>NC_091979.1:290349617-290672617 GCF_044704955.1 Pristiophorus japonicus
CCCACTCACTTAGCGTATCTATATCCTTTGCAGATTCTTTGCGTTCTCCTCACAACTTGCAAATTTGGTTATGTTACACTCCGTCCCTTCATCGAAGTCATAGATGTAAATAGTTGAGGCCCCAACCCTGATCTCACTATGTAAGATTTCTAAATCTCTGGCATTAAATTGACAGCATGACCGATTCTTTTAAAACAATTTGGAATAATTTATTAAACACACACACATGCACATCTATTAGAGAGACAGCATTCCTCAGCTATCCTACAGATCTGCTTAGTTACAACAGATACAATGATGTTATAATAAAAAAAGGTATAAAAAGGTATACTTCACTTCCCTCTGGCAAAGCACACGGCCTGCTTCTTTGTCTGTAAGGGGAGGTTCCTGCTTTTGCCGTGTGCTAAGGAGAAGAGAGACCCAGCAATCTTTGCTTGGATTATTATATCCCTTACGGCCATTGTTTCTCAGAAAGCCTCAGGATTGGGTATTATTTCCAGGGCCATTCCTGATTGGCTTCTCTTCATACATGTGTCTGTCTGGAGGGCCGGTGCCATTCTTTGATTAGGTTAATGGCTTTCCAATTAACATCTTTTCTAGGTTGGTGAGTTTCAAAGCCATGCTGACATGAAAATGGGGAAGTCATCCAGTTCTTTTAACACTGCAGCCTTTCCATATAATCTACACTTTTAACATTGTGTATATATATATATATATAAATCAATGTTATCATTACTAAACACTTTTATTCTTACAGACTCCCCACCTTGAAGGGGCAATGTCCTTATTGACGATTCATAATGGTTTATCTTCTCAGGGCTCACATATCATAAACATTGTGAGGGTTCTGATAGCTCTGCTCTTTATGTTTCTGTGAGGTGGATGACTGCTGTATAATGGGTTTTAAACTTAGTGAGAGAGAGAGAAAAGTGGATGGCCTGACTCAGTCCCCACCTGTAAGGTGTATGTAGGGGATTTACTATAGTACAATAACATCTCCAGCGGAGACCCTCCCCTTCCCGTATCTTCAGTGCACCGTCGCTTCTCGAAGCACATTGATGATGTTCGTAAGTCATGCTGCAGCTCCCGCTTCTCCATCTTCCCTCGGCATCAGTCGTGGCCGGTGTTGTCCCGATAATCATAAGGATCCGTATCATGGTCTGTGGGAAACAAGATCAGTACAGTATTTAATCTTTGGCAGTTTTTAACTGATTAATGTGAAACCATTTCTTGTACTTAACGCCCTTTTTCCCCAGTAACTGAATCAAATAAACCGCGGGGTTCAATCGGTCTATAATCTTATGCGGTCTCCACCACCTGGGCTCAAAGGCAGCTTCTTTTTCTCATAATTTGGAATCATTACTGAGTCTCCCACATGATATTCAAAGGGACGTACTTTCTTGTCAAAGTACTTTTTAATTTGTCTTTTTGACTTCTCCAATTTGGTGGCCACAAATCGATTCAGTTAATCGGTGTGATCTACAATTTGTTCCAGCCACTTGGAACTACATGATTTCATTGTCAGGGGACTCATCCCTGTTAGTGTTAGCAGGCCTGGTGTTCTCATGAGTCGCCTCATCATGGCCTGATGTCGGGAGACCCCTGTTGTTTTGTGAGGTGTGGACCTCATTGCCATTAAGCACATTGGCAGCATGTTAGCCCATTGAATGGGTGGTCTCCGCTCAATTTTTTTAACATTAACTTGAGGGTCCTGTTCCCCCTTTCGACCCCTCCGGATAACTGGGGTTGGTGAGCAATATGTAATTTGTGGTTTATTCCCAACATTTCCAGTGGGTGGGAAAAAATTTTACTGGTAAAGTGTAAACCTTAATCGCTGTCTACTTGTACTGGTACTCCCCACCTACAGTAGTGTTTTGGCTGCTGTGATTGCGGTGTTGGAGAGGCAGAGGAATGCTTCGATCCATTTAGTGAACTGATCCACCACCACTAGGGCATGCTGAAAATTGCCTTGTGCCTGTGCAAGTGGACCAATGAAGTCTATCTGGAGGTGAGTCCATGGCCCTTGAGGTGGGGGTGCGCTTTGAATTAAGGCTCGGTTAGTGTATGCAGGAGGATTGTGTTGCAGGCACGAAAGATATTGTGCCACATATTGGTTGATCCAAGCTGTTGATGCTACCTTATAGAAGGTTACCAGGGCCGAATAGTGCCCTACTGTGGGGTGGGACTGAAAGAGAGAGAGCAGTTCCTGACCCACCTCTGGTGGAACACACACCACCGGGCAGGCGTTTGGCTTTCTTTGGAACATCATCAACTACTCATTTGAGTCAGGGGCAGTGGCTAGTATGGTATTGGGAGCCCAGGCTGTTGGTTGAGGAAGGGGTCTGTCTTCCTCGTGCCAGACGCTTACAACAGCATATAACCAGTATTGCTGCTGCAGGGATTTTAAATCTAGGTGATCTGCTGGGGAGAGGCCTTGCTAACAGCATTGGAGGGCTCAACTACTATATCCTTTATCTCCCGAACAATTGCAGCATCCTTGGCTGCTCTATCTGCTCTGGAATTTCCCTCATGTGGACCCTCTTTTTTTATGGGCTGCTACCTTTCCTATGAAGCAGGGCTGGGATCGCTGTTTAAGGTATGACCAGAGCAGGCATAACCAGGGCCTTACTGTCTATCGTACGATAGTCATTTTTGTGATATAGGGGCAGGGAGAGTATGGTGTTTATAGCATAGTCACTATCGGACCAAGTATTCACGGGTCTATCTGAGGTCTCCTTCACAGCAGTTAGAAGTGCGGCGATTTCTGCATATTGTGAAGACTGTCTGTTGCATCTTCACTGGATGGTTCTTTCTGGCAATTCCACAGCATACCCGGAATGGGGGGATCCCTCAATGTGATATGAGGACCTATCGATGTAGGTATCTGGGGCACAGGATGGGTCTCAAAGTTAATCAGGGGTAACGGACATTCATGCGGGTCCCCCTCATAGATCAGAAATTGTGACAGCAATGTGGTGGGTTTGGAAATTGTATCAATGTCTCTTTCCATAAATTCCAATGTCCATTTGCTGAGGCGCTGCGAGGAAACTAGCGAATCTCCAGGTTTCATCAGTAGTTTCAGAGGTGTGTCCCCGCTGTGCAGGATTGTAGACTGCAAACCCAGTAATAAAGATCAAGTGATGTTCCGACCAGAAGACGGCCAGTAGGTGGCGCTTGCATGCAGTATACGTCTTTTCTGCCCCCTGCAGGATTCGTGACACTTATGCGATTGGTTGTAGTCGACCAGCTCGCATTTGCCACAGAACTGCAGTGAGGCTTTGTTTGTGGTCCCAACCTCCAAATAAAAGGGCTGCGTGGGATCGGGAGGGATCAGACATGTGGCCTGCAGTTTTTAATTTAGCCACAGACTGGGTGTGAGTATCAGTCCATGCCGGGCGTATGTCATCACCCTGCAGTTTTATCAAATCATACAGAGGCTTTGCGCACTCTGCAAAACCTGGGATAAAGTTTCTTTGGTGCCCCACCAGACCCAAGAATGATCGTAGGGCTGTTTTGGAAGTGGGTAATGGCAGTCGCTGTATTATCTCCACCTTGTGAGAGTTGGGGGACGATCCCTCTGGAGAAATGGACACTCCAAGAAAGGTGACCCATTCTTTTACTAATTGAGCCTTATGGGGATTCACCTTTGGTCTTGCCTGAACCAACAATGTCAAAAGTTCATGCAAAAGGGACAGATGCTCCTGCATGCTGTCGGTTGCCAGCAGTAGGTCATCTATGTACTACGTCGGAGCATTGAGGAACCCCTGAAGCAGGCATGTTCAGGTGTAGCTCTGGTCCTCAAATGTGAACGTGAATTTGTACTGGTCTTTAACTTGGACAGGGATACTCCAGAATCCATTGATGATGTCGAGGGTTGAGATGTATTTGGAACGAGCAGGAATTTGAGATAATATGGTAGGAGTTTCTCTTATTACCAGTGAGCAGGCTGGTGTTACAGCATTTAACTTTCTGTAATCGATAGTCAGTCGCCAGCTGCTACCGGGCTTTTTAACCGGTCATGTGAGTGAATTGATCGTGAAAGTACCTGTCCTAACAACACCTACTCGACTAGGGATTTTATGGTGTCTCGGCTGTAAGGATGACTCTCCCTTGGGATGGGATACTGTTTAGTGAATGAGTGGGGGTACTCTCAAGAGACTCTTTGCCTGCCATCATGCTTGCATGTGGTGAACACCGCTAGGTGTTCCTGAATTAGTTTTGCCACAGCTTCATTTTCGCTCCACAGAGGGTCATACTCGGACGGCTTTTTAATAGCAAAAACCGAGTGAGCATCAGAAATTTCTATCACTCTCACATTATCTCTCAATCCCATCCAAACACAGTCCCGATTGTAATCTATTACTGCGTCATACTGATCCAACACATCAGTCCCTACAATTCCCCTTCCGTCGGGGGTGGTCATCAGCATAGACGCTGGGACCTTACAGGTGAGGCCTCCCAACTGAAATTCAGTGGCTTTCCCTGTATATGTGGTGGTTGTACCACCTTTAAGGGTCATACAACCCTTGCCCGCCACTGCATGGCGTTCAGGGTATGGGGTGTGAATGATGGTAATGGCTGAGCCAGTATCGATAAGCATAATCTGCTGCCTGCCCCCTTTTAAGACAACAAGGACTACTGGTCTCTCACTACCATCACATCGGAACCCCACTTCCAACCAATCCTTGGGGGCCGAACCCAGTCAGAGGGTGGATCCTTAAAGGGGTCTCTCTAATAAGTGTGCATCAGCAATTGCGTGCACCGGTAAATTATTTTGCATCTCCACCGTGGCAATTTGGGTTTATATGAGATGAATCAATTGGTCCAATTGGTCCAATCCATCCCAGAGGGCTTGGATTCGTCCCTCGGGAGGTATCTCTGCGTTGCGCTGTGGTCCGATGCCGGTCTGGGTCTGCTGCAGTCTTTTGTTAGGTGGCTTACCTTCTTATAACTAAAGCACTGTCCCTTAAAGAGGTAACACCTAGATCCCTCCACTGTTGACACTGATTTATTTGTGGTGGGTGGTGACTGCACCTTTAACTGGTCTTTTACCACCTCCCAGGCTGTTTGAGCGCTGGTCTCTATATCTGTCCACTGATTGGTGGGTCTCATGGCTATGCCCAGGGTGGCTGTAACTAAAGAGTGGAGTTGGGTCAGGAACATTGATTTAAATTATTCCTGGGTCTTTCCTACTGCAGCATTTGCGGGTGCCTGGTTCTAGGTATGTTCATAGATATCGTACAGGCGATTCTGGGTGCTGCTTGATCTGATTAAGCAGAGCCACGAATTTAAATTTTGGATCCCCAAATGGTTTAGGATCTTGGTCATGAGTGCATCGGCTGCAGTGCCAGGCTGGAGAACTGCGTCTGGCAGATTATCTTTTAGGGAAGTGGAACAGGCCAAGAGGAGGACTCGAGTTAAGTCTCTCTCTTCTAACTCGGGGTGACTTCTTCTGAAATATTTCCACTTCCTGTAACTTCCAGTGGGTCGTCCTTGATACGTTCATAATAAAGGATGAAACTGAGTACTGTCGACAATGAGCAAGTGTGACCTTAGCTCCTTTAATAAGACTCCAGAGTGCAGGTACCTCATGGGTGGCCTGCTTATATACCATGCTCCCAAGGGATGCTGTGAGCCCTTGGAACTCCAACAGATAAGCCCTCTGGTGGTAGTGTAATACAGGTTTCAAAGGGTTAAATACATAACATCACTCCCCCGTGAAGTCAATAGTGCACTTATTTACAGGGTGAGACGATCTGGGGCTTTTCGCTCCCATTTCGATTGTCTTGGTACAAATGCGGATGTGGATGAGTTGGTTAGTTCTTCACTGGGCTGCTGGGCAGCCGGCCTTACCGGGCTGCTGGGGATGGTGAGTTCGGCTTCATAGAAACATAGAAACATAGAAAATAGGTGCAGGAGCAAGCCACTTGGTGCTTCGAGCCTGCACCGCCATTCAATATGATCATGGCTGACCATGCAACCTCACTACCCCACCCCTGCCTTCTCTCCATACCCTCTGATCCCTTTAGCCGTAAGGGCCATATCTAACTCACTTTTGAATATGTCCAACGAACTGGACTCTACAACTTTCTGTGGCAGAGAATTCCACAGGTTCACTCTCTGGGTGAAAAAGTTTCTCCTCATCTCGGTCCTATATGGCTTACCCCTTATCCTTAGACTGTGTCCCCTGGTTCTGGACTTCCCCAACATCGGGAACATTCTTCCTGCATCTAACCTGTCCAGTCCCATCAGAATTTTAAACATTTCTATTGAGATTCCCTCTCATACTTCTAAATTCCAGTGAGTATAAGCCGAGCCGATCCAGTTTTTCCTCATATGTCAGTCCTGCCATCCCGGGAATCAGTCTGGTGAACCTTCGCTGCACTCCCTCAATAGCAAGCACATCCTTCCTCAGATTAGGAGACCAAAACTGCACACAATACTCAAGGCGTGGTCTCACCAAGGCCCTGTACAACTGCAGCAAGACATCCCTGCTTCTATACTCAAATCCTCTCGCTATGAAGGCCAGCATGCCACATCCCTGCTTCTATACTCAAATCCTCTCGCTATGAAGGCCAGCATGCCATTTGCTTTCTTCACCGCCTGCTGTACCTGCATGCCAACCTTCAATGACTGATGTACCATGACACCCAGGTCTCGTTGCACCTCCCCTTTTACTAATCTGTCACCATTCAGATAATAATCTGCCTTCCTGTTTTTGCCACCAAAGTGGATAACCTCACATTTATCCACATTATACTGCATCTGCCATGCATTTGCCCACTCACCTAACCCTGCAGCCTCTTAGCATCCTCCTCACAGCTCACACCGCCACCCAGCTTAGTGTCATCTGCAAACTTGGCGATATTACATTCAATTCCTTCGTCTAAATCATTAATGTATATTATAAATAGCTGGGGTCCCAGCACTGAACCCTGCGGCACTCCACTAGTCACTGCCTGCCATTCTGAAAAGGACCCGTTTATTCCCATTCTTTGCTTCATGTCTGCCAACCATTTCTCTATCCATGTCAATACATTACCCCCAATACCATGAGCCTTAATTTTGCACACTAATCTCTTGTGTGGGACCTTGTCAAAAGCCTTTTGAAAGTCCAAATACACCACATCCACTGGTTCTCCCTTATCCACTATACTAGTTACATCCTCAAAAAATTCGAGAAGATTTGTCAAGCATGATTTCCCTTTCATAAATCCATACTGACTTGGACCGATCCTGTCACTGCTTTCCAAATGTGCTGCTATTACATCTTTAATAATTGATTCCAGCATTTTCCCCACCAATGATGTCAGGCTAACCGGTCTATAATTCCCTTTTTTCTCTCTCCTTTTTTAAAAAGTGGGGTTACATTAGCTACCCATAGGAACTGATCCTGAGTCCATGGAATGTTGGAAAATGACCACCAATGCATCAAACTATTTCTAGGGCCACTTCCTTAAGTACTCTGGGATGCAGACTATCAGGCCCTGGGGATTTATTGGCCTCAGTCCCTTCAATTTCCCGAACACCATTTCCTGACTAATAAGGATTTCCCTCAGTTTCCCATTCTCGCTAGACCCTCGGTCCTCTTGTATTTTCGGGAGGTTATTCGTGTGTTCCTTAGTGAAGACAGAACCAAAGTATTTGTTCAGTTGGTCTGCCATTTCCTTGTTCCCCTTTATGAATTCATCTGATTCTGACTGCAAGGGACCTACTTTGGTCTTCATTAATCTTTTTCTCTTCACATATCTATAGAAGCTTTTGCAGTCAGTTTTTATGTTCCCTGCAAGCTTACTCTCATACTCTATTTCTCCTTCCTAATTAAACTCTTAGTCCTCCTCTGCTGAATTCTAAATTTCTCCCATTTCTCAGTTTTGCTGCTTTTTCTGGCCAATTTATATGCCTCTTCCTTGGATTTAACACTATTCCTAATTTCCTTTGTTAACCACGGTTGTGCCACCTTCCTTTTTTTATTTTTACACCACACAGGGATGTACAATTGTTGTAGTTCATCCATGTGATATTTAAATGTCTGCCATTGCCTATCCACCGTCAACCCTTTAAGTATCAATCCTTCGTGGTCAGCCATGATGTCAGTTGCCACGTGTGTGTGTTGGATGGTCAAAGTTGGTGGCGTCTTCTTCGGGTTGTTCGTAGCTGTTGGTGAACCGCAATTTGATTTGGTCCAATTGTTTTCTGCACGTTAGTCCATTGGCCAATTTGACCTGAAACACCCTACTCGCTCTTTGGCTATGACCGTGCCAGTGAGCCATTTGGGACCATGTCCATAATTGAGTACAAACACAGGAGCATTAACCTCAATATCACGTGACAATTTTGTGTGGTCATGGTACACACTTTGTTGGTGCCGCCTGCCCTCCACATGATCATGGAAATCAGGGTGGACAAGAGAGAGCCGTGTTTTGAGCGCCCTTTTCATGAGCAGCTCGGCTGGGGGAACTCTGGTGAGTGAGTGGAGTCTGGTGCGGTAGCAGAGCAGCACTCGGGATAGTCGGGTCTACAGGGAGCCTTCCGACACACGTTTCAAGCTTTGCTTGATGGTCTGAACTGCCCGTTCTGCCTGGCCGTTGGATGCGGGCTTGAACGGGGCAGATGTGACGCGCTTGATCCCATTGTGGGTCTTGAATTCCTTGAATTCAGCACTGGTGAAACAAGGCCCATTGTCGCTGACTAGGACATGAAGCAGGATGTGCGTGGCAAACATGGTTCGTAGGCTTTCAATAGTGGCCATGGATGTGCACTTGCACATTCAATCCATTTTGAGTAAGCGTCCACGGCAACCAAAAACATTTTGCCTAGAAATGGGCCCGCATAGTCCACTCGACCACGGTTTGTAGGGCCACGACCACAAACTTAGCGGTGCCTGTCTGGGTGCATTGCTCAGATGAGAGCAAGTGTTGCACTGGCGCACGCATGACTCTAAATCTGGGCCACCACACATGGGATCTGGCTATGGCTTTCATCATTACTGTCATGTATTCAACCAGCATTGTAACCCATGTATAATCTGACCTGAGTTGTACACTGTGAGAACGATGACCACTAGGTGGGAGACACTCCTAACCTGGACCTTCAGGTATAAAAGGGGAAGCTCCACCAACCTTCATCACTTGAGTGCTAAGGAATAAAGGACAGGTCACAGACTGACCTTCACTCAGCCTGGGCCTCGTGTGCATTTATACTGTATAGTAAGGACGTATCAATGGCGATGAGAAACTGGGATTTAAACCACGCGAGCATGGCCACTAGCAGAACAGACGAGAGGTACTGTGTTAAGGAATGGTTGGGACAGAGATTGTGAAAGCAGCACACAGTTCTCCAGGCAGACAAGGGCAATCGGGCATGCCCCAACATGTAATCGAATCCAGAGGGGGAGTTCGACAGAGACAATGGCAAGCTGAACGGCGATTCACGCCATTGCAAGGGACAATGCGGCCAGTAATGGGGCCATCAACACCTGTTAATGGCGCATTCAAGGACCGTCACAGGGGCAGTCAGGGACGATCGACTGGCAAGGGACCTTTTGTTTCAAACAACAGCTCATGTTGGAGGTGTGGAGGCACACACTCAGCTGGAGTTTGCAGAGATGAGCAAAAAACCTGCAGAAATTGCAGAAATGAACGCTGGGGGAAATCGTTGGAAGCTGAAGTTCAGCAAGTTCATGTGGAGCACGTATACAGTTCCTACACCAGGATGCCACCGATAATGATGAAAGTGCTTCTCAATGGCATCCCAATATCAATGGAGCTAGACTCGGGGGTCAGCCAGTCCTGATGGGTATCAAACAGTTCGAAAAGTTGTGGGTGTCAAAGGCCAGGAGGCCAAAATTATCGCCGATTGACGCACAGCTACGGACATACACAAAGGAGATCATTCCGGTGCTAGGCAGCGCCACGGTAGTCGTGACCCACAAAGATTCGGAGAACAGACTGCCACTCTGGATTGTCCCAGGGGACGGTCCCACACTACTGGGGAGGAGTTGGCTTGCTGTCATGAACTGTAAATGGGGCGATGTCAATGCAATTTCCTCTGTGGAGCGAGTATCACGCTCACAGATCCTGGACAAATTTGACTCATTATTTCAACCCGGCATCGGCACTTTCATGGGGGCCAAGGTAGTGATTCACATAAATCCGGACGCCAGGCCAGTACATCACAAGGCCAGAGCGGTGCCGTACGTGATGCGGGAAAAGATAGAAGGCGAATTGGACCGCCTGCTGAGGGAAGGCATCATCTCGCCAGTCGAATTCAGTGACTGGGCGAGCCCGATTGTGCCGGTGCTCAAGGCGGATGGGTCAGTCAGGATATGTGGTGATTACAAGGCCACCATCAATCGGGTGTCACTCCAAGACCAGTACCCGCTACCGAGAGTGGAGGACCTCTTTGCGATGCTATCCGGTGGCAAACTTCTTTCAAAATTGGACCTGACCTCAGCTTACATGACCCAGGAGCTGGCGAGTGAGTCGAAAAAGCTGACCACCATCACGACACACAAGGGGTTGTTTGAGTACAACAGATGTCCGTTTGGGATTCGCTCGGCCGCTGCGATCTTCCAACGAAATATGGAGAGCCTCCTCAAGTCGATTCCAGTAACAGTGGTTTTTCATGGCGACATCCTCATCATGGGTTACGATACTGAAGAACACCTCCACAACCTGGAGGAGGTGCTACGCAGACTGGACTGGGTAGGGCTGCGACTGAAAAAGGCGAAGTGCGTCTTCCTAGCTCCAGAGGTAGAATTCCTGGGGATGAGGGTAGCAGCAGACGGAATCAGCTCTACTGCGTCCAAGACGGAAGCGATCCAGAGAGCACCCAGACCCCGTAACACGACGGAGCTGCGTTCGTTCCTGGGGCTCCTCAACTATTTTGGTAACTTTCTTCCCAAATTGAGCATGCTGCTAGAGCCGCTACACGTGCTCCTATGCAAAGGTTGCGAATGGGTCTGGGGGGACAGCCAAGAAAGGGCTTTTAATAGAGCACGAAATTTGTTCTGTTCCAACACTCTGTTAACATTATACGACCCATGTAAGAAACTTGTGTTAACATGCGATACGTCGTCCTATGGTGTCGGGTGTGTGTTGCAGCATGTCAATGTCAAGGGTCAGTTACAGCCAGTAGCTTATGCCTCCAGGAGTCTGTCCCAGGCAGAAAGGGGTTACGGGATGGTAGAAAAGGAGGCGCTCGCATGTGTATATGCTGTAAAGAAAATGCACCAGTACCTGTTTGGCAGGAAATTTGAGCTGGAGACAGATCACAAACCCCTAATGTCCCTTTTGGCCGACAACAAGGCCATAAATGCAAATGCATCGGCCCGCATACAGAGGTGGGCACTCACGTTAGCCACCTATGACTATACAATTCGGCACAGACCGGGCACTGAAAACTACGCTGATGCACTCAGCAGGCTCCCACTAGCCACCACTGAGGGGGCTACCGAGCATGGTGCTGAGATGGTCATGGATGTTGAAGCTTTCGGAAGTGAAGGCTCAACTGTGACAGCCCATCAGATTAAAGTCTGGACAACTAGAGACCCGCTATTGTCTCTAGACAAGAAACGTGAAATTAGGGGTGCGTGCAATAAAGGTGCAGCAGTTATAATGGGTGACTTTAATATGCACATAGATTGGGCTAACCAAACTGGAAGCAATACGGTGGAGGAGGATTTCCTGGAGTGCATAAGGGATGGTTTTTTAGACCAATATGTCGAGGAACCAACTAGGGGGGAGGCCATCTTAGACTGGGTGTTATGTAATGAGAGAGGATTCATTAGCAATCTCGTTGTGCGAGGCCCCTTGGGGAAGAGTGACCATAATATGGTGGAATTCTGCATTGGGATGGAGAATGAAACAGTTAATTCAGAGACCATGGTCCAAAACTTAAAGAAGGGTAACTTTGAAGGTATGAGGCGTGAATTGGCTGGGATGGATTGGCGAATGATACTTAAGGGGTTGACTGTGGATGGGCAATGGCAGACATTTAGAAACCGCATGGATGAACTACAACAATTGTACATTCCTGTCTGGCATAAAAATAAAAAAGGGAAGGTGGCTCAACCGTGGCTATCAAGGGAAATCAGGGATAGTATTAAAGCCAAGGAAGTGGCATACAAATTGGCCAGAAATAGCAGCGAACCTGGGGACTGGGATAAATTTAGAACTCAGCAGATGAGGACAAAGGGTTTGATTAGGGCAGGGAAAATGGAGTATGAGAAGAAGCTTGCAGGGAACATTAAGACGGATTGCAAAAGTTTCTATAGATATGTAAAGAGAAAAAGGTTAGTAAAGACAAACGTAGGTCCCCTGCAGTCAGAATCAGGGGAAGTCATAACGGGGAACAAAGAAATGGCGGACCAATTGAACAAGTACTTTGGTTCGGTATTCACGAAGGAGGACACGAACAACCTTCCGGTTATAAAAGGGGTCGGGGGGTCTAGTAAGGAGGAGGAACTGAGGGAAATCCTTATTAGCCGGGAAATTGTGTTGGGGAAATTGATGGGATTGAAGGCCGATAAATCCCCAGGGCCTGATGGACTGCATCCCAGAGTACTTAAGGAGGTGGCCTTGGAAATAGTGGATGCATTGACAGTCATTTTCCAACATTCCATTGACTCTGGATCAGTTCCTATAGAGTGGAGGGTAGCCAATGTAACCCCACTTTTTAAAAAAGGAGGGAGAGAGAAAACAGGTAATTATAGGCCGGTCAGCCTGACATCGGTAGTGGGTAAAATGATGGAATCAATTATTAAGGATGTCATAGCAGTGCATTTGGAAAGAGGTGACATGATAGGTCCAAGTCAGCATGGATTTGTGAAAGGGAAATCATGCTTGACAAATCTTCTGGAATTTTTTGAGGATGTTTCTAGTAGAGTGGACAAGGGAGAACCAGTTGATGTGGTATATTTGGACTTTCAGAAGGCGTTCGACAAGGTCCCACACAAGAGATTGATGTGCAAAGTTAGAGCACATGGGATTGGGGGTAGTGTACTGACATGGATTGAGAACTGGTTGTCAGACAGGAAGCAAAGAGTAGGAGTAAATGGGTACTTTTCAGAATGGCAGGCAGTGACTAGTGGGGTACCGCAAGGTTCTGTGCTGGGGCCCCAGCTGTTTACACTGTACATTAATGATTTAGATGAGGGGATTAAATGTAGTATCTCCAAATTTGCGGATGACACTAAGTTGGGTGGCAGTGTGAGCTGCGAGGAGGATGCTGTGAGGCTGCAGAACGACTTGGATAGGTTAGGTGAGTGGGCAAATGCATGGCAGATGAAGTATTATGTGGATAAATGTGAGGTTATCCACTTTGGTGGTAAAAACAGAGAGACAGACTATTATCTGAATGGTGACAGATTAGGAAAAGGGGAGGTGCAAAGAGACCTGGGTGTCATGGTACATCAGTCATTGAAGGTTGGCATGCAGGTGCAGCAGGCGGTTAAGAAAGCAAATGGCATGTTGGCCTTCATAGCAAGGGGATTTGAGTACAGGGGCAGGGAGGTGTTGCTACAGTTGTACAGGGCATTGGTGAGGCCACACCTGGAGTATTGTGTACAGTTTTGGTCTCCTAACCTGAGGAAGGACAATCTTGCTATTGAGGGAGTGCAGCGAAGGTTCACCAGACTGATTCCCGGGATGGCGGGACTGACCTATCAAGAAAGACTGGATCAACTGGGCTTGTATTCACTGGAGTTCAGAAGAATGAGAGGGGACCTGATAGAAACATTTTAAATTCTGACGGGGTTAGACAGGTTAGATGCAGGAAGAATGTTCCCAATGTTGGGGAAGTCCAGAACCAGAGGTCACAGTCTAAGGATAAGGGGTAAGCCATTTAGGACCGAGATGCGGAGGAACTTCTTCACCCAGAGAGTGGTGAACCTGTGGAATTCTCTACCACAGAAAGTTGTTGAGGCCAATTCACTAAATATATTCAAAAAGGAGTTAGATGAGGTCCTTACTACTAGGGGGATCAAGGGGTATGGCGAGAAAGCAAGAATGGGGTACTGAAGTTGAATGTTCAGCCATGAACTCATTGAATGGCGGTGCAGGCTAGAAGGGCCGAATGGCCTACTCCACCTATTTTCTATGTTTCTATGTCCTGAGGAATTTAAACGATTTCACAGAAGCAGGGATGAACTCTCGATTCAGGCCAATTGCCTACTATGGGGAAACCGCGTAGTCATGCCCCAGGTGGGCAGAGAGGTGTTCATCAGAGAACTCCACAATGGGCACCCGGGCATTATCATGATGAAGGCAATTGCCAGGTCACACATTTGGTGGCCAGGGATAGACGCAGATCTGGAACTTTGTGTTTGCAGGTGCAACACGTGTGCCCAGCTGGGCAATGCGCCCAGGGAAGCCCTCCCCTTAGCCCCTGGCCATGGCCCGCCAAGCCTTGGTCACGCATCCATGTGGACTACGCAGGTCCTTTCATGGGAAAAATGTTTTTAGTTGTAGTAGACGCCTACTCCAAATGGATCGAGTGTGTCATTTTAAATTCAAGCACAGCCTCTGCCACGGTAGAAAGTCTACGGGCAATGTTCACCGCCCACGGTCTACTAGACATCTTGGTCAGCGACAATGGCCCGTGCTTCATAAGCACTGAATTCCAGGACTTCATGGCAGGCAATGGAATTAACCATGTCAGAACGGCACCGTTCAAGCCGGCCTCAAATGGCCAGGCAGAACGAGCAGTGCAGATAATCAAACAGGGGATGCTCAGAATCCAAGGGGGTTCCCTACAAACTCGCTTATCATGCATCCTGTTGGCCTTTAGATCCCGACCACACTCGCTTCCACCCGCAGAGCTGCTAATGAAAAGGATGCTCAAAACCCGGCTATCCCTTATACACCCTACCATGAAAGAAATTGTCGAGAGCAGGCACCAGCCACAATATAACTACCATGACAGGAATGCGAGGGCACGATGTATTGATGTAAATGATCCTGTTTTTGTCCTCAACTACGCTGCAGGGCCCAAATGGCTCGCAGGCACTGTGGTTGCCAAAGATGGAAATAGGATTCTGGTAGTTAAACTTACCAATGGACAAATCTGCCGCAAACACGTGGATCAAACAAAAAGGAGGTTCAGCAACCCCATAGAAGAAGCAGAGGAAGAACACGATGTAGAGTTCACTCCACCACAGATGACCGAACACAGGAACCAAAGGGAGGAGAGCCCAATCACTCTGGGCAGTCTGGACAGGCCTGAGGCACCGCAAACAGCAGACACTCAGGCCAGCGCCCAACAACCGGAGCCCTGACTCAGGCGCTCTACAAGAGAGCGTAAACCACCAGAGAGACTCAACCTGTGATCCCAATAAGACTTTGGGGGAAGGTAATGTCATGTATTCAACCAGCATTGTAACCCATGTATAAACTGACCTAAGTTGTACACTGTGAGAACAATGACCACTCGGTCGGAGACACTCCTAACCTGGACCTTCAGGTATAAAAGGCGAAGCTCCACCCACCTTCATCACTTGAGTGCTAAGGAATAAAGGACAGGTCACAGACTGACCTTCTCTCAAGCATGGGCCTCATATGCATTTATACTGTATAGTAAGGATTTATCAATTACGATGCCTGGATGGGTGCTGTGCAGTTCACAAATGAACGTATCTCTGCCTTTCTTGGGAAAGACCATGCGATTGCCCAACAGCAGACAGTCCGCCTGCAGGGACATTTCGTCTTTGCACCTGTGGAACGGTTTAATTGCCTCCTGCATCTCCACTGGGATGCTGAACCAGCTCCCATAGAGGACACAGTTTTTTACTAAGGACAGTAAAGGATCCTGGCTGGTCGAGGTCAAGATCTGGCGGGCCATAACGGGGGACTTTTCATTTTCGAATGCATACATTACCATGAGCAAGTCCGCTGGCTGTGCCATTTCCACCCCGGTGATGGGAAATGGCAGCCGACTGAGAGCATCTGCGCAGTTCTCTGTGCCTGGTCTGTGGCGGATTACATATTGTATGCCGACAGCGTGAGCGCCCATCTTTGGATGCGGGCAGAGGCATTGGTATTAATCCCTTTACTCTCAGAGAATAGCGATATGAGTGGCTTGAGGTCAGTTTCAAGCTCAAACTTGAGGCTAAATAAGTACTGGTGCATCTTCTTTACCCCGCAAACGCATGCCAGAGCCTCTTTTTCAATCATGCTGTAGGCCCTTTCGGCCTTGGACAAACTCCTGGACGCATAAGCGACCGGTTGCAGGATCCCCAAATCGTTAGCCTGTTGTAACACACCCGACCCCGTATGACGACGCATCGCAAGCCAGCACTAATCTTTTACAAGGGTCATACAGGACAAGCAGTTTGTTTGAACACAACAGATTTCTGGCTTTCTTAAAGGCAGCCTCTTGTGAATTCTCCCATACCCAGTTGTCTCCCTTACGCAGTAGTACATGTAGGGGTTCTAACAAGGTGGTTAACCCAGGTAGGAAATGACCGAAAAATTAAGGAGTCCCAGGAACGACCACAGTTCCGTCACGTTCTGTGGTCTCGGCACGTTCTTGATGGTCTCCGTCTTGGCGTCAGTGGGTCTGATGCCGTCTGCCACGATTTTTCTTCCCAAGAACTCGACCTCCTGCGCCAGGAACACACACTTTGAGCGTTTCAACCTGAGCCCCACGCGATTCAACCGACTAAGAACCTCTTCCAGGTTCTTCAAATGCTCAATGGTGTCCCGACCTGTAACTAGTATGTCGTCCTGGAAAACCACGGTGCGAGGAACCGACATTAGCAGGCTTTCCATGTTCCGTTGGAAGATTGCCGCGGCGGACCGAATCCCGAACAGGCATCTGTTATAGATGAACAGACCTTTGTGCGTGTTGATGCCGGTGAGGCCTTTCGAAGACTCCTCCAACTCCTGCCTCATGTACATCGAGATCAGGTCCAAATTGGTGAATGTCTTTCCTCCAGCCAGGGTCGCAAATAGGTCATCTGCCTTGGGTAGTGGGTACTGGTCCTGTAGCAAAAAACAGTTAATCGTTACTTTATAGTCCCCGCAAATTCTGACCGTGCCGTCCTCTTTAAGTACCGGGACAATCGGACTAGTCCACTCGTTGAATTCCACCAGCGCGATGATGCCTTCTCGTGGCAGCCTCTCTAGCTCAATTTCCACTTTCTCACACATCATATATGGCACTGCCCGTGCCTTGTGGTGGATGGGTCGCGTACCAGGAACCAAAAGGATCTGCACTTTCGCCCCTGAGAAGCTTCCAATGCCTGCTCGAACACCGATGGAAACCTGCTCAGAACCTGGGCACATGAGGCATCGTTGACAGACGAAAGCGCTCGGATGTCATCCCAGTTCCAGCAGATTTTTCCCAGCCAGCTTCTGCCAAACAATGTGGGGCCACCCCCTGGCACAATTCACAGCGGGAGTTCGCGTATTGCTCCATCATAGGAGACTTTGACTTCTGCACTGCCAATTACAGGGATTAGTTCCTTGGTGTAAGTCCTTAGTTTGGTGTGAAAGACCCAAGCTCAGCCCCAATGTGTCTTTTTGTCCCACAGTCTATCGAAGGTCTTTTTACTCATTATGGACTGACTCGCACCCGTGTCCAGTTCCATAGATACTGGAATTCCGTTCAGTTCAACTTTCAACATTATTGGTGGACATTTCGTGGTGAATGTGTGTACTCCGTACACTTCTGTCTTCTTGGTACGCGCCTCCAATTCAGCCTGATCCACAGTGGATCGATCTTCCTCTGCAATGTGGTGTTTTGCAGGGTTTACAGGGTTTGCAGCTCGACTGCACATTCACTGGAGGTGTCCCATTGATCTGCAACTGTTGCACGCATAGTGCTTGAAGTGGCATTGATGGGCCCGATGATCACCTCCACAGGCGCCAACAAGGTGTTAACTGCCTCGCATTAACAATTGATGGCGGACTCTGGGTCATCTAAGGTTGTGCAGCAGCAACCGTCGTGTACATTCTGCCATGTATATACCTGTTCGAAAACGACGTTACTTTGTGCACAGCACCGGCTGAAACTTCTTTACTCTGCAAAATCTGTTTGGTGTTGTTGCTGGTGGACATAAGTGCCTGGGCTATCGTTATGGCTTTACTTAGATTCAGAGTTTCAGCAGTCAATAGTTTGCGAAGGATTACCTCATGGCCAATGCCCAGTACAAAAAAGTCTCTAAGCATTTGTTCTAGGAATCCCTCAAATTTGCAATGTCCTGCAAGGCGCCTTAGTTCGGCGACATAGCTTGCCACTTCCTGGCCCTTCGACCGTTGACACGTGTAGAACCGATATCTCGCCATCAAATGCTTTCCTTAGGATTTAGGTGCTCCTGGACCAGCGCACACAATTCTTCATAGGATTTAGCAGTTGGTTTTGCCGGAGCTAGGAGATTCTTCATGAGGCCACAGGTTGTTGTCCCACAGACATTTAGGAGGATTGCCCTTCGTTTGGCAGCGTTCTCGTCCCCTTCCAGCTCATTAGCCACAAAGTATTGGTTGAGTCTCTCCACGAAGGTCTCCCAACCGTCCCCTTCTGAGAACTTCTCCGGGATACCAACTGTTCTTTGCATTTTCGCGCGGTTGTTCGTTACCTCATCGCCAATTGATACTGTGTACAATGAGCAAGTGTGACCTTAGCTCCTTTAATAAGACCCCAGAGTGCAGGTACCTTGTGGGTGGCCTGCTTATATACCATGCTCCCAAGGGATGCTGTGATCCCTTGGGACTCCAACAGGTAGGCCCTCTGGTGGTAGTGTAATACAGGTTACAAGGGGTCAAATACATAAGAGTCCCCATCATTAATGGGCCCCAAATCGTGGCTACCTGCCTTGGTGTCAGCACCAGATATGAGCCATGAGTCAGTATAGTTACTGGTGATGTGACCACGTGCATTACGTCGTAAAGAAGTGGTTACTACTGCTACGGTTGGCCCTCGTGTTTCCAAGGTATTCCATCCTTCACCACCCTCCTGGGGATTATAGTGACTGCCTTCCTCTTCCCAATCTGTCTCGTCCTTGTCCCCTTCTGCTGTCTCTGTTATGGCTCCCCGTGTTACTGTGGATACCAGGGCTTACTGCTCCCCTAACTTACTTTTTAGCCTCGCTATTTCTAGTTGGCACCAGGAGTGGTCTGCCTCCCTATGTGGCTTCTTAATTACTTCCCTTAATGCTCCCCTAGCATCTTCTACCTCTTGCCGGAGCCCCAAGTTTTCCGATTTATATTTTTTTTAACTCTAATTTGTTTTCATTTGCTTCAACGACGGCTGCTGTGGCATTTAAATTTGAGAGGCTTTGTTGCTGTAGCAACGAAGCTGCCTGTTCTGCCCCTCTTTCTAATTGACTAATACTGTGGTTTAATCAATCAATTTCTTGTCTCAAATGCTGTATTTCTCCCTCCTTTAACTGCCGAATAAGTCAAAGGCTTTCTTCCTTTTGCTCTTTTATATTTTGAATCTCTTTTTCGTTTAGTTGAACCTCTTTTACTTGCGATTCTTTTAAATCTTGTATCTCTTTTGCCCTTTGGTCTTTCCTTAAATTTTGAATCTCTTTTGCATCTTGCCTCATTAATTCTTCATCTCTCTGTGCAATGTATGCCAAGAGACCATTTATCCGTTTTGGCCTTAGCTCTCCTTGTTTTACTTGCTCCTGGATAAATGCCACGAGCTCCCCAAAGGTCGCATGTTGGCCCTTATGGAAGTACGGTGCCTGTGCCTTTAACTCTTGTATATCCTTTATAGATACCTTTTTGTATACTTTCTCCTCATAGACTGCCTGTATATCTTTTGCTGGCTTTCTGTACATGACCGATCCCTTCATCCTGTGTCTTTTGAATTTAACTATTCACTTAAATAGTTCCAACTATCGAGACGACTGCTCCTTAAGACGTAACTTCTCCCAATCCATTTAAGAGTTTATAGTTTAAACTTCGCAACACAGGTTAGAATTGCAACTCCCGAGATTTCCATTTGTTCAAAAGAATGATCAAAAGCTGTTTCGCCAGATCCTGGATGAGCCCCCAATGGAACAGCTCCCTCTTACCCCAGTACTGGGGCCAGTGTCCCATGAATCAAAACCCATTTCTCCCACACCAATCCTTGAGCCATGCGTTCATTTCTCTGATCTTATTTACCCTAAGCAAATGTGCTCGTGGCTCAGGTATTAATCCAGAGATTATTACCTTTGTGGTTCTGCTTTTTAATTTAGCCCCCTGCTGCTCATACTCAGCAGAACGTCTTTCTTTGTCCTACCTATGTCATTGGTACCCGCGTGGACCACGACATTTGGATCCTTCCCCTCCCACTCTCAGTTCCTCTCCAGCCCAGAGCAGATGTCCTTAACCCTGACACCGGGCAGGCAGCACAGCCTTCGGGACTCATGCTCTCAGCAGCAGACAACAGTATCTATCCCCCTACCACTACTATATTGCTTTTTACTCCCCCAACTTGAATGGCCCCTTTTATCATGGTGCTGTGGTCAGTTTGCTCATCCTCCCTGCAGTTCCTGCTCTCATCCACACAGGGAGTAAGAACCTCGTACCTGTTGGAAAAATGCTAAGGCTGAGGCTCCTCCGATGCTACCTTTTGGGTCCCCATAACTCGTAGTCACACCCTACTGTCCCTGACCATTATTTAACCTAAGGATTATGACGGCCTCCTGGAACACAGTGTCCAGGTAACTCTCCTCCTCCCTGATGTGTCGCAATGTCTGAAGCTCGGACTCCAGCTCATCAACTCTGAGCCGAAGTGACTCGAGCAGCCAACACTTGCTGCAGATGTGGTCGCCGTGGATCACACTGGTGTCCACCAGCTCCCACGTGTTGCAGCTGCAACACATCGATTGCCCTTCCATCTCTATTGTACTTTATTTAATTAATTAGGTTTTCAAGTTTTGAAATTTCAAATATCCTCTTTAGTTTTTAATCTGTATCACGGCTATTAATTTAAACCGATACCCAAATTCAGAAAAAAGAAAGAAATACTCAATCACTTATCTGCTTTCTCATGACGTCACCTTTGATTTTTTTTTTCCTTTCACAGGTCCGTTCGTGCTTCTCTGGGCTAGCTCCGTTTGTAGTCTCCCGCTGTCACTCTGCACCTGCTCCTTTGTTAGTCTTTTGATCACCGACCTCAACTCCACTTTCCTGCCCGATCTCCAAATCTCTTGATTCCTCTAGACTCCAAAAATCTATCTATCTCAGCCTTGAATATATTCACAGACTCGGCATCCACAGCCCTCTGGGGCAAAGAATTCCAAAGATTCACAACCCTCTGAGTGAAGAAATTCCTCCTCATCTCTGTCTTAAATGGCCTTCCCCTTATCCTGAGACTGTGCCCCCTAGTTCTAGACACTCCAGCCAGGCGAAACAACCTCTCAGCATCTAATCTGCCAATCCCCTTCAGAATCTTGTATGTTTCAATGAGATCATCTCTCACTCTTCTAAACTCCAGAGAGTATAGGCCCATTCTACATACTCTTTGATCATAAGACAGCCCTCTCATCCCAGGATTCAATCCACTGAACCTCCGTTGTACCACCTCTAAGGCAAGTATATCCTTCCTTAGATAAGGAGACCAAAACTGTGCACAGTACTCCAGGTGTGGTCTCACCAAGGCCCTTACAATTGTAGTAAGACTTCCTTATTCTTATACTCCAACTCCCTTGCAATAAAGGACAACATGCCTTTTGCCTTCCTTATTGATTGCTGTACCTGCATGCTAGCTTTCTGTCTTTCTTGCACAAGGACACCCAAATCTCTCTGAACACCAACATTTAAAAGTTACTCATCATTTTAAAAATATTCTGTTTTTCTATTCTTTCAACCAAATGTGAATAACCTCACATTTCCCTACATTATACTTCATCTGCCATCTTACTCCCACTCACTTAGTCTATGTATATCCCTTTGCAGACACTTTGTGTTCTCCTCACAGCTTACTGTTCCACCTAGCTTTGTATTGTCAGCAAACTTGGATACAGTACACTGTGTCAGCTGTGGCTCTGTGGGTAGCACACTCGCCTCTGAGTCAGAAGGTTGTGGGTTTAAGTCCCACTCCAGGAACTTGAGCACATAAATCTAGGCTGACACTCCAGTGCAGTGCTGAGGGAGTGCTGCACTGATAAACTGCGATCCCATCTGCCCTCTCAGGTGGACATAAAAGATCCCATGGCACTATTTCGAAGAAGAGCAGGGGAGTTATCCCTGGTGTCCTGGCCAATATTTATCCCTCAATCAACATAACAAAAATAGTTTATCTGGTTATTATCACATTGCTGTTTGTGGGAGCTTGCTGTACGCAAGTTAGCTGCCACATACTACAGCAGTGACTACATTCCAAAAGTACTTCATTGGCTGTAAAGCATTTTGAGACGTTGGTCTTTATTTTCTTTTTTATGTCAGCAATAAATGATGTAGTCACTGTTTACTGAGGCACAAGGATAAATTCTCTAATCTCATAGTCCTAGCGGAGAGTTACAATTGAAGGGAACATGGGTCAGAGAATTGGCCTTATGGTGTTACCACCCTGTTTCAATAAACTGCAACCCTTTGGAAGTGTGGAATCTGTGAACTCACTCTACAATATTATCATCCATTCTTAATATTCAAATTGGTTTAGAGGAAGAATATGGTGAGTTTTTTCATTCATAATGATGCAGCTCCACAGTTTTTCTAACCAAATGTTTTTTTAAAACACGGTGCTTGTACATTTTTTTGGGGTCATGGATTTCGATAAAACAGGAACAGAGAAAACAGCAAAGTGTCAGCCAGTTGCTCAGTGGGCAGCACCTTCACCTCTGAGTCAGAAGATTGTAGATTCAAGTCCCACTCCAGGAACTTGAGCACATAACTCTAGGCTGACACTCCCGTGCAGTGCTGAGGGAGTGCTGCACTGCTGGAGGTACCGTCTTTTGGATGAGACATTAAACCGAGGCCCTGTCTGCTCTCTCAGGTGGACGTAAAAGATCCCATGGCACTACTTCAAAGAAGAGCAGGGGAATTATCCCCGGTGTCTATGCCAATATTTATCCCTCAATCAACATAACCAAAACTGATTATCTGGTCATTATCACATTGCTGTTTGTGGGAGTTTGACTGTGCGCATATTGGCTGCCATGTGTTATACAATACTACAGTGACTACACTCCAAAAATACTTTATTGGCTGTAAAATGTTTTGGGATGCCCGGTAGTTGTGAAAGCCCTATATAAATGCAAGTACTTCATTCTTTCAACTGGCATAGTTTTGGGGAAATGTAATCTAGTTTTGGATGTCTAGTTTATTAAGGGAGCCAATCAGAATATACACATGAAAGTTGGGTTTAGGCCAGTTATATATTGAGCTTGTTTTTCACCATAATAATGAGGTCTGATGCTCCAGACACAATATGTAAATGTATTGGGTGAGAGGATGGACAACAAGAAAGGACTAGCCACACAACTCTTGTTCTAATTACTAAAAGTATTGGCAATGCTTTGGCAGACAGCAACATCAATTTGATATAGAAGGACATCACTGAGCATTTTACAATGGGGAGGGAGGACACATTGGGGAGAAGATGGAGAGGATTCAGGAGGAAGGCACCAAAAGTACAGTTGAAGAGGTAGCAAGGCAAAGTAGTTTGAAGAAGAAGGATCATTTCAAATACATTTCAATTTAGGCTGTTTTACTCTCTTGGATATAGAATTTCCCTACAGCCAGCTGCAAGTTATCTCTGGCTAAACTTGCAGGAATTACTTCAGAAGTAATTTTTATAATTTTATAACAGTAAATTGGACACTCAAAACTAGATTACCTTTCCCCAAAAAACAAAAAACACACCAGTTGCTGTTTCCTTTGCTTCTGTTTTATTGAAATCCAGTAAAAAAAATAAAAAGTACAAATGTAATTTAATAATGGAGAAACTTCAAATCGGTCATGAAATCTCAGGGTTCCTGTCACATTTTTAAACTCCTTGATGAGAACTCGCCCCCCCCCCCCCCCCCGCTTTTCTAATTTGCTCCTTGCTGTTATTCAGTGTTGTTGCTGTAGTATCTTTATTGTTTAACAAAGGAATGGGGGGAGAAACTGATAGCTCCCATTCTTGTAGCAAGAAGAGCAAGTTTTGGGGTTTCAGAGGAAGTGGAGATACTGCTGCTGGTGGTAACAGCACTCACTAACAGACATGTGAAAGTATTAGTATCCCCTTCGAAATAAAATAATCATTCATATCGAACCGTTAGGATGTCTCAAAATGCTTCACAGCCAATAAAGCACTTTCTGAAGTGTAGTACTGCAGGGAAATATGACAGAGAATTTGCACACCACAAATTTCCACAATGAGATAAATGCCCAGATAAACTGTTTTAGTGGATGAAGGATAAATGTTGGCCAGGATATCAGACCATATCAGTAGAATTTAGTGGCTTCATGAGAAATCCTCAATCAAATTTTCTGACTGCAGCCAATCCCTTTATTTATGTGTACCAAAAGCAAAATGCTGGAAATCTGAAACAAAGACAGTAAACGTTAGACACTCAGCAAGTCTGGCAACATCTTTCGAGAGAACAAAAGTCAGTCGATGTTTCAGCCGTTGAAGGATGAGAGGGGATCGCATAGAAACATATAAAATTCTGACGGGACTAGACAGGTTAGATGCAGGAAGAATGTTCCCGATGTTGAGTAAGTCCAGAACCAGGGGACACAGTCCAAGGGTAAGGGGTAAGCCATTTAGGACTGAGATGAGGAGAAACTTCTTCACTCAGAGAGTTGTTAACCTGTGGAATTCCCTGCCGCAGAGAGTTGTTGATGCCAGTTCATTGGATATATTCAAGAGGGAGTTAGATATAGCCCTTACAGTTAAAGGGATCAAGGGGTATGGAAAGAAAGCAGGAAAGGGGTACTGAGGGAATGATCAGCCATGATCCTATTGAATGGTGGTGCAGGCTCAAAAGGCCAAATGGCCTATTCCTGCACCTATTTTCTATGTTTCTATGTTTAACCCTTCCTCAGAACTGTGTTTGCCAATAGCACGTGTGCTTCACAATAGTAGAGTTCCAAATTGTCCACTGTCCAGATTGGCAGACATTACAGGACCATAGCTCAAATATACTGCCTTGTGAAACTGTAGTGACTCTACAGGTTACAGATATTAGCCTCCTAAAAACAAATGACTTTATTGAACCCCTGCCTCCGCAAGAAAAGATTAATGCTTCTGGTGATGTTAGCTGGGAGAAGAAAGACTTAAACAGTGCAGTGACTGGTTATCTTGCAGATAAGTGGTGCCAGGAGGGACTGGAGAAAATAAGACTTAATGCTGCAGGCACAGATTGTATTTGGGCATGGTGCCAGGGCACGAGGGAAATGAAAACAGTCAGAGTATGCTTTATATTTGTTCATGGGATCTGGACATTGCTGACGAGGCCAGCACTTATTCTCCATCCCTAATTGCCCTTGAGAAGATGGTGGTGAACCGACTTCTTGAACCACTGCAGTCCGTGTGGTGCAAGGAAGGGTGTTCCAGAATGTTGACCCAGCGACGATGAAGGAAAGGAGATGTACTCCCATGTCAGGATGGTGTGTGTGACTTGGAGGGGAATTTGGAGGTGGTGGTGTTCCCATGTGCCTGCTGCGCTTGTCCTTCTAGGTGCTAGAGGTCGCGGGTTTGGGAGGTGCTGCCGAAGAAGCTTTGGCGAGTTGCTGCAGTGCATCATGTACATGGTACACACTGCAGCCACGGTATGTCGGTGATGGAGAGAGTGAATGTTTTAGATGGTAGATGAGATGTCAATCAAGCGGGCTGTTTTACAGCCAATGAAGTACTTTTAGAGTGTTGTCACTGTTGTAATGTGGGAAATTGGATGGGGATATTCATGGAGCCTCCTCCTCCCGTTAGTTGTTAATGGTCCACCACCATTCACAACTGGATGTGGCAGAACTACAGAGCTTTAATCTGATCTGTTATTCACCTAAATAAGCACAGGAAGGAGCATCTTTTCATTCTATCTTGTGTTCTTGCTTGACTATTCTGATGACAAGTAACTTATCAATCAGTTTGACCTGAGTTTGCATGTGATTTTTTTTTTACAGGTCGCAAACACATATCCCTTATTATGAACTTGAAATCATAGGAAGTGTCCATTGTGTTCCTAACACAGATGAGGCTGCACACAGGGAGCTTAAAGTAACAGTGACCTCAGTCTTTATTAAGACACTCCAGAGTGAGGAACAGACCTTAGGGGCTGGCTTAAATACAGTGCTCCCAAGAGATACTGGGATCCCTTGGGACTTCAGGGGATGCGCTCCCTGGTGGCCGAACATGGGAGTGCATGCTTTACAGATACACACTATCACTCCCCCCTCAAAGTCAAAGTGAAAATTATTTACAAGGTGAGACGGTCGGGAGCCTTTCTTTCCCTGGTGGACCGCCTTGGTACAAATGTCTGTTCTGGTGTGTTGGCTGTGCCCTCGCTGGGTTGGCATGTTGTTGGCCCTGCAGGGCTGCTGGGTGAGCCTGGCTTTGCTGGGCTGTTGGGCATGATGGGTTTGATTTCCTGGTCCAGGATGGTGTCTTTAATCCTTTGGGTGTGTGTTGTGGGCTCGAAAAAGGTGGTGTCTGCTGTGGGTTGTTCAGGGCAGTCTGTGAACCGCAGCCTCGTTTGATCCAGGTGCTTTCTGCATATTTGTCCATTGTCTAGTTTGACTA
Organism: Pristiophorus japonicus; assembly: GCF_044704955.1. Lineage (NCBI taxonomy): Eukaryota > Metazoa > Chordata > Chondrichthyes > Pristiophoridae > Pristiophorus > Pristiophorus japonicus. Next base: position 290,376,282 of record NC_091979.1, read on the forward strand.
CAAACACCCTACTCCCTTCTTTAGATATCATTGTGCCTGCGATCCACTTGGCACCATGTCCATAGCTTAGCACATACACAGGGTCATTCAGATCAATTTCCCGTGACACATTGGCGCGACCATCATTTATATTTTGTTGCTGCCGCCTGCTCTCTACCTGATCATGCAGGTTGGGGTGAACCATCGAAAGTCTGGTTTTAAGTGTCCTTTTCATGAGTAGCTCAGCCGGGGCACCCCTGTGAGCGAGTGGGGTCTTGTGCGGTAGCTGAGCAGTATTCGGGACAGGCGGGTTTGGAGTGAGCCTTCTGTGACTCGTTTAAGGCTCTGTTTGATTGTTTGTACTGCCCGCTCTGCCTGCCCATTGGAGGCTGGTTTAAACGGGGCCGAGGTGACATGTTTGATCCCATTGCGGGTCATGAATTCTTTAAATTCGGCACTGGTGAAATATGGTCTGTTGTCACTGACCAGTATGTCAGGCAGGACTTGGGTGGCAAACATGGTCCTCAGGCTTTCAATGGTGGCGGTGGCAGTGCTTCCCGACATTATTTCACATTCAATCCATTTTGAAAAAGCATCCACCACCATCAGGAACATTTTACCGAGAAATGGGCCCGCATAGTCAACATGGATCCACCATAGTCTGAAGGGCCAGGACCACAAACTTAGTGGTGCTTCTCTGGACGCGTTGCTCAACTGAGCACACATGCAGCATTGCTGTACACAGGACTCTAAGTCAGAGTCGATACTGGGCCACCACACGTGGGATCTGGCTATCGCTTTCATCATTACTATACCCGGATGTGTGCTGTGGAGATCCGAGATGAAAGTCTCCCTGCCCTTTTTGGGTCGCACTACGCGGTTACCCCACAACAGGCTGTCTGCCTGAATGGACAGCTCATCCTTTCGCCTGAGGAACGGCTTGATTAACTCTTACATTTCAACGGGGATGCTGGCCCAGCTCCCATGCAGTACACAGTTTTTTACTAGGGACAGCAGAGGATCTTGGCAGGTCCAAGTCCTAATCTTGCAGGCCGTGACAGGTGACTTATCATTTTCAAACACTTCCATGACCATCAACAAGTCTGCGGGCTGCGCCACCATCAACAAATTTGCAGGCTGCGCCATTTCCACCCCAGTGATGGGCAGTGGTAGCCGAATGAGAGCATCCGCACAGTTCTCGATGCCTGGCCTGTGGCGGATGGGATAGTTATACACTGATAGCACGAGTGCCCACCTTTGTATGCAGGCTGAGGCATTAGTATTTATCCCCTTGTTTTCAGCGAACAGGGATGTGAGGGGCTTGTGATCGGTTTCCAGTTCAAATTTGAGGCCAAACAGGTACTGATGCATTTTCTTTACCCCGAATACACACGCGAATGCCTGTTTCTCTATCATGCTGTAAGCCCTCTTGGCCTTAGACAAGCACCTGGAGGCATAGGCGACAGGTTGCAAGTTCCCCGCAACGTTAGCTTGTTGTAATACACACCCGACTCCGTACGACGATGCATCACGTGCTAGCACAAGTCTTTTACATGGGTTAAACAATACAAGCAGCTTGTTGGAGCATAAAATGTTTCTGGCTTTATCAAAAGCAATTACTTGGTTTTTTTCCCCATACCCAGTTCTCACCTTTACACAATAACACATGTAGGGGCTCTAAGAGGGTGATTAACCCCGGTAGGAAGTTACCAAAATAGTTGAGGAGGCCCAAGAACGACCGCAGCTCCGTGACGTTCTGTAGCCTGGGCGCATTCCTGATAGCCTCTGTCTTGGCGTCTGTGGGCCGAATGCCATTCGCCGCGATCTTTCTTCCCAACAGCTCCACTTCTGTTGCCATGAAGACGCATTTCGACCTCTTCAGCCGCAGCCCTATGCGATCCAGTCGCTGGAGGACCTCCTCCAGGTTTTGTAGGTGCTCGACGGTATCCCGACCCATGACCAATATGTCATGCTGAAAAACCACCGTGCGTGATACCGACTTCAGTAGGCTCTCCTTGTTTCTCTGGAAGATTGCTGCAGCCGACCGAATTCCAAACGGGCATCTGTTGTAGACGAACAGTCCCTTGTGCATGTTGATGCAGGTGAGGCCCTTCGAAGACCCCTCCAGCTCCTGCGTCATGTAGGCCGAAGTCAGGTCAAGCTTGGTGAACATCTTGCCTCCTGCCAGCGTCACGAATAGGTTGTCTGCCTTAAGTAGCGGATATTGGTCCTGTAGCGAGATACGATTAATAGTTACTTTATAATCGCCGCAAATTCTGACCGTGCCATCACTTTTGAGTACTGGAACAATTGGGCTGGCCCACTCGCTGAATTCCACTGGGGAGATGATGCTTTCGCGTTGCAGCCTGTCCAGCTCAATTTCCACACTCTCCCTCATCATGTGAGGTATCATAGAAACATAGAAACTAGGTGCAGGAGTAGGCCATTCGGCCCTTCGAGCCTGCACTAACATTCAATAAGATCATGGCTGATCATTCACCTCAGTACCCCTTTCCTGCTTTCTCTCCATACCCCTTGATCCCTTTAGCCGTAAGGGCCAATTCTAACTCCCTCTTGAATATATCCAACGAACTGGCATCAACAATTTTCTGCGGTAGAGAATTCCACAGGTTAACACCTCTCTGCATGAAGAAGTTTCTCCTCATCTCAGTCCTAAATAGCTTATCCCTTATCCTTAGACTGTGTCCCCTGATTCCCACTTCCCCAACATCGGGAACATTCTTCCTGCATCTAACCTGTCCAGTCCCATCAGAATTTTATATGTTTCTATGAGAACCCCTCTCATCCTTCTAAACTCCAGTGAATAAAGGCCCAGTCGATCCAGTCTCTCCTCATATGTCAATCCTGCCATACCGAGAATCAGTCTGGTGAACCTTCGCTGCACTCCCTCAATAGCAAGAACGTCCTTCCTCAGATTAGGAGACCAAAACTGAACACAATATTCCAGGTGAGGCCTCACCAAGGCCCTGTACAACTGCAGTAACACCTCCCCTGCTCCTATACTCAAATCCCCTAGCTATGAAGGCCAACATGCCATTTGCCTTCTTCACCGCCTGCTGTACTTCATGTCAACTTTCAATGACTGATGTACCATGACATCCAGGTCTCGTTGCACCTCCCCTTTTCCTAATCTGCCGCCATTCAGATAATATTTTGCCTTCGTGTTTTTGCCACCAAAGTGGATAACCTCACATTTATCCACATTATACTGCATCTGCCATGTATTTGCCCACTCAGCTAACCTGTCCAAGTCAACCTGCATCCTCTTAGGATTCTCCTCACAGCTCACATAGCCACCCAGCTTAGTGTCGTCTGCAAACTTGGAGATATTACACTCAATTCCTTCATCTAAATCATTGATGTATATTGTAAATAGCTGGGGTCCTAGCACTGAGCCCTGTGGCACCCGACTAGTCACTGTCTGCCATTCTGAAAAGGACCCGTTTATCCCAACTCTCTACTTCCTGTTTGACAACCAGTTCTCTATCCACGTCAATACATTACCCCCAATACCATGTGCTTTAATTTTGCACAACAATCTCTCGTGTGGGACCTTGTCAAAAGCCTTTTGAAAGTCCAAATACACCACATCCACTGGTTCTCCCTTGTCCACTCTACTCATTCCATCCTCAAAAAATTCAAGAAGATTTGTCAAGCGTGATTTCCCTTTCGTAAATCCATGCTAATTTGGACCGATCCTGTCACTGCTTTCCATATGTCACTATTTCATCTTTAATAATTGATTCCAACATTTTCCCCACTACTTATGTCAGGCTAACTGGTCTATAATTACCCGTTTTCTCTCCCTCCTTTTTAAAAAAGTGGTGTTACATTAGCTACCCTCCAGTCCATAGGAACTGATCCAGAGCCGATAGACTGCTGCAAAATGATCACCAATGCATCCACTATTACTAGGGTCACTTCCTTAAGTACTCTGGGATGCAGACTATCAGGCCCTGGGGATTTATCGGCATTCAATCCCATCAATTTCCCTAACACAATTTCCTGACTAATAAGGATTTCCTTCAGTTCCTCCTTCTCACTGGACCCTCGGTCCCCTAGTATTTCCAAAAGGTTATTTGTGTCTTCCTTTGTGAAGACAGAACCAAAGTATTTGTTCAATTGGTCTGTCATTTCTTTGTTCCCCATTATAATTTCACCTGATTCTGACTGCAAGGGACTACATTTGTCTTCACTAATCTTTTTCTCTTCACATATCTATAGAAGCTTTTACAGTCAGTTTTTATGTTCCCAGCAAGCTTACTCTCAATACTCTATTTTCCCCCTCCTAATTAAATCTTTTGTCCTCCTCTGCTGAATTCTAAATTTCTCCCAGTCCTCAGGTTTGCAGTTTTTTCTGGCTAATTTGTATGCCTCTTCCTTGGATTTAACACTATCCTTAATTTCCCTTGTTAGCCACGGTCGAGCCACCTTCCCCGTTTTATTTTTACTCCAGACCGGAATGTCCACCAGCAAAGAGAGGCTGGCTGCACCCATCCCTCACCCACATCTCGGGGAAAGTGCACTTCCTCATACTGTCGGTGATGGTGGGTGGGGTTGGGTGCCCAGCTTGGGTCTCACCGGTGGCTAGTGCGTGGATAGAATTGGGAGTGGCATTTGAGTATCCAGCCTTTGTGCCCTTATTGCAGAAGCTAGCTCCATCATGGCATCTGCCATCATTAGCACACCCTCTGAAATGTCTGCCCTCAGTTCTGATATTTCTCCCGCCAGTGTCACGACTTCACCCTGCACCCACTGACGGTCGCCATGAGTGATCCTGTGAGGGCATTGTTCTCCTCACTCAATGACAGAACCTGATTAACATCTGCTGAAGGCTGCATCTCCGGAGAGACTGGTCGGATTCTCCTTCCCCTCGCCGTTGGTCTGCCTAGTGGCACCCCTCCAGTGCAAGGCGCATGCTGGGACAATGGGGCACTGGGTGTTCCAAGATGCATTTCACCTCCGCCACTGGGACCCGCAATCTCAGAAGGTGTGAAACCATGGAATGTCGCCGAAGAGCTCATGGAAGATTTTGGCATTGTGATGCCCTGTACTATGGACTGATCCATATTGCGATCAGCATTCTCCCGTGAACACATTTCCATGGACCCCTCCTCCCCCCACCCGCCTTGGTCTGGAGCTCACGCATCTGGATTTTCAGGATGTTGAGGAGTGTCTTCTTCTTCCTCACCCTTGCGCGCCTTGTGGTGAATGGGTCGTGCCTCTGGGACCAAATGGATCCGCACCTTCGCCCCGGAAAGTTTCCAATGCCTGGCTCAAAAAGGGAAGGAAATTTGTTCAGAACCTGGGTACATGAGGCCTCATCGACATGTGATAGTGCTCGGATGTCATCCCAGTTCCAGCGGATTTTGCCCAGCCAGCTCTTTCCAAGCAGTGTGGGGCCATCGCCTGGGACAATCCAGAATGGCAGCTCGTAAGTGACCTTGACCATGGCGCTGCCCAGGACAGTGATAAGCTCTTTGGTGTGCATTCTCAGTTTCGTGTGGATGGGGCTCAGGGCTGGTCGAGTGCCTTGTTGCACCACAGTCTCTCAAACATCTTTTTACTCATGATGTATTGGCTAGCGCCAGTGTGCAGTTCCATGGCTATGGATAATCCATTCAATTTTACATTTAGCATTATAGGTGGACATTTCATCGAAAATGTGTGCACCCCATGTACTTCAGCATCTGCCTCCTCTCTCTGAGGCTCAAAACTGCTTTGATCCCCCATGGACCGATCGTCCTCTGCCATGTGGTGGTTAGCAGGTTTTGCAGAGCTTGCAGCTCATCAGCAAGCTTGTTGGAGGTGCCCCATTGTTCCACAGCTCTTGCAAACATACCCTTTGAAGCGGATGAATAGGCTGAACGGAAACCTCCACAATGCCAACAAGATGTGAATTGCCTTGCATTCATCCTTTGCTGCAGACTCTGAGTTATCTGGGTCACCTGAGGCTTGCTGGCAGTTGCAGACTCGTGGTTTCTGCTCTGTACATTTCTGCTCGCAAACACAGTTTCAGTTAATTTATGAACGTTGCTAGCAATTGTGTGCTGATAGATTTATTTTGTGTTATCACTGGTGGATATAAATGCCTGTGCTATCGCAATGGCCTTACTGAGGGTCGGTGTCTCTACAGTCAAAAGTTTTCATATGCCAATGCCCAGTACAAAAAAGTCTCTGAGCATCTGCTCCAGGTTGCCATCAAACTCACATTGTCCTGCAAGTCGCTTTAGCTCGGCGAAGTCGTTCACCACTTCCAGACCTTCAGATCGCTGGCACGTGTAGAACCAATACCTTGCCATCAGCACGCTCACCCTCGGGTTAAGATGCTCCCGAACCAGTGTACACAGCTCCTCATACGACTTATCTGTGGGTTTCATCGGAGCCAGAAGATTCTTCATGAGGCTGTAGGTCAGTGCCCCGCAGACCGTGAGGAGGACCGCTCTCCTTTTTGAAGCGCTTCCTTCTCCGTCCGTCGTTTGCTACAAAGTACTGGTCTAGCCGTTCGACATAGGCTTCCCAGTCCTCACCCTCCGAGAACTTCTCCAGGATGCCCACAGTTTGCTGCATCTTTGCGTTGGATTCATATACTCGACACCAGTTATTGTGTTCCTAACACAGATGAGAATGCACACAGGGAGGTTAAAGTAATAGTGACCTCAGTCTTTATTAAGACACTCCAGAGTGAGGAACAGGCCTTAGGGGCTGGCTTATATACAGTGCTCCCAAGGGATGCTGGGATCCCTTGGGACTTCAGAAGATGCACTCCCTGGTTGCGGAACATGGGAGTGCATGCTTTACAGATACACAACAGTGTGGTTTATTGCTACTTATTAGCAGATAGTTTCCAGTTGGCCAAGTTCATGTATGAATGTTTAGTGTGCCACCTGGGCACTATTTTTACACCAGCATTAACCTGATTTCAAACCTAGGATATTGGACATTGCAAATTTAATTGAAGTATCTGATACATATCTGCTTGGCTTGTTTAGTGTCATTTTTGTGTATTCACCCCAATTTATATTGATTGCTAGATCTAGTTGGTACAGATGCCAACAGGATTAGTGTTGTATCATCTATCAAGTTTATCCTTGTTATATCAATGAGACCTGGATGTCATGGTACATCAGTCATTGAAAGTTGGCATGCAGGCGGTGAAGAAGGCAAATGGTATGTTGGCTTTCATAAGTAGGGGTTTTGAGTAGGAGCAGGGAGGTCTTCCTGCAGTTGTACAGGGCCTTAGTGAGGCCTCACCTGGAATATTGTGTTTAGTTTTGGTCTCCTAATCTGACGAAGGACGTTCTTGCTATTGAGGAAGTGCAGCAAAGGTTCACCAGACTGATTCCCGGGATGGCTGGACTGACATATGAGGAGAGACTGGATCAACTTGGCCTTTATTCACTGGAGTTTAGAAGGATGAGAGGGGATCTCATAGAAATATATAAAATTCTGACGCGACTGGACAGGTTAGATGCAGGAAGAATGTTCCCGATGTTGGGGAAGTCCAGAACCAGGGGACACAGTCCAAGGATAAGGGGTAAGCCATTTTGGACTGAGATGAGGAGAAACCTCTTCACTCAGAGAGTTGTTAACTTGTGGAATTCCCTACTGCAGAGAGTTGTTGATGCCAGTTCATTGGATATATTCAAGAGGGAGTTAGATGTGGCCCTTACGACTCAGGGGATCAAGGGGTATGGCGAGAAAGCAGGAATGGGGTACTGAAGTTGCATGTTCAGCCATGAACTCATTGAATGGCGGTGCAGGCTCGAAGGGCCAAATGGCCTACTACTGCACCTATTTCCAATTTTTCTATGTTTCTTTTACTCTACCTCTATCAAAGTAACTGCGTGCAAAACTCTTGGTGCTGGTCATGGAGGTCTCCTAATAATTTGGACCTGAATTTATTTGTTATAACCACTCTTGCACCTCACATGATACAATCTTTATCGACTGATAATTCATTCCTAAAATTAGGAATGGATGAATATCTTTGTCTGTTACCTGGTTTGGCCAGCCATTTACAATATAATCATACAATTTGACATAACTGGGTCACGTTTGGTTGCTCTGCCAATCTCTTCAACTGTGACTGGCAGTTCATCAATGTATGAAAAATAGAACAATTCTTCCCTATCGGGTGTAACTTGTGATGGGGAAAGCAATCTAGACATTGCACCAGCATTACTGTGATCAGCTGAGTGTCTGTATTGATATCATATGTATATGCTGACAAAATCAAAGCCCATCTCTGCATTCGGGCTGCAATGTTGGAACTGGGGTCTTTGGATGGAGGATTGCTGTCAGGGGCTTATGGTCCATAATGATGGTAAACTTACAACCATACAAGTATTTGTGGAACTTCTTGACCCCAAAAATTAATGCCAAAGCTTCCCTTTCGGTTTGCGCATAATTACGCTCACTGGCACTGAGAGTGCGTGAAGCAAAAGCAATTGGTCTCTCCTCCCCACCATGTAGTACATGAGAGATCACTGCCCCAACTCCATACGGAGAGGCATTACAGGTTAGCTTGATCTCCTTAGATACATCATAGTGAACTAAATGATGCTCTCTACCAATTTGCTTTTACACTCCTTGAATGCTGTATGGCATTCTTCTGACCACTTCCAATGGACCTGTTTTTCCAATAGTTCATTCAGTGGATGTAATACTGTCGCCAAATCTGGTAGGAACTTCCCATAATAGTTCAAAAGACCCAAGAATGATCGAAGTTCAGTGACATTCTTGGGAGTGGGTGCATTTTTGATTGGATGTAAACCATCTTTGTCCACTCTGTACCCTAAGTACTCCACTGAGTTTTGAAATAACACACTTGCGTGCAGACACTCGTACTCTGTGCTTCTCTAACCAATTGAGGACCTCATTCAATATGTTTTTATGAATTTGCCTATTTGGTGCTGAAATTAGTATGTCATCCAAATAACATACTACCCCTTCAATACCTTGCAAAATCTGGTTCATCACCCCTTGGAATATGGCAGGGAGGGAAGACACTCCAAATGGTAGCCTATTAAATTGATAAAGGCCTAGATGAGTATTTATAGTCAAGCATGACTTGGACTCCTCATCTAGTTCAAGTTGTAAGTCGGCATTTGTAAGATCCAACTTTGAGAAGATCTGATCGCCTGTCAGTGTTATGAACAAATCTTCTACATTTGGCAATGTATTGGGGAGATTACTCTCCAGAACCTGGTTTACGGTTACTTTATAATCACCACACAATCTTACCTTACCATCGGACTTAGGCATGACAACAATGGGTGTAGCCCAATTACATCGATCTATCTTACAAATAATGTTCTCAGTCTCTAGTCTTTTGAGTTCTTGCTCAACTTTCTCCTTGAGTGCATATAGTACGGAACGTGGCTTGCACCTTCTGTACCCTGACACTCGCCTTGAAGCCTTGAATCGGACTGCCTGTTTCTCAGAACACCTTCGGATAATTCTTGATGACATCATCCTTTGATGCAAATCTCGTTTCAACATGAAAAATCTCACTCCAATCCAGCTTCAGTGATCTCACCCAATTTCTTCCTTGTAAGGCAGGCTTGTCTCCTTTCACTAATATTAGAGGCAAGCTGTGAAATTGATCCTTATATTTCACCGGTACAATGATACGACCTACCATAGGAATGTTCTCTCCCGAGTAGCCTTGCAGCTCTATCTTGGATTTCTCCAACGGGAAATCACACAATTTTTTCGAGGTATAACGACTCCGATACTACACTCACAGCTGCACCAGTGTCGATTTCCATTGGTATGTTGGTTCCTGCAATGTCTGGATGATGATACGTTTTGAATCGCTGTTAGTTAACTTCGTGCTGCTGATGATGTGTAGCTCTAAAACCTCCTTGTCCTGTTGTTTTTCTTCCATGCTATGTTGTCTCTGGGGATTTCTACTTACAGCTTTGAAAGTTGGTTTACCCTTCAGTCGGCATGCCTTCGCAAGATGCCCAGTTTTCCTGCAGATGAAACACTCTGCTCAAAGTTGTCCATATGTGAAGGCAATAGAAACATAGAAACATAGAAAATAGGTGCAGGAGTAGGCCATTCGGCCCTTCTAGCCTGCACCGCCATTCAATGAGTTCATGGCTGAACATGCAACTTCAGTACCCCCTTCCTGCTTTCTCGACATACCCCTTGATCCCCCTAGTAGTAAGGACCTCATCTAACTCCCTGTTGAATATATTTAGTGAATTGGCCTCAACAACTTTCTGTGGTAGAGAATTCCACAGGTTCACCACTCTCTGGGTGAAGAAGTTTCTCCTCAGCACGGTCCTAAATGGCTTACCCCTTATCCTTAGACTGTGACCCCTGGTTCTGGACTTCCTCAACCTTGGGAACATTCTTCCTGCATCTAACCTGTCTACACCCGTCAGAATTTTAAACGTTTCTATCAGGTCCCCTCTCATTCTTCTGAACTCCAGTGAATACAAGCCCAGTTGATCCAGTCTTTCTTGATAGGTCAGTCCCACCATCGCAGGAATCAGTTTGGTGAACCTTCGCTGCACTCCCTCAATAGCAAGAATGTCCTTCCTCAAGTTAGGAGACCAAAACTGTACACAATACTCCAGGTGTGGCCTCACCAAGGCCCTGTACAACTGTAGCAACACCTCCCTGCCCCTGTACTCAAATCCCCTCGCTATGAAGGCCAACATGCCATTTGCTTTCTTAACCGCCTGCTGTACCTGCATGCCAACCTTCAATGACTGATGTACCATGACTCCCAGGTCTCGTTGCACCTCCCCTTTTCCTAATCTGTCACCATTCAGATAATAGTCTGTCTCTCTGTTTTTACCAATGTGTTGTCTCAAACACTGATAGCAGGACTTCAATGCCCTGTTACCATTGTCAGTTTCTGGGACCTTGGAGCCCAACTGCCTTTTACTTTTAACCTGCAGGCGATTCACCTCGGTTGTCCGACGACTGGAAATAGTATGAACTTCTCGGGAATATTGGTCGGCCATATTCATTGACATTGCTGTCTGACACACTAAACCAAAAGTCTAGTTAGGCGTTGTCAATAAGTTTCTTCTGATCGCATCATTTTTCATCCCACAAACAAAGCGAGGTCATGCAATCCTTGGTCCTGAAAGTTTCCGAAATTACAGTGAATAGATAGCTTTGTTAATGCGACAATGTACTCACTGATATTTTCTTCGGTTAACTGATCTTGTATTCCGAAATGATAACTTTCAGCAATTTCAAGGGGCTCAGGACTGTAGTGCTGTTCTGCTTAAGAGATGTTTGGCTTGAAAGGCACAAGCAAATTGTTCAAGGTTTCATACACCTCGGGTCTTACTTCAGTTAAGAAAATAGCCCATTGTTTTTCTAACACCACCCGGTTATGGTTTTCATCATTGGGGACTTCGATAATATTATTTGCAGTGAAAAACATTTCTAGCCGCTCCACATACGCTCTGAAACTTTCATGGTTGTGTTGAAACTTCTCCAAATGTCCTATTATTCCCATAGGCATGACCATCTGGACTTTGGCAAGTGTGCTTGTAATTTACCTTGGATTTGTAGCTGTTAATCAAAACAGAGAAGCTCTCAAAGTCCTCGACTATCAAGAATTGCAGCTTTTTTTCCCCATTATGTCATTCTCATTGCCATTGTTATATCTTCAGTACAACTCACAAACACACACACAGCCTTAAGATGTCAGAACACTCCGGAACTCTAGTCAGGTGACTTGTTCCCTCTTTATTTGTACACAGCACTGGCTGCAGTTCCACAGAAGTCCACAGGTGGAGCTATATATATTACAATCCTTTGAATGTCAACCTTTTTGATCTCATTATGCGAGGCGTTCAGTTTCAATGGATGTGTCTGCATAGGTAGTGCATCTGTGAAAAGGACTAATGGAGTTAGGACACAAATGCAGTGAATAGAGAGACACATTGAAATATAATGCAAATAAAAGATTCAGCATGATTATTTCTCCTTATTAGCTTCGCATTTGCTGTTTTCTTGACACAAACAAAAGGCAAAATATTCACCAACATGTTCTTGCATACGCCAATCATTATTAACAAAAATAAATAAATCAGTCAGTCAATTCTTATGTTCAAGGCTTTTGCGAGCCAGAAAATCAAGAGCGAGTCCTCTTGCATTACAGTTGTTTTCTTTGTTTTGATTTCATCAAAAGCAATAGGGATCGTGTGAAAAGGTAAATAAAAGATGTATAAACTGTAAGCCTGGTTGCTAATAATATTGAACTATCTGTGAAAGAGTGGATAGGGTTATTGTTTCAGGAGTTTGTGGTAAGAAGAGACAATTTGCAGATCAATATAAACCAATTTCTGATGATGCACAAACTGGTCAAAGTATATGCAATGATTATAGGTTTCTGTAGGTGGATTGACGATATAATATTTAAATGAATAGCACACTTAAAAGACAAAATATTCACCAACATATTCTTGCCTACACCAATCATTATCAACAAAAAAAAGCAGTAAGTCAGTTCTTATGCTTTTGCGAGCCAGAAAATCATTTTAACATCTTTGAAAGCAGCTAATACTTTAATCTGGAATATTCCAGAATTAGTTATTTTAAAGTTAGTTAAAACTAGGTTGTTCAACAAAAGTCATGCTTTGTTTGCAGAGGTTTTTTTTTACAGCCAAGATCCTCAAATGTGTGCTGTTTATAAATTGTACCGACGTCCAGTCTACCCAACCAGTTCCTATCCATCACTGAGCCAGCAACTGGCAGCAGTGTGGATGTCAATTCAATTTGGAAACTTGTAAATTTAAGGGGCTCAATTTTGCCCAAGCCCGTATTGCCAGAGTTACGCCAGGTTTTCTAGGCCAGAAATGTGACATATATATTTTCCCCAATCTATAAATGGAATTCGGATCTGTGCGGCATGTCCAGTCGCCTCGGGGGGTGGAGCCTGCTGTCTGCGCCGAAAAATGAAGCCGGGCCTTCTGCACATGCACAGGAAAAAAAACGTACGTTTTTGACATCACTCCATTGGATGCGCATGCTCAGTCCGAGTGCACTCCCGGTCCGCTCCCCACCCCTAGCCCAGGCCGAAGGGCTTGCCGATCCACTCCCCCGGCCCGACGCTGGCCCCGAGTGCACTCCCGGTCCCCTCCCCACCCCTAGCCCAAGCCGAAGGGCTTGCCGATCCACTCCCCCGGCCCGACGCTGGCCCCGAGTGCACTCCTGGTCTGCTCCCCGCCCCGAGCCCAGGCCGAAGGGCTTGCTGATCCGTTCCCCTGGCCCAACCCTGTCCCCGAGTGCACTCTCGGTCCGCTCCCCACTCCTAGCCCAGGCCGAAGGGCTTGCTGATCCGTCCCCCTGGCCCAATCCTGTCCCCGAGTGCACTCTCGGTCCGCTCCCCGCCCCTTGTCCAGGCCGAAGGGCTTGCTGATCCGTCCCCCTGGCCCAATCCTGTCCCCGAGTGCACTCTCGGTCCGCTCCCCGCCCCTTGTCCAGGCCGAAGGGCTTGCCGATCCACTCCCCCGGCCCGACGCTGGCCCCGAGTGCACTCCTGGTCCGCTCCCCGCTCCTAGCCCAGGCCGAATGGCCTCCTCCGATTTCCTTACCTGCGCCGATTTCTTTAACTCTCCGCAAGGTTTTTCTCGAAAGGCCACATGCACTGGCCTAAGCAGAACTGGAGTAATTCTCAGCTGCTCAAAGTTCCCTAAACGGCCAGAATTGGCGTAGGTGGCTGGTTACGCCCCCTTTGGCTGCAAAAAATATTTGCCTAAAAAAATCGTAACTAACTGAGTTACGCTGGTGCAAATTGATTGGGGAAACCGTGGATTTTTAACTTCGGCCAAAAAAAGCAGCCTGCTCCAAAAAAATGGCGCAAATCACTGGGGAAAATTGAGCCCTATATTTCTACATCAATATTATCGTGCATTTGAAGAAATATACTATACTGACACTATAAGTGCCAAAAAATAGGTCATTGCAAAGAGATTTCCACAATTTAAATAAACCAAGATGCAGATAGTACCTGACTTCTGCTTCACTTCTCTACTCAACTGTTTTATAAAGTATTTTATGAAAAAGTCATAAACTGTACTAAAGGTTCTGTGAGGAACTGCATTTTCCAGTCAGCCATCATCTTTCGCCCAGGCACGGCGCTGCTCAGGACTTGCGGAAAATTCTGCGAGAGCTTAGCAGCGGCGGTAATCGGTAGTGCCCCGCGGCAACCTGTATGCGCCCACTGCATAGCGCTGCTTCCCTCGCGGAGTCCTTCCACCCCGCATGCGTCCAACAGAGCAAGTGGAGCACAAAAGGGGCGGTACGCAATTTTATCCCGTTAATGTCTTCAGGGCAGCAATGGATGGGTAATTGTTGGTGTGGCCAAAAAAACTTTACAAACCACATGAATGAAACTAAAGACAGATTAGTGGAAAATTACACTGGAAACTATGGGGTCAAAATTGCCCCTGTTTGTGATGTCCATTATGGCCTCCAGGGGACACTAACACTTTTTGTCTGGGGGGTGGGGAGAGGGTACACTATTGGCCCCAGGCTGCTGCGCATCCGCCGATTATGTCATCGCCGCGTATGGCGATCTCTTAGCACTGCGCGTCGACCCCTTTCCGCCCCGCGACAGATTTTGCCCTGCGCCCCACGAGGCTGCTACGAGTGGAGTCAGCGCCAGCCTCATGGGTCGCGAACTAGGCCGACATCCACACCTAAGGCAGAGGTTAAAGGGGAGATTGTGAGCGCCCCGCGCCACCATCTTGGTGGTTTTCCGATTCACCAATCGGCCCGACTTCGTCGCCCCTTGCATGATCCGGGCCGCCATCATGCAGCCCGGCACTCTGTTTTGGGTGTTGGGCTGCGGTCTCGGCACCATGCTGCCCTGGTGGACTAGTGGAGGCCATGTGCGCAGCGGCCCTGCGCTTTAAGCGAAGGGGAGCGGTATTGAACCTCGTCACCGTGACGCAGAGCATCCATGTAGTGCTGCAGCATCACCCCAGGAGCCGCCCCAAGAGGAAGTGAAGCGCGAGAGATTGCACTCCACTTCCTCTCAGGGATGATCGGGGACAGCAATTTTGCGGCCGGGGTGGGACTTCCGCACTGGGAGCAGGAAGTCCAGCCCGAGCCGGTTACTGCCCCCAATGAGGGCGCTAGGAAATTTCTCTCCCTATATATCTGGAGATTCTCAACAATTGCGAATCTAAAAATTTAATGCAAAGTTTCAGGAACCTAATTTTTGCCTCATTAATCTGATTGTTAGGCAGCCAGAGTTTGTATAACCTCGAAACCAGAAAATAGTGGTAAACCCAGAGCATTGTACTTGTGTAAAAAGACATGTACATTCTAATGGTCGGAAGTGCCATCTTTCTGATGCGAAATTAAACTGAGCCCCTAGTGCTGAATAAAAAGACAAACACACTGATATTACATCAGCTGATATAAAATATCCCATGCAGTGCTACTTTAGTACCATACTAAAGCAGCAGCCTAGATCATATGCTAAAGTTTATGAAGCTTAAACTCATAACTTTTTTACTAAGATGCAAGTGTAACTTCAAACCAAGGCTGTCACCTACAGGAGGAGAGACCTTTAATATCTCTAAAGATAATAGCTTGATATGAACAAGGAATGTAGTGAGTTTTTTTAATATATTTGTTCTTGGAATGTGGACGATGTTGTCATGGCTGCATTTATTGCCCATCCCTGGTTTCCCTGAGAAAGTGGTGGTGGGCCTTTTTCTTGAACTGCTGCAGTCCTTGTGGTAATAGTGAAACCACAATAGTTTCGGTAAAGAGTTCCAGGATAATGATCTCGTGATGATGAAGGAATAAAGACATATGTCCAATTCGGGATTGTGTGTGACTTGCAGGGGAATTTTGAAGTGAAAATATTCCACAATATTGCTGCTCTTTGTCCTTCAGTGGTAGAGTTCACAGGGGAGGGAAGTGCTTTCAAACTGACCTTGGCGAATTGCTTCACTGCATCCTGTAGATTGTACAGTCTAGTGCCCTGGTGATGGATGACATGGATATTGTAGTCCAATAACAGACGTGCAGATTAGACAAACTGTTCTGTTCCGCATGTATCACGCTTCTTGAGGTGTAGTTGTGAGCAGTGAGTGTTCTTGACTTGTAGATTATTACTCATTTAAGAACTCAGAAGGGTCTGAGCTTGACTACGTTTGCCTATTTTAGAGGGTCTATAACACATGCTGTTGTTTAATGTAATTTAATCTGCTGTTAAAATTGAATAATTTAATCATAGATTTTATCAGTTAGTTATACATTGCTGCCAGTGTAATCTTGCTTAAATCTAATATCCTGCAAATGGAGACATTTAGTGACAATCAAAATATAGAACTCCTCCTGAAGTGGTTATCAGCTTTCCACTGTATTATTCAGATCATGCTGTACATTTATCAGGCAACTGGGCTGACCAATGCGCATGGAACTGGGTTTGAATAAACTGAAGAGCAATCACTCCTTTTATAAAATCAGTGTGTGTGTGTCTTTATTCAACGCAGACACATTGATCTTGTAAAAGCAATTGCTCTTCATAATTTAAGCCCAGTCTGCACATACAATGTTGGCAATGAGGATTGGAAAAAGCAGCTATAGTAGATGAGGGAAAAAATATCTGAGCAAGGGGAAAAAACTCAATTTGCATGTGGCCTGTGAGTTTATTATCAACATTGCCATAGCATTGCCTAGTGTCCTCAGGTAACGATTCTTTGCCTGAAGTGTCTAATGAGGTTTGATGGGTCAGTTATTGGATTTAATGTTACAGCACATGAGTAGAAAGGGGTTGAGCTGCTTCACTTTGGGCAAGAGTTACACAAAAGTTTGGACTAATACAGGGGAAAGTAATGGTTACGCCAGCGCCAAAACAACACAAGACCAATAATTTTACACCTGAGAAATACCTGTTTTTTTGCACAAAAGCACCTCAGATTTATTCCCTTAAGTAATTACTCTCTAGTAAATGTTGCTTTTGAATGAATAGCAGAGTTTCCCAATGTAAGGTCCACACTGAAAATATGTAGCCAAAGTCTGAGTTAATTGAGGTCAAAATATCTCAATTGTTAGGCTCCATGTTAGGTAGTGGGCCCAATAATTAAAACTTCTGCAGACCCAAAGTACAATGACCTGGTACATTCATTGTGAAGATACAAATTAATTTATGAAACAATTATCTTTAGTTGGGCTCAAGCTCGTGTGTTATTTCTGTGGTGGTAAATATTTGCATGATCATGAGTGTTTAGTAAAGGGAAAATTATGTCAATCTTGTGCAAAGATTAATCATTCTTCACACATGCTGCTTGCAAACAATATGTGCGGGAGAGACAATTGAACATTTTTGTACATGACTAAGGCAGTTAGTATTGAAATGAGTTCCAGAATGCAGATCATGATCTCCAAACGCATTTCAAAGAACATGTGTTGACTTGCTTTGAACAAAGTATTAAATCTAGTGCAGACAATTAAGCAATCCGAAAAGCAGAGAAGATGTGGAAGTGAACCAAAGCTCACAATCAAGAAGTTAAATACTAAGCATGGAAAGCCAAAACGAAAAAGCATATAAAGTTCAAGGCAAAGAATGTTATTTCAGTATTGTGCACATTCAAATGAGCATGAGGGTCTAATAAAAAGCAAACTACGTCAGTGACTCCGCTGTAGAGTACACCAGGGTGAGTGCTGCCATTCGGAGGGTTTGAGCGTCTGATCCCCATGTGGATCCGGCGAGTTTCTGGATTAAGTCAACTCTACTCTTTAGTTTCTCCCTAAGGTTCTGGAGATGTTATCTATATGACAGGGTGCGATCAAGCCTGACTTCTAAATAGGAGAGTTTTTTGTCATGGTTTACCACTGCGTTGCAAAAGGAGACTTTCAAAGTTTGGTTTGCTTGATGGGTATTGAGGTGGAATGTTGAGGTGATGGTTTTTTGTGGGTTTGGCCGAAGTCACCACCGGCGGAAGTAGGTATCCATCCTCTGTAAATCACTGGTCAGGGTCTCTTTGGTGATGGACCGATTCATGTTTTGCGTGGCCAAGGCAATGTCATCAGCATATACAAACTTGCGGGATTCTGGTTCAGGCAGGTCACTGGTGTAAACGTTGAATAACATGGGTGCCAGGATAGAACCCTGAATGCGCTGTTCAATGTCCTATATCTGCTCTTCTGGGTACCAGTAAAAGTGGTGGTTAATTCTTGGTGTATCAGAGAGACTGTGATCTACGCAGTTTTGAGGAAATAGAATGGAAGATTTGCTCAAAGCTAAGACTGTGAAATGCGTCAGCACAGCTGTTTTTGTATAGTTCTGATACATATATCAGTGCTTGGTAAATTCAAAGCAATGATTAAAGGCTAAAAAGAGTCAGAATTGGTGAGGGAAAAGGTGGGTCTCTTCTAAGTAAATAAAGCAGAGCATTGTTGATGAAGTATATAAGCAGTTTCCAAAAGTCTGCAAAGGCCTCAGTAAATTAAATGGAGCAGAAGCAAAAAAAAAACCACATCGATACATCGATACAGCTTGTTGCGCAATGTCATAGGAAATCCATTACTACTCAAAGAAAAGTGAGAAGATAAATGATCTAATGGAAAATGATAACTGACGTTATCGATGGTCCTCTTGGATCCTCAGTGGCTGACTTTCTGCAGATATGTGTTCAAATAAAGTAACATGATCTGCCAACACTAGATGAATTGGTTTCCAAAATCAGGAAATCATCAGGTCAAAATCTTTCCAGAAAACTGGGCCACATGCTTATTTGTGGAAAGTGTGAATTCAGTAAGAAGAATTTTTGGGGGTATATTATTAAACATAAAGGTAATGGAAACTATCCAGTAGGCAGCATCACTGGAAAGCACCACTGAAATGGGAAGTTTTATCAAGATGTTTATGCGCAACTCCTATTTTCTCCATGACCTGGCTACAGTCACTGGAGGTGAAAGAATGCAGAATCCTGGTGGGAGGTCAAACATGGCAAAACATTACAATAATTGAAAGACTTGCTTTTCCAGTGAAATCATTGTGTTTATCCCAACATTGAGAAAGTTACAAACTTGGGGTAGAAGTAAGGTTGGTTGAAATTGAAGCAATGCAAATTTCAATTGGACAGGCTGGGAATAGAACAGCCATGCTAGTCATATGCTGTCACCTTCTAATCATTTAAGATGGCTGTAGGAAAAGAAAATCTGGAAGATTATGGGCTGCTTTGTCTTTCACTCACTGGAATTATGGAAGGGCAAGATTTGCCCCTGCCCATTGATATCACTGGAAACATACTGCATTTTGGGATGCTTTTCTGTGTGAATGGAGAAGCTTCATTTGATATAGAAACATAGAAACATAGAAATTTACAGCGCAGAAGGAGGCCATTTTGGCCCATCGTGTCGACGCCAGCCGCCAAAGAGCCGCACGGCCCTTGGTCAGCAGCCCCGAAGGTTACATATAAACCTACGAACAACGAACAATGGTGGAAAGGCAAAAAGCACCCATCCCAACCAGTTCCCCTCACACAACTGCGACACCTCTTATACTGAAACCTTCTACACTCCACCCCAACCAGAGCCATGTGATCACCTGGGAGAGGCAAAAACCTGATAAAAACCTAGGCCAATTTAGGGAGAAAAGAAATCTGGGAAAATTCCTCTCTGACCGATCCAGGCAATCGAAAATAGTCCAGGAGATCACCCTGGCTGTATTCAATTCCCTGCAGTACTTACCATTATATCTGTGCCGGCCAATAAAAGATTATCCAGTCTAATCCCAATTACCAGCTCTAGGTCCGTAACCCTGCAGGTTACGGCACTACGGCACTTTAAGTGCCCATCCAACCATCAAGTGGTGAGGGTTTCTGCATCCACCACTCTTCCAGGCAGTGAGTTCAAGATCTCCACAATCCTCTGCATAAAGAAACACCCCCCCCCCCCCCCAAATCCCCTCTAAACCTTCCACCAACCACCTTAAAACTATGCCCCCTCATAATAGACCATGCCCAAATCCAAAGAGGACTGGAAAATGATGGTCAAGGTCTCTGCTATTTCCTCTTTTATTTCGCTCAACAGCCTGGGATGCATTTCATCTGGGCCTGGGGACTTATTTACTTTCAAAGCTGCTAAACCCCCTAATACTTCCTCTCTCACTCTATTTACTTCATCCAGAATATCACACTCCTCCTCGATAGCAGTATCTGCATTGCCCCTTTCCTTTGTGAAAACAGATGCAAAGTATTCATTAAGAACCTTCCCAACATCTTCCACCTCCACACAAAGATTAACCTCATGGTCTCCAATAGGCCTTACCTTTTCTTTAGTTACCCTCTTAGTCTTAATGTATTTAGAGAACATCTTAGGGTTTTCCTTAATTTTACTCGCCAAGAATTTTTCGTGCTCTCTCTTAGCATTTCTAATATCCTTTTTCATTTTGCCTATTAACTTTCTATATTCCTCTAAAGATTCTGTAGTATTTAGCCGTTGGTATATGACATAAGCGTCCTTTTTTTTCTTTATCCTCCCCTGTAAGTCCCTAGACATCCAGGGGGCTCTAGAATTCTTACTCACACCCTTTTTCTTCAAGGGCACATGTTTGGCCTGAGCATTCCAGATCTCCTCCTTGAATGCTTCCCACTGTTCCGATACTGATTTACCCACAAGTGTCTGTTTCCAGTCCACTGTGGCCAAATCACTCCTTAACTTAGCAAAATTAGCTTTTCCCCAATTCGGGACTTTTATTCCAGGTCTATCCTTGTCCTTATCCATAATCATTACCTCCTCAAAAAATTCCATCAGGTTAGTCAAACACGATCTTCCCTTAACAAATCCGTGCTGACTGTCCCTAATTAATCTTTGCCTTTCCAAATGTAGATTTATCCTGTCTATGCAGGGTGGATTTCAACAGTTTTGCTACTTGAGTGATTTACTGCCAATGGGAGGGAGGGAAATGGAGTGTTGCTGCAGTGTTTTAGAGGCTGCAGCTGCTTAACGGGCCAGAAGTTGAAATTAAGGAAGATTGATAATACCATCAATCAACAATACGATAATCTCAGATTATCTTGGGTTTTATCGTAGAGGACAGGAGCTGAACATCATATTTGTTAGAAGTCAATGGAGAACCCATTTCACCCCCAACCCCTGCTCCCCACCCCCAACCACACCCCGCAAAAAAAAAAACCCACAATCATTTAAAAAGACAGTCCACATAGTCTAGGCTTAAAGAAAGTTATACAAAGAATCATATAAATTTATAACACGGAAGGAGGCCATTTTGGCCCATCGTGTCTAAGCCGGCCCACCAAGAGCTATCCAGCCTAATCCCACTTTCCAGCTCTTGGTCCATAGCCCTGTAGGTTACAGCACTTTAAATACCCATCCAAGTATTTTTTTAAATGTAGTGAGGGTTTCTGCCTCTACCACTCTTTCAGGCAGTGCGTTTCAGCCCCCACCACCCTCTGGGTGAAGAAATTTTCCCTCATATCTCCTCTAAACCTCCCCTCAATTACTTGAAATCTATGCCCCCTGGTTGTTGACCCCTCTGCCAAGGGAAACAGGTCCTTCCTATCTACTCTATCCAGGCCCCTCATAATTTTATATACCTCAATCAGGTCTCCCCTCAGCCTCCTCTGTTCCAAAGAAAACAAACCCAGCATCTCTAACCTATCCTCATAGCCAAAATTCTCCAGTCCAGGCAACATTCTTGTAAATCTCCTATGCACCCTTTCCAGAGCAATCACATCTTTCCTGTAATGTGGTGACAGGAACTGCACACAGTACTCCAACTGCGGACGAATCAGTGTTTTATACAATTCAAGCATAACGTCCTTGCTCTTGTATTCTATACCTCAACTAATAAATGCCTTCTTAATCACCTTATCTACCTGGTCTGCTACCTTCAGGGACCTGTGGACCTGTACTCCAAAGTCCTTTTGTTCCTCTACACTTTTCAGTGTCGTACCATTTAATGTGTATTCCCTTGCCTTGTAGACCTCCCCAAATGCATTACCTTACACTTCTCCGGATTGAATTCCATTTGCCGCTGCTCTGCCCACCTGACCAGTACATTGATGGTTGTGGAGATTTACCAGATACTGTTATGCCACTCCTTATAGAAACACAAATGAGGCATCTGCTACAACCTTATTCAGGCATTAAAAGAAAATCACTTTACAACATAGAAGCTAGGCAAAGCAGAATGATCTCTTCAAAGAGGAAGATGGTCGAAGAAGATTAAAGAAATACAAAAGCAAAATATTGCCGATGCTGGAGATCTGAAGTAAAAAGAGAAAATGCTGGAAATACTCAACAGGCCAGACAGCATCTGTGGAGAGAGAAACAGAGTGAATGTTTCAGGTCGATGACCTGATTAAAAAAATAGTCTGCCGAGTAAAGGCACAGATCAGATTTCTGGTAGAAAAAAGAAACAAGAAAACTCGTCTGCACTCCCTCACCTCCCCCCGCCCCCCATCACCAGCACACACACACCATAAACATACACAATGTCATTAAAGAAGTAGCCAGTTGAGGCTGCAGAGAGCTGGTCATAGAGTTAGCAAGGAATATGCCCCATTGCACAAAAATTAAGCCTGATATGATTGACACAAATGATTCCAAAGTTGATGGATACGAGGTTGAGTTTGATGAAACATGGAATGAAGACACAGACACACTGACTGGCATGTTCCCCTAAATAAACAGATGGGTTTGGGGCATGGGGGTAACTAAAGTGCTAAAAATGGGATTCCGACCTGATCCCGCCTGCAGTTCTGATTTTAATGGAGGCAGGACGGGAGCATGATGTGAGACAGGTGACAAACCTGCTTCCAGGGGATGGATCATTAATTTAACTATTATGATGAAGCCAACAGCCTCTTTTTTTAAACCTCCATTTTGAATTTAACTGCCTGTGGATGGGTTTCACACAATTAGTGAAACCCGGCCGTTAAACCGAGGCAGGGACTGCTGCATCCAGGAGGTAAATGGCTTTACATTTACCTCCTGGATCTAGGGACCCTATCTAACCCACCCCCTGCGATCGAAGCCCCTACCACGAGGTCGGCCCCGATCCTCTCTTTTCCCTCCCCCCAGCTGTTCCCACCCCACCCCATCCCCCATCCATCGCCTCCCCTGATCCTCCGCAAACCCATCCCCCTCCCCACCAATCCTTGGCCAACTCTAGTCACCCAGCACGCCCCCCACTCTGCCAATTCCCGATATCCTGCCAATCCCCAACCAACCCATCCCTGATCCTTCCCTCCCGCGATCCCCGATCCTCCCCTGCCGATCCCTGACCGAGCCAGCCAATCCTGTCCCCCCTGCCATGATCCCCCCAACCAAGCCAGCCAATCCCCGACCACTCACCTCCCCCGGACTGACCACCTCACTCCTGCTCCACATTTGAAGACCTACCTGCCTGCAGCCAGCCAACCTCTCAATCTGGCTGGTTGTGGGCGGGAATCCGAGGCCTCACCTGCAAATCAGGCACTGCCGTTAAAGTCAGCAGAGCCATTTCCCACCCACCTTGGAGGCCCTCTGTATGCCTAACTGGAGAAAATTCCAGCCAATTGACAAAATCCGGGTCCATAAACGCAACAATTCTAAGTTGTGGTCCAATGAGAATACTATGTGCTGTTATGTCCACGAGATGTATAAAGATAGTTTCACTCTTTGTAGGGCCCTAGCTAAGTAGTGAGAGTGCTAAGAAATGTTTGCACTTGTTTGAGTAAAGATTTATTGTGTCTACTTCTGTTAGTAATTTTAATAAAACATTGTGTGGTGCTTGTTTCTGCAGAGCTGGTGTAATATAGGGGATGATGCGGTGTTGCTGTGCCATGTTGCTAATACTGACCGTTATTCCACAGTTAAGTTGTCACATCTGTGAATGATCAAGCTCTGGGGCCTGCAATGAGATACTAATCTGCCAGTAGCCATTCCTGGTTTAGCATTCTTTTGACCATCAAAGAATGTTTTTGTCAAATCCATTATGTAATCAAATGATGCATTTGATAAGCAGTAAAATAACTTTTTGAGCTTGTTTTCAACTAATCACTTTGTTGTTCTAATTGTTTTAGAAGTTGCTGTCGTGACCCAAATGGATGGTAAGAATCAGAGAAAGACAAAAATGGGGAAAAATATTTTAAAAGCATTTTCCTTAAGGATAAAAGAAAATAGGTTACAATGGATGGGTTAAATTATATAAGGGAAAACAATTATAAAAGGGTTTTAAGAGTTTATTTTTGTAGTGTAAGGCTAATATTGCATTAAATAAATATGCTTCTCTTAACAGCTAAAAAGCTTTATTAATAATGTTTTTTTCAGCTTTATATTGTGTAAAAATGACCAGCAATTGCTCTGGACCTGTGGCAGTTTGAGGGTTTATTGTGGCCTCATGATGTATATCACACTGGTGGCAGGGAAACTTTCTATAACCCAAAACCGTTTTTTATTATTCTCCTTAAATGCTGATATATCCATCTTAAACAAAAGAGCAGTAGTTGTTACTGTGATATTGACATGCCCACAGTGAGCAGATAGGATCCCATGTGAGATGGTGTAAGGCGCAGACACTGAAGAAGCCTGCGTATGTTCTTGCTGCCAGCACAATTAGCAATGCTGGAAATATCATCTGTGCAGTCACCGGAAACCACTCTGAATTTATAACTTAGAATTTGTGTATACTTGCCATGATGTGTGTTTTGATCTTAACTGAGTAAGAGAGGTTTCTTTGTACACTGTGTAGGTTAATAATTGATAAAGTGAAGTCAGTATCTTCCTTAACTCTACTGATGCAACCAATAATTTAATATTTGTAAAACAATAATTGTATGGTCGGGACTTTGCGATAAAAATAACGGGGCGGCTATCAGTGCTATAGTAAATCGGACAGCAACTTCCAGCGACCGCATATGCGCAGCTAAATACGGAAATCTGGTTGCCTTGTCCTCCAGAAGCTTCCCTATATAAGCATCTTGCCAAGAGACTCGACATTCAAATACATGGCAGGGTGTATGTTGGGCTACTTATGTGATAGAGGCCCACTAAGCACAATGGAAAAGGTTAGGGTTTTCCATTAAAGTGCAAGTGAATTTTTAATGGCGCGATTAGTCTTAATTACTGCCAAATAACTTTGCTGACACTAAAAATTTACTTTTACAAATATAGCATCACATTCCTTCCAATTTTAAATATTGTTGAAGATTTTAAAAAGTTAAAAATTTGAATCTTTTAAAAAAAACTTTATGTCCCTTTCATCTCTCTTAATCCCATCTTTCTTTCCTTCTCTTTATTTCACCTTATGTACATTATTTTACATTGAATTAAATATTCTAACTGACATTTCCTGGTTCAGACTCTGCATGACTCAGTAAGGATGCTTCAATCTGATTGGTTGAGGAGATGCACAGTTGCTTGCTCTGCTCACACAGGCCCCAGATGTCCTATAGAGGATTTCTCATTACTGCAGTTCCAGTGCATCAGTCCATAAAAAGTATGTGGACAACTGTTGGAGTAATGAATGGCTAGAGCTGTTCGTTGGCCGCTGACCGTAAAATCCAGGCCAATGTCTTTAACTTAAAATACCTTGCAATACTTTAGCTGCACTTTGTTAAGTCACTTAATGTACAAAAAAGCATGAGTATGGAGAACTGCCTTACAGTGCTTGCACATTACTGTTTTCATTAAACACTCAATAATTTATCACAATGCATATAGTGGGTCACAGACTGCCTGGGGCAAGGGAATCTTGATTTTGTGCATACTTCAGTAAACTGGGATCAGGAAGAAAAATGTAAATGAAATAAACAAGTTTATTTTGTCTGTTTTACACTAATGCTGATGTATAAAGTGAGTATATGAGATCTAAACTGGTCGAATTGGAGAACCATTTGAACACAATATCATGTTGCAGCTTTTTATCCAGTGCACCACTTTTTTGTTTTAAAATCAGATTAGGTTTTAGAACAAATAGCATTTAGATTTTATAAGAATTGTACTAATATTCTCTAACTAGCACTTGGTGCCAGCAATATTGTTTTCTGTCTCATAATTGTTTTGGCATTTAAGTTTCATAAGGCAACATATTTGAGCTATATATTAGAATATTTAGAATGATCTATAGAATATAACATTTGAAGTATCTTACCTTTGCTTGGAGTGTTGATAGATGGATTAGATTAAATAATAAAACTCAGAGAATTCAGGAAATTTGATTTTTGTTTTTGGCAGCCATGAAATTAAAGAATGTGATTGAATAATTTATGTAAACTTTAGGAGACACAGCAGTCCAGCTCTGGTCACCATAATGTCAAGTTGAAAAAAAACTAGATCATTTGTCATAGACAGGAAATGAGGCACTGAATAAAGGTTCCGACAGGTGTTGCTACATACATACAACATGATGGCATTCAAAGGTTAGAAAAGGGAATTGTGCAGAATTACCAATTGTTTTGGGAAGGAAAAATTACTGGTTATAATCAGTTTCAACAAAACAATCAGCTTGGCTGTTTATTTTGTGGTAGAATTTGAGTTGTTTGATGATTACATGTAAGCATGTTTCAGG
This sequence comes from Pristiophorus japonicus, assembly GCF_044704955.1. Lineage (NCBI taxonomy): Eukaryota > Metazoa > Chordata > Chondrichthyes > Pristiophoridae > Pristiophorus > Pristiophorus japonicus. The sequence goes on from NC_091979.1 coordinate 290,402,803, forward strand.
AAATTTTTGTTTAGTCTAGTGTTCCAGCTTAGTACCTCTTCAGTTAGGGCGAGAAGTTTTCTACAGCTCAGAAAAGGGCGACTAAATGAAATGACTCATGATTTAACAATTCAATTTAGTGTGAAAACACCACCATTTTGGAGTCCAGCAACTACCACTAAATGCAACAAGGTCTGTCAATCAGGCAGTGAAGATCCCAAGGTTGTGTGGCGGGATATGTGTTTGAATGATGTGCATTGAATTTATCTGTGGTGATACTGCCAATTCCACGGGCCCATTAGGTTGTCATCTTGTGAAATGAGTAAGCAGCTGGAGCTTTTGTGCTCTCATCAGTAGGCTTGACGACATTCACTTGGTGGAGTTTCTTTTGTATTTTGACAAAGTTTGTAGAAGTTGAAAGAATAACTCAAAATATCGTATCAATAAGAAGGATAGCTATCAGTACTTCCAGGAAATGATACCACATACATAAAGTTTGTTGTGATACTGATGACTATATGAGTTCAACCCTTTAAAACTGCATTAAAAGAACAGAAGAAATAGGAACAGGAGTAGGCCATATGACCCCTTGAGCCTGTTCCACCATTCAATAAGATCATGGCTGATCTGATCATGAACTCAGCTCCACTTCCTTGCACGCTCCCCATAACCCCTATCAAAAACAATCTCTTTAAAACAAATCAAAAGTTTCTGTTTGTTCCAAAAATATGCAGTAAATAATGTTCAGTTTGGTGCATCTTTATAGTTTACTTTATAATATTTAACATTACAAGTGCATAAAAATAAATTTTTTATTCTGCATGTTGCTATTTATCTGTCCATGACCACTAACTTGTCCCAATTATAACGCAAAATGCTTATTTAGAATTTAACCACACCTGAATTATTTTCTCCTCTTTAAATACTGCATAACTTTTAAAAATGGCGATCATGGCTGTGTAGTTTCTGTTTCTCTAAGAATCGGTATATGACCTTTATTCATCTGCATATGTCTTAGTTCCTCATGAAAATACGCCCACTTGGAACTGTCCTGTTTAGTCATTGATAAGAAGCTCTATGGTGCCTTAATAGCTTTTAAAAAAAAACTCATTTGAAATGTCCCTCAAATGCTCAGATCCATTAATCGCTGAAGATAGAGTGATATATGGGGTGGTTGTGAAAAATTCAGCAACTTGGACTACCACACACTTCTATCTGAAGCAGGCTGTGTATGGGAAGCCACATAAAGAAGACTGCGTTTCACGGTATAGTTTGACAGCCATTTACATGTGATTCATAAGACAAAATCCTAAGTGCCTATGACTCCAATTTATCTGCTTCCATTGACTGTGCTTTATCTAGTTCTCAGCTAGGGTTCGGGATAGGTTGCTTGTGGAGGAAGGGTCATGTGAGTAGACTCCTGTAACTAAAGAGACTATATCATGAAGACCTTAGAAATAAAAAAAAGACCGTTAGTGTTTAAGGTAACCATAAAATACAACCTGAATAGGAAAGGCCAAAGCTCTACTTGTTGGAAAACAATGGGATATATTAGACCATGCATCCCAGGGTTATGACCACTTGTAAAGTTCTGGAGGATTACATTTAAATTCTGGTATTATGATGCTTGCTAGCACATAATTGTGTATCCTTGCCCAATGCGCTGTGCACCACACTTTGAGGCAAAAAAATAATAATTTTTGTTACAACTGGCCAGGGCAAGCTTCATAATACTTAGGGAAATTATGCCAATTGGTCCCGAAACTGCATTTCATTTTTCCCTACCCTACTTTTCCCCCATTATGCAGCTGGCCCATACAAAACCAGTGCAGGAATGTAGCCAAAGACCAAATTGCAGTTTTGAATGCTGTTTGCAAAGTTTGTTTTCAGGGAAGTTAGGTTCATCTGCATTTTGTGCATTCATTTCTATTGCTGTGGAGGGCATATTTTTTGCAGCTGCAATTTCACTTGCAGCAAACAAAATTCTCCAAATAGGAATTTGTTTAGGGCTTCCAAAAGTTCTCCACAATTTGGGTAACAAAGATTACTTCACCAGGAGACAACAAGGGTAAGTGTGATTGCACCATTCGGTATTATGTAAATCTGTCATTACCCCAGGAACTCCAGACAATCCTAGCTGGATATCAGAAGAGTCTTCATTGCCTCCTCTTTGCAAGGCCAGGCCAACCTGCAGATAACTTCAGCAGCAGGAATAGCTCTTCAGTAGTTCTGAAAGTCACCACTATATGAAGCTTTTATGCAGCTAGACCCATCCAAAAGGGATGCACGGCAGATCAGCCAGTCTGCTGTTTATAGATGCTTCAGGCAAGTAAGAAATTCCATATTTACAAGGGGCATTGCCTTCATCACTGTCTTTAGAAAGGAGACAGTAGCTGGACAGTGCATAGACGTTTTAATGCTGGCTGAATTGCCAAAAGTGCATGATGGTAACCCTCGGGGTTCCTCAAACCAACCCCATGATATTTATGAATGGAAACGGCTCCTGTTCCATTAATGTGCATGTGATGTTGGACTACAGAAACATCATAATTGAATTCCATGTCAGATATTGTGGTGGTTACCATGATGCATTGATTTTGTACGAGTGCACCACTCCTAGATTATTTGAAGACATAAGAATTCTGGATGATAGCTGCTAGGAGATCAGGGTTACCTTCTTCAGCTCTAAACTTCAGAGCAGCAGTTGAAAGAAAATATAATGCAGTACATGCCTCAAATAGAGCTGGTGTTGTGTATATCATTGCAATGCTCAAGTGCAGAGAGTGCTGCATGGATCAATCGGAGAAGGGTCTTGCTGTGTGCCCAAGCAAAGACATGCAGAATAACCACATCTGCTGCATGTTGTACAATGTTGCTGATCAAAGAAGAGTAAGTGTACAACAGAACCTTACCCTTATCAAAAAAGCGGTTTGAACCAAGGTGAAATCAAGTGGACCAAATTTATTTACCTACAAATGAAATAGGATTGTGTCACAAATAATAATGATGTTGCTTCCCTTTGGTGACCCTATATTGAGTATGTCTCCTATTTCCCAGCCCTTTCCTGCATCCAAGTCTACCTTGGACGGGGAAGCACACTGTTGCTGTTCAGTGGAAGCCTCCAAAATGCAAGTGATCCTGTACCTCTTGGTCATGAGTCATGATGTGGCTTTGCGACAGCCGATGCCACATTGAAGAATGCAGTGGCTGCTGCGACTGCCTGGTACTTCTTCAATCCTTTAAGCCGGCTGTCTGGGTTAGATAGATGTGCTGTTATCCTGAGTGGAAGCTGTCTGATCTGCCCTTCCTTTATAAAAGGAAGAGCGTGCGGCAAACCAGTCCCACTCACCCCTTCCCTCAACGACTATCTGCCCCACCTGTGACAGATACTGCAGTCCTCATATTGGACTGTACAGCCACCTAAGAACTCATGTTAAATGGAAGCAAGTCTTCCTCGATTCCGAGGGACTGCCTATGATGATAGACAGGTTGGTGTGAAGTAACTCAATAACAGGTTAGGCATTAATCCTATAACAGACTTCTTCCATTCAGGCACGCATAAAGCTGTAGGTTCTTGATAATGAGACTGACGGTGTCTATGAACACTGAATTTAGCTGTGGCCATGAATGAAGAGGGTTGGGAGAATGTCTGAATTGTAGTGGTGACTTTTGTATAAAGATAAGCCTGCAGCTTCTTCATTTAATGGTAAAATCACTAGAAATATTTTGTGCAGTGAGAAGTTTGTGGGGACTGAGGAATGTAGTGTTTGCAAGAGAGTTGTAAACACTCATCTGAAGTGAGACAGCTGATGTGTGTGGAGAGGCAATGCCTCCTAGATTTTTCCATTTTTTATTGAGCCATTTAGCATAAAATTGTGCATTCCACAGGGTCTTGTTAGCTGTTTGAAAAATATTAAAGGATAATTATTATAAGTCCATTGTGATTGACTATTTAAAAAAAGAATAATTATCAACAAAATTGAATTCTCAGAAAGCAAACTATTCAAAATGGTGTATTCAATTTTGTCACCAGGTTTTGATTGGACACATTTTTTATCTGCTTTTCCTCTGTTCTTGCTGATAGCGCTGAGTAGTTATGAGGATCTTCCTGTTAGAAACAGGACAAATTTCTATCATTTGACTTGCCTCAACTGAGGCTTTATTTATGGCTCTCCGGGCTCGTCTTGTCCAAGTTGACCTACATTAGTATCCGGTCTGGCAATGCCTCGATTTTAAAACTCTCATCCTTATTTTCTTAATTCCCCCATTGGCAGCCATGCCTTCAGCTACAAAGGCCCTAAGCTCTGGGATCTCCTCCATAAACCTCTCTGCCTCTCTCTCTTTTAAGATGCTCCTTAAAACCTAGTTCTTTAAGCAAGCATTTGGTCACCTGTCCTAATATCTCCTTATGTGACTCGGTGTCAAAGTTTGTTTGATAATTGCCCCTGTGAAGCGTCTTTGGATGTCTTACTACGTTATAGGGCCTATATAAATACAAGTTTTTGTTGTTGACTGAATCACACACACACACACACACACACACACACACACAGAAGATTGTGAAATAATGAAGAGCTTTGATTTTCTGACTGAATATGATCTGGAAGAAAAGAAAATTATGCAAGGAATTTAAGGTCCTGCTGTATTCAATAAGACGCAGTAAAAATAAATATATTGAATGATATTTCATTCTACATAATCCTATATAGATGGTGGAAACTTAGTCCTATAAAACTATATGCGATATTTTGAAATGATAATATTACCATAAATCTGTTTTGTGGTATAATATATTCTGGCTAGAGTGAAAAGCAGCCAGAATTATTGCTCAATCTGCATTTGATTAATAGGTATGTTTAAACCAGTGCTTCTGTATATAGTTCCTGTTTAACTTAGCCCCTACTGAGCTAAACACTTGCAGTCTTTTAGCCCTTTGAAGATTGCAGTGGCATCTCTTCACCTGAATAAAAACAGCAAGACTGTGGTGTATCATTCACTCACAGTAAGTCATAAATAAAGCAATGCTCAATGATTCTATGCAGTTATCTGTTTTTACTTTACAAACTAATCATTGATAAGGCACCAAAGATGTTTGAAGTTGTGATTATAATTGATAGCATACATGTTTTCAAAGCTTCAAGGACACTAACTAAACTGAATGTTAGTGGCTAAAGTACATTCCAAAAAAAAACATATTGGTTCCCTCCCCGCCCTGATTGTCAAAACCATCCTGAAATCTCCAAACGACTAGTTCTTCAAGATATCTTATCTTTTTTTCTACACAGTGAGCTGATCCTGTCGAACATTGATGTTGCTGCAACAGGAGAGTGGGAGTGCCTAATCACGACCTCCCATGGGAACAGCACCAAGAAGGTAGAGATTGTGGTGCTAGAAACTGCTGCACCATACTGTTCTGCAGAGCGGATCACCAACAATAAAGGGGACTTCAGGTATGTGTTACATATAGCCATGAGCATAGAACAGTTATAATATGGATTCCAAAAATGAAAACAAAATTGCCCTACTAGGTTGCCACAGAACAAGGTTCTCGATGCAAAGTTGCAGTTATAAAATATGTTGTTATAAAATATGCACATTGCGAATTGAATTCATTAGTTAGGGGGACTGGTGATGTAGTGGGCTAAGCACTTCAGGACTTGGGTTCAAATCCATCCTGATGGGATGAAAGTCTCTTGTGTCCACTGGCTATAAAGTGAAATGAGATTGGAAAGTGTCAACCCTGCTCTATGTGGATACAGTCCCACAGCACAAAACTGATCGCAATGGCACAAGATTGGTGATGTTGCTAAGAATGGTCACACACGAGCACTATTTCTTCAATCTATGCCCCTCTTGAACATGGGATTGATAAATTTTATCTTTGGGTGTCTGAAGTGGATTTTCCATCACTACATCTCCCACCTTGAAATTAAAAACTGAAATTAAAAGCAAAATCAGTTAAATTGATATTTTACAAGATTTTTAAAAGAAGAATTCCATGGGAAATAACATCAATGTGCATGTTCTTACACTTGCCTCAAGAGGCCATATGGTTTCCTTCACTGTTAACTTTTATTCTGAGTTTAGCACAGTAATATATGGCAAGTATACAGTATACATTGCTTTTGTGATCGCAAGATAGATGCAGATGAGAAATGTTATTAGCCCATCTTAGCTTATCTATCCAGAAAGATATTACAGTTGTCCCCTCCCCCACCATCATGATATCCAACTGTGTCTTCAAATAATACCATGGGATCTTTTATGTCCACCTGAAAAAGCAGATGGGGCTTCAGGTTAATGCCCCTCATCAAAAAGGTAACACCACCAACAATGCAGCAGTCCATCTACTGCACTGAAATGTCAGCCTAGATTGTATGCTCGTCTCTGGAGTGGGACTTGAACCCATGACCTTCTGAGGTGAAACTGCTACCACTGAGCCACGATTTGACACCTAAACACATGCTTCCTTGTTCTACTTTGAGTTCAGTTTGAGGTTGTGTGGTGGATCCCCATTTTCTATCCTGTTTACTATCTTTCTATAGTTCTATAAGATTACCTCACTGTTGCCTCCTCACAAGACTGAAAAAGCCAAGTTTCTGTAGTCTTGTAACTCAATCCTCTGATGCCAGGGATCAGCCTCCTGGCTTTTTTGTGATGGCATTCCAAGGATTAAGGCATAGAAATTCGGTACATTTGCACCTCGCATTAACGTCCCCAGGGAGCGCTAATGGGGCGCAAATGGGTTAGCGCCTGGACGCGGCGCCGACAACAACTCCCACCATATTGGTCAGGAGTTTAGTGGCGGTCCTATGGCGTTGCGCCCGATGTCCTGTGCCCGGAAATCATGACATCATCGCCGTGCGCATCACCCCTTTAGTGCCTGGCCCCGAAATTGACTTTTGGCCCCTGCTGCAGCTCCAAGTGAAAACACAACAGCTGCAGGAGACATGGATCAGGCGGCCGGCCGCTACCGGGATGATGATTAAAGGTGAGGTGGCCAAGGTAAGTTAAATAAAAACTTACCTTTGTTTTCGCTGTGTTCATGTTTTCTTCGCGGGGTCTTGCCTGCGATTGCTCTGCCTGGCACTCAGCTTGAGTGCTGGGTGATCGCATGGCGCCCCCCGCTCCATTTGTGGTCCAGGAAGGTGCTTTTTTAATTGCAGGGCCTGCAGCGATAGCCCTTCCCTTTAAGGGAGGGAAGGGCCCTTTGTATGCGGCAGTGCTGTGCGGCCCTTCTGCAGCATGATTTAGCGCTCCACATCCTTCCAGGAGCTCTGAAGCAATTTTTTGAGAGGGGTAAACTTTAGTCCCTGGCACTAAGATTCCTGCCTCTCAAACGTTACCGTCCCCAAACGGTGCAATAAATAATTTCTTCCTCTTAAGTGTTTCCCTTATGTCATGCTGACTAGAACTGGGCACAGTATTTGAGATATCGTCTGACCAGAGCACTCTTTATAAAAAAAAAATCTTCCATAATTTTGAACTATAGATTGTCAGATGTATCAACATCATAGATCCAGATACTGATACTCGAACATTTGGAAAGTTTTTGAGGTTATCTTCACTGCCTTTTCTCCATACACCAGTTCTCAGAATGGTTAAGGTTAAATCAAGATGGAATTGTTAAATCAATATCGCACCAAGCTGTAACATAATTGTATATAACATATAGTCAGTAAGAGGTCATATAAAAGGTTGAGGAAGAAATAACTCTAGCAATGAGTAAAACTTTAAAAAAAAATTAAAAACATTACTCTGGATATCATGTACAGAAAATGACAGTTCTGGGCAATTTACTAGAAATTGTTACAGCAGGGGACCATACCACAAAGCACAAGCAAAGCATACATGTCCACATGCTAAATAATACATTTACATTGTGAGAATATTGGAAAAACTGGTATATCACAACAGAAATCGATTGACTTTCTTACTGAAAAATCAACATTTAAAGTCAAAACCAACACGCAGGTGCCACTAAGATGAAAAGAATAAAAGAGATGAGATAAATCAGGAAGTAGTGGCCAGACAAATAGTCTGGAGATTATAGGAGGCAGGAAGTACTGAGTGAGATGAGGAGCTGGGAAAGAATGCTGTTTGAAGCCATGATTTAAACATACGAGGGATACAGAAAGAACACGTTGGATCGGGTATTTGGAACTGAGAAGGAACAAGATTAACCATTTCAGAGAAGGAATAAGTAGTATTTGTAAAATAGTGAAATGATAAGAACCATTTTAATGGAGAGAAAGAAAGAGGGATCTCTTATTGGATGACTATGCAAAGGAGATGTTAGAGTCTCTCCATATTTGGGTGCTATATTGTAGTCTTGAATGGGCTTGGACTTTGTGAAGAGTTACGAGTTATTGAGGGGAAAATTGTGTGGCACAAAGGAGGCAGTTTTAACAATGGAATAGATGTGGGAGATCCATTTGAGGTCTGAGGAGTCAGTGAAGGCAGGCTGTTGGGTGAAAATTGTTGGGAAGATATGTGAGAGGCATGACTTTTTTTTAAAAATTGAAAAGAAGACTTCCATTCTATTGCACCTTGAAGATTACAGAAGAAATTAAACATGCTTTTCGGCCATTGCATTGAGAGAACATGATTATACTAATGCTGTGTGCTCTGAAAGAAGCACCGCGGTAATCACCAGTCACAGGCCCCAAGTTTCCACATGATTTGCTCCTGATTTTTAGGAGCAACTGGTGGAGAACGGAGTATCTCAGAAATCGGAATTCTCCACATTTAAGTTTTCTGCAGTTCAAGTCAGGTAGAACAGTTTCACTTTTGAACAGAATTTTTTTTTCAAAAGGGGGCGTGTCTGGCCACTGACGCCTGATTTGAAAGTTTCCACAGTGAAAACGTACTCCAAACTAACTTAGAATGGAACAAGTGAAGATTTTTGTAGGCTTGAAAAAAACCTTGTCTACACATTAAAAAAATCAGGCACAGGTTACAAATTAGGCGTCAGGAACAAGGTGGGGGGGGAGGGGTTGGAAGGGAAGTCATTAAATTCTACAATAAATCCTTAGTTATACTTATACAAATATTATACAAATAAATCCAACCTGAATAAAAATTTATAAGCAAAGAAAAGATTAAATAAACCATGTTCCTACCTGTGTGAAAGTGCTTCAGGCAGGCCTTTCAGGCAGCGGTTTGCCGTCGGGCCCGACTGACGGCAGGGGGGAGGGAGGGAGGGAGAAGGCTGCAAGAAGCCTCAGTGCTGATCATGGAAGGGCAATGTGGTTTTATTAAAAAATGTTAAAAATTGAACACCTACAAAGAATTTGAATAGTCTCAAACAAGTGCATGTGTCCCGTTTATCACAGTCTATCTTTAATTACAGAATGCACTCCCTCACACACAGAAATAGCAAGAGAATTAAAATACAAGCCTTTGCAAGGGTTCAATAAACAAATCTTCACTTTTTCTGCAGCACTTTTTAAAATGGCCGAGTGCCAATGTTTACTTCAGACTGCGTGTGTGCGAACGCTCCAACACGCACGCGCAGGGTTGCCGGCACCAAAAAAACTCATTTAAATTGTACCCGCCCCCTCCTACTTACAAAATCGGCGCGAGTGGTAGGCTCCGCCCCCTGTGCGCCGCGCCAAGCAGACATCGAGCTGCAAGGCGCTCGAGAATACCGCGATTTTTTTCCAGGCGCCGTTTTTGGCGCGAAAAACAGGCGCCCAGCTCGGAGGGGCGCCTGTTTTGCCGCGTGTGGAAACTTGGGGTCATTGAAAGCAAACATGCAGGTGCAGCAAGCATTTAGGAAGGCAAATGGTATGTTGGCCTTCATTGCAAGAGCATTTAAGTACAGGAGCAACGATATCTTACTACAGTTATACAGGTCCTTGGTGAGACCACACCCGGAGTAGTGTGTACAGTTTTGGTCTCCTTACCTAAGAAAGGATATACTTGCCATAGAGGAAGTGCAGCGAAGGTTCACCAGACTGATTCCTGGAATGGCAGGACTGTCGTATGAGGAGAGATTGGGTCAACTCGGCCTGTATTCACTCGAGTTTAGAAGAATGAGAGGGGATCTCATTGAAACGCATAAAATTCTGACTGGGTTGGATGCGGGGAGGATGTTTCCTGTAGCTGGGAAGTCTAGAACAAGGGGATCACAGTCTCAGGATACAGGGTAGGAAATTTAAGACCGAGATGAGAACAAATGTTTTCACTCAGAGGGTGATGAACCCGTGGAATTCTCTACCACAGAAGGCTGTGGAGGCCAAGTCACTGAATACATTTAAGAGGGGGATAGATAGATTTCTAGAAACAAAGGGCATCAAGAGGTATGGGGGGAAAGCAGGAATATGGTGTTGAGATAGAGATCAGCCATGATCATATTGAATGGCGGTTCAGACTCGAAGGGCCAAATGGCCTATTACTGCTCCTAGGTTCTATGGGCCCAAGTTTCGGGCTGGACGCCCGTTTTTCGCGCCACAAAGTGCGCCTAAAAAATACTTACAGATTCTCCGGCTCCCTGCTGGTCCTCTGGAGTCGGGCGCGGTGCAGCACGAGCTGTGGGGGGCGGAGCCAGGTCCCTGCGCTGAAAACAGTGCCGGGACCTCTGCACATGCGCGCTACAGTGGGCACGCATGTGCAGTAGCTCCAGGCGCCCAAAACTGTGTGGGAGGGGCCCAAAGCACGCAGCCCCTAGCCCTGGCCGAATGGCCTCACTGGGACTGCATCAATAAGGCTCCTCCCACGCCCAACTCCTGCTTTCTCCAGACCGGACCCGACCCAACTTGACCCCGCTCCCACCACCCCCCCACCGGACCGCACCCCCCCCCCCCCCCCGCCGACCCGACCTCCGCTTCCCCCGCTCCCGACCTTCACTCCCCCCCCCCGACCAACCTCCGCTCCTGACCGATCTCCGCCCCCCCCCCCCCACCACCGATCTCCGCCCCTCCCCCCCCCATCTCCGCCCCTCCCCCGACCGATCTCCGACCGACCGACCCCCCTCCGCCCCGACCTGCGCTCCCCCCGACCCGCGCTCCCGACCCCCGGACCCGACGCCACCTACTTGTCAATCCGGTAAGTCTAAGCTCGAAGTCTTGGGCCTGGCCCGTTCAGCCTCCCTCTCCTTTCTTTCTCTCTCTCTCTCTCTTCCCCCCTTCTCTTCCCACCTCCCCTCTCTCCCCCCCTCCCCTCCCTCCCTTCTCTTCCCCCCTCCCCTCCCTCCCTTCTCTCCCCCCTGTCCCCTCCCTCCCTCCCTTCTCTCCCCGCATCCCCCTCACCTCCCTACCTTCTCCCCCCTCCCTTCTCACCCCCCCTTCCTCTCTCTCCCTTCTCACCCCCTCCCTTCTCACCCCCCCCTCCACTTCCTTCTCACCCCCCTCCCCCCACCACCTCTCCCCCTCCCCACCCCCTCTCCCCAGCCCCTCTCCCCCACTACACCCCCTCCCCCCACTCCACCACCCTCCCTCCCCCTTCCCTCCACCCCCCCTCCCCTCCACCCCTCGCTGTCAGAAACACAGACACTGTCACACAGACAGACAGACAGATAGAGACACTGACAGAGACACACTGCGGGGGCCGTCCCAGCATGCTGTTGGAGGACTCCCGGTGCTGCAGTCAGTAAGTAGAAAATGTTTTATTTATTGATTTTTTAAATTTTTTTTAAATTAATTTTTTTTGATTGATTTGTTGGTTGATTTATTGATGTATTTATCATTTATTATTGATGATGACTCTTTTTGTAAAATTGAAGTGTTTAATGTTTGTAAACTTCCCTTTAAACTCCCCCACCCCCCCATTCCCTACGCCTGATTTGTAACCTACGCCTGATTTTCTATGTGTAGACAAGGTTTTTCTGAGCGTACAAAAATCTACACTTACTCCATTCTTAGTTAGTTTGGAGTAAGTTGTCACTGCCTAAACTTTCAAAACGGGCGTAAGTGGCCCCCTTTTGAAAAAAAAAAATCTGTTCCAAACTGAAACTGTTCTAACTGACTAGAACTGGAGCAAACTAAATGCCGAGAATTGCAATTTCTAAGATACTCCATTCTAAACCAGTTGCTCCAAAAAAACAGGAACAACTCAGGCCGAAAGTTGGCCCCTATGTTTCTATGTAAACATAGAGTAGAATCATAGGTGAAAGAATAGCTAGGGCTTTATGATGTGGAGGAGATCACCGACATGAGAAAGGAACAGCATTGCAGAGAAGACAGAACCTTTGGGAATCTTTGCGTTAATGGAAAGAGTTGGGATGAGGTAAACTACTGCACTATGTTGGAGCAATTCATAAAATCATAAAATCATAGAATGGTTACAGCACAGAAGGAGCCCATGCCGGCTCTCTGCAAGAGAATTTCAGATCGTCCAACTCCCCTGCCCTTCCCCCATATCCCTGCATTTTTTTTCCTTCAGGTACTTATCCAATTCCCTTTTGAAAGCCACAATTGAATCTGCCTCCACCACCCTTTCAGACAGTGCATTCCAGATCCTAACCACTCGCTGCGTAAAAAAGTTTTCCCCCGTGTCACCTTTGATTCTTTTGCCAGTCACCTTAAATCTCTGTCCTCTGGTTCTCGACCCTTCTGCCAATGGGACAGTTTCTCTCTTTCTACACTGTCTAGATCCCAATTCGCGAGGAAAAGTAAGCAACCACGAATATAACTTATTCATAAGATCAGTAAAGCAATGATATTTACACAAATGACAGATATTTCAATATTTAATCAATACACAAATATTTAATCGAGTGAGAGAAGGAAATGAGAAGAATCTTGAAGATATTTGGATCCACAGTCCAGTTGAGCAACATTCTAGTTAAGAAATTCCTACATTTAAATATGGTGAATGAACCATGATTTATTAACACCTTTTAATCTATGAATATTGAGACAGGACCAGTGGAATTTATTGCAAATCAATGCATGTGATCAGTCAATTATTTGTAAGTAGGGCTGGAATGGTGTGGAATTTGTGTTCAGGTGATGGATCCAAAACCACTATAATATACTATTAGATAGCTTGGAAGAAAATGATGGATAGTAACACTAAGTAATACATTGTTGCTGGTAAAAGAAAATGAAGCAAGTTCCAGTAATATAAGCTGCCTTTTTCATATCACTTACAGTAATATCACGTGCATGATTTTATCTTGCAATTGGATGAAGTGTAGTGTGGGAACATTTGGCTTAACGCCATCGCTGACTTGAATCAGTACCTACGGTTAAATTTATAAGCTGCAATACCATGCGGTCTTTACAAAACCTGCAAACCTGGAGATGGTATGTGTATACTGGTATAATCAATACACTAAACAATCTGGTAAATTTGAGGAAAACAAATTCCATCTAAAACGATCTAAATCTTTGTTTATCTTGCCTTCCTACTCGCATCCTGTGAAATAAAAGTTTATTAAAAATGAAACGAGGATATTCATTTCAATATACAAAAACAAAGCTTGCAGAACTGGCTTCACCACAGATGAAATAAAGTGTGTAATGAGAACTTCTGTGACATAGAATCATAGAAATTTACAGCACGGAAAGAGGCCATTTCGGCCCCTTGTGTCCGTGCCGGCTGACCAAGAGCTATCCAGCCTAATCCCACTTTCCAGCTTTTGGTCCGTAGCCTTGTAGGTGAAGGCACTTTAAGTGCACATCCAAGTATCTTTTAAATGTGATGAGGGTTTCTGCCTTTACCACTCTTTCAGGCAGTGAGTTCCAGACCGCCACCACCCTCTGGGTGAAGAAATTGTTGTGTTCCTAACACAGATGAGGCTGCACACAGGGAGGATAAAGTAACACTGACCTCAGTCTTTAATAAGACACTCCAGATGAGGAACAGGCCTTAGTGGCCGGCTTATATACAAGGATGCTGGGATCCCTTGGGACTTCAGGGGGTGAGCTCCCTGGTGGCGGAACATGGGAGTGTATGCTTTACAGATACACAACATCACTCCCGCAACCTCCCCCCCCCCCGCCCAAAGTCAAAATGAAAGCTATTTACAAGGTGAGGCGGTCGGGAGCCTTTCTTTCCCTGGTGGACCGCCTCGGTACAAATGTCTGTTCTGGTGCATTGGCTGTACCCTCGCTGGGCTGGCGTGTTGTTGGCCCTGCAGGGCTGCTAGGTGAGCCTGGCCTTGCTGGGCTGTTGGGCGTAATGGGTTTGATTTTCTGGTCCGGCGTGGTGTCGTTGATCCTTTGGGTGTGTGTTGTGGGCTCGAAAAAGGTGGTGTCTGCTGTGGGTTGTTCAGGACAGTTTGGTCCAGGTGCTTTCTGCAAATTTGTCCATTGTCTAGTTTGACTACAAACACCCTACTCCCTTCTTTAGCAATCACCGTGCCCGCGATCCACTTGGGACCATGTCCATAGTTTAGCACATACACAGGGTCATATAGATCAATTTCCTGTGACACAGTGGCGTGACCATCGTTTACATTTTGTTGCTGCTGCCTACTCTACCTAATCATGCAGGTTGGGGTGAACCAGCGAGAGTCTGGTTTTAAGTGTCCTTTTCATGAGTAGCACAGCCGGGGGCACCCCTGTGAGCGAGTGGGGTCTCGTGCGGTAGCTGAGCAATACTCAGGACAGGCGGGTTTGGAGTGAGCATTCTGTGACTTGTTTAAGGCTCTGTTTGATGGTTTGTACTGCCCGCTCTGCCTGCCCATTGGAGGCTGGTTTAAACGGGGCCGAGGTGACATGTTTGATCCCATTGCGGGTCATGAATTCTTTAAATTCGGCACTGGTGAAACGTGGCCCGTTGTCACTGACCAGTATGTCAGGCAGGCCGTGGGTGGCAAACATGGCCCTCAAGCTTTCAATGTGGGCAGTGGCGGTGCTTCCCGACATTATTTCACATTCAATCCATTTTGAAAAAGCATGCACCACCACCAGGAACATTTTACCATGAAACGGGCCCGCATAGTCGACATGGATCCTCGACCATGGTCTGGAGGGCCAGGACCACAAACTTAGTGGTGCCTCTCTGGGCGCGTTGCTCAACTGAGCACACACGCGGCATTGCCGTACACAGGACTCCAAGTCAAAGTCAATACCGGGCCACCACACGTGGGATCTGGCTATCGCTTTCATCATTACTATACCCGGGTATGTGCTGTGGAGATCCGAGATGAACGTCTCCCTGCCCTTTTTTGGTAGCACTACGCGGTTACCCCACAACAGGCAGTCTGCCTGAATGGACAGCTCATCCTTTCACCGCTGGAATGGCTTGATTGGCTCTTGCATTTCAATGGGGATGCTGGCCCAGCTCCCATGCAGTACACAGTTTTTTACTAGGGACAGCAGTGTATCTTGGCTGGTCCAAGTCCTGATCTGGCAGCCCGTGACAGGTGATTTATCATTTTCAAAAGCTTCCATGACCATTAACAAGTCTGCGGGCTGCGCCACCATCAACAAGTTTGCAGGCTGCGCCATTTCCACCCCCGTGATGGGCAATGGTAGCCGACTGAGAGCATCCGCACAGTTCTCGGTGTCTGGCCTGTGGCAGATGGTATAGTTACACGCTGATAGCACGAGTGCCCACTTTTGTATGCGGGCTGAGGCATTAGTATTTATCCCCTTGTTTTCAGTGAACAGGGATGTGAGGGCCTTCTGATCGGTTTCCAGCTCAAATTTGAGGCAATACAGGTACTGATGTATTTTCTTTACCCCGAACACACATGCTAATGCCTCTTTCTCAATCATGCTGTAGGCCCTCTTGGCCTTAGACAAGCTCCTGGAAGCATAGGCAACAGATTGCAACTTCCCCGCAATGTTAGCTTGTTGTAATACACACCCGACTCCGTACAACGACGTGTCACATGCTAGCACAAGTCTTTTACATGGGTTATACAATACAAGCAGCTTGTTGGAACATAAAATGTTTCTGGCTTTCTCAAAAGCAATTACTTGTTTTGTTTCCCCATACCCAGTTCTCACCTTTGCGCAATAACACATGTAGGGGCTCTAAAAGGTTACTAATCCCGGTAGGAAGTTACCAAAATAGTTGAGGAGTCCCAGGAACGACCGCAGCTCCATGACGTTCTCTGGCCTGGGCACGTTCCTGATAGCCTTTGTCTTGGCATCTGTGGGCCGAATGCCATCCGCCGCGATCTTTCTCCCCAAAAACTCCACTTCTGTTGCCATGAAGACACATTTCGACCTCTTCAGCCGCAGCCCTACATGATCCAGTCGCTGGAGGACCTCCTCCATGTTTTGTAGGTGCTCGACGGTGTCCCGACCCGTGACCAATATATCGTCCTGAAAGACCACCGTGTGTGGTACCAACTTGAGTCGGAGCTCCATGTTTCTCTGGAAGATCGCCGCAGCCAACCGAATTCCAAATGGGCATCTGTTGTAGATGAACAGTCCCTTGTGCATGTTGATGCATGTGAGGCCCTTCGAAGACTCCTCCAGCTCCTGCATCATGTAGGCCGAAGTCAGGTCGAGCTTGGTGAACGTCTTTCCTCCTGCCAGCGTCGCAAATAGGTCAGCTGCCTGAGGCATCGGGTATTGGTCTTGTAGCGAGAAACGATTAATAGTTACTTTATAATCGCTGCAAATCCTGACCGTGCCATCACTTTTGAGTACTGGAACAATCGGGCTGGCCGACTCGCTGAATTCCACTGGGGAGATGATGCCCTTGCGTTGCAGCCTGTCCAGCTCGATTTCCATTCTTTCCATCATCATGTGAGGTACCGCTCGCACCTTGCGGTGAATGGGACATGCCTCTGGGACCAAGTGGATCCGTACCTTCACCCCGGCAAAGTTTCCAGTGCCAGGCTCAAAAAGGGAAGGAAATTTGTTGAGAACCTGGGTACATGAGGCCTCATCGACATGTGATAGCGCTCGGAAGTCATCCCAGTTCCAGCGGATTTTGCCCAGCCAGCTCCTTCCAAGCAGTGTGGGGCCATCGCCCGGGACAATCTAGAGTGGCAGTTCATGCACCGTGCCCTCGTAGGTGACCTTGACCATGGCGCTGCCCAGGACAGTGATAAGCTCTTTGGTGTACGTTCTCAGTTTCATGTGGATGGGTCTGAATACCTTGTTGCACCACAGTCTCTCAAACATCGTCAAAAATGCATTCGTTAAAATGTGTGCACCCCATGTACATCAGCATCTGCCTCCTGTCTCTGAGGCTCGAAATTGCTTTGGTCCACCATGGACCGACCTTCCTCTGCCACGTGGTGGTTAGCAGGTTTTGCAGAGCTTGCAGCTCGTTTGCAAGCTCGTTGGAGGTGCCCCATTGTTCCACAGTTCTTGCAAACATATCATTTGAAGCGACATGAATAGGCTGAATGGAAGCCTCAGAATGCCAACAAGGTGTGAATTGCCTTGCATTCATCCTTTGTTGGGGTATCTGAGTCATCTGGGTCACCTGAGGCCTGCTGGCAGTTGCAGACTCGTGTGTTCTGCCCTGTACATTTCTGCTTGCAAACACAGTTTCAGTTAATTTATGAACATTGCTTGCAATTGTGTGCTGAGAGATATGTTTGGTGTTTTCACTGGTGGACATAAACGCCTGTGCTATCGCAATGGCCTTACTGAGGGTCGGTGTCTCTACATCAAAAGTTTTCATAGGATGGTCTCGTGGCCAATGCCCAGTACAAAAAAGTCTCTGAGCATTTGCTCCAGGTAGCCATCAAACTCACATTGTCCTGCAAGTCGCCTTAGCTTGGCGACGTAGCTCGCCACTTCCTGACCTTCAGATCGCTGGCACGTGTAAAACCGATACCTCGCCATCCACGCTCTCCCTCGGGTTAAGATGCTCCCAAACCAGTGTACACAGGTCCTCATACGACTTATCTGTGGGTTTCACTGGAGCCAGAAGATTCTTCATGAGGCTGTAGGTCAGTGCCCCGCAGACCGTGAGGAGGACCGCTCTCCTTTTTGCGGCGCTTCCTTCTCTGTCCAGCTCGTTGGCTACAAAGTACTGGTCTAACCATTCGACATAGGCTTCCCAGTCCTCACCCTCCGAGAACTTCTCCAGGATGCCAAAAGTTTGCTGCATCTTTGCGTTGGATTCGTATTCTCGTCGCCAGTTGTTGTGTTCCTAACACAGATGAGGCTGCACATAGGGAGGTTAAAGTAACAGTGACCTCAGTCTTTAATAAGACACTCCAGTGTGAGGAACAGGCCTTAGGGGCCGCCTTATATACAGTACTCCCAAGGGATGCTGGGATCCCTTGGGACTTCAGGGGATGAGCTCCCTGGTGGCGGAACATGGGAGTGCATGCTTTACAGATACACACCAGAAATTTCCCCTCATATCTCCTCTAAACCTCCCCCCAATTACTTTAAATCTATGTACTCTGGTTGTTGACCCCTCTACCAAGGGAAACAGGTCCTTCATTTAAACTCTATCCAGGCCCCTCATAATTTTATACACCTCAATCAGGTCTCCCCTCAGCCTCCTCTCTTCCAAAGGAAACAGACTCAGCATCTCAATCTTTCCTCCAGTCCAGGCAACATTCTTGTAAATCTCCTCTGCATCCTTTGCAGTGCAATCACATCTTTCCTGTAATGTGACCAGAACTGCACTCAGTATTCTAGCTCCAGCAGTGTTTATTACAGTTCAAGCATAACCTCCTTGCTCTTGTATTCCATGCCTCGACTAATAAAGGCAAGTATTCCATATGCCTTCTTAACCTCCTTATCTACCTGTCCTGCTAATTTCAGGATTTGTGGACCTGTATCCCAAGGTCTCTTTGTTCCTCCACACTTTTCAGTGTCATACCATTTAATGTGTATTCCCGTGCCTTGTTAGACCTCCCCAAATGCATTACCTCACACTTCTCCGGATTGAATTCCATTTGCCACTGCTCTGCCCAAATAAACATAGTTTGGTGAAGGAATGAGATCAATGGGAAATAAAAGGCACAGAAAGGCAGATAGCTGATGCAATATGAACCAGACTCCCTGTGATAAGAAAATAACTGCTCCACTTAGGGTTATTTAATTAACATGGCTCTATCCTGATACAATCATTTTCTCCAGTTGTTTGCCAAAACAGCAAAAGCAGTCGGTAACACAGCCAAAGTGTTGTGCACAGTTATTTCTTCTAACCAATTGCTTTTCACCAAAATATATAGCAGATCTTTTGGTATCAAACTCTTTTTAAAATCAGAAACAGTACTCAGTATTAACTCACTGTAACATGTTTAGATCAGTGTTGTAAACAAAGAGTATCTGCACAGTGGATCGATCTTGAGAATAACTCATTTGTCAAATGGTTGTCCTTTAAAAGGATTTATTGCACTGGATTTTATTAAGAGTCAGCATCAGCAAAAAGAAATCGGTGGTGCAAACCCTTACTTTCTGCTAGTTCAATCACTAGTAGAGCGCTTTTAAAGTGTGCTAAAGTTAATGGGTTAGAGTTCGTTCGCATTGTGCCCATTTACCGTCCATTTTACTGCTCATTTAGTGCTGAGAAGCACTTTACTACCCAAATGAGTGTCAAAGTGGAATTTACCGCCCCTATACCACCGGCATTAAATTCGGCAGTCAGTTACCGCTGGTGGTAAGCGAAACCGCCCATCCATTTAAAAAAATATGATTATGTCATTCCTCGTGCACCGCCCAGAATGATGCTCAAAGTGGAAATTACTGCACAAATTACCACCGGCTTTGAATCTGGGTGGTATTCTGGCGGTTCTAAAAAGTCGAATAGTGATTACTGCCCAGATATGTGGGGTGTGGCAGGGATCGGTGCTAGGTCCTCAACTATTTACAATCTATATTAATGACCTGGATGAAGGGACCGAGTGTAATGTAACCAAGTTTGCTGATGATACAAAAATGGGTTGGAAAGTAAATTGTGAGGAAGACACAAAAATCTGTAAAGGAACATAAACAGGCTAAGTGAGCGGATAAAAATTTGGCAAATGGAGTATAATGTGGGAAAATGTGAGGTTATCCACTTTGTCAGAAAAAATAGAAAAGAAAATTATAATTTAAATGGAAAAAAATTGCAAAGTGCTGCAGTACAGAGAGACTTGGGGCCCTTGTGCATGAAACACAAAAAGTTAGTATGCAGGTACAACAAGTAACCAGGAAGGCCTTTATTGCAAGGGGGGTAGAGTATAAAAGCAGAGAAGTCCTGCTACAAATGTACAGGATATTGGTAAGGCCATACCTAGAGTACTGCGTACAATTTTGGTCTCTGTATTTAATGAAGGATATACTTGCATTGGAAGCTGTTCAGAGAAGGTTCACTCGGTTGATTCCGGAGATGAGGGACTTGACTTATAAAGATAGGTTGAATAGGTTGGGCCTATACACACTGGAGTTCAGAAGACTGAGAGGTGATCTTATTGAAACATATAAGATAATGAGGGGGCTCAACAAGGTGGATGCAGAGAGGATATTTCCACTCATAGGGGAAACTGAAACTAGGGGGCATAGTTTGAGAATAAAACAGAGATGAGGAGGAATTTCTTCTCTCAGAGGGTTGTAAATCTATGAAATTCTCTGCCCCAGAGAGCTGTGGAGGTTGGTCTTTGAACATATTTAAGGCGGAGATAGACAGACTTTTGAGCAATAAGGGAGTAAAGGGTTATGGGGAGCGGGCAGGGAAGTGGAGCTGAGTCCATGATCAGATCAGCTGTGATCTTATTGAAGGCGGAGCAGGTTCGAGGGGCCAAATGGCCTACTCCTGCTCCTATTTCTTATGTTCTTAAATGGAAATTCTAGCCCAATGAAAGTGTCTTCTTTGACAACCAACCAAACCAGTTCTCTTAAAGACTTCATTGGCAACACTAGTTAATATTTGTAGAAACTGCAGATAATAAGGAAATTCAAGTGAATCATGACTTTCAGGTCCTTTAAACTGTGTTTGTCTTTAGCTCTGGACTCTTTACTTGGAAACTTGGTCCAGGTCAATTTGAATCTGCTATAAAATGGACTAGATCCATTAACCTTTTAATGAAAACCTGCCCTGTATATTTTGTCAATTTCTATTCAGAAGACTGAAAGATTGTTCAGCTCTGCTGCTGAACAGAATAAATGAAAACATTGCAACAAACAATAAATGCCATTCTCATTCAACGCAGTTGAGGTTTCCTTTTGGGAAAAAAATATATAGTTAGGTAAGCATACAAAAAAATGCCAAACCGGAGAAGACTAGCTGATCTATCAAGATCACCTGTTCTGACTTTTGTTTGTATTCTATTAAGCTGAGAGAGAGTGAAAGACCAAAATTCTCTGTACTCTTAAGGGGACATAAGTGTGGGGGGTGGGGGGTGGGGGGGTGGTGGGGGGAGGGTGCGAGGGGTGGCTCTGGCCGCTACTTTGTCAATCTGCTGACCCAATCCCCAATCAAACTGAGAAACCTGCCGCTCTGACAGAGGAGACCCAAATCCTAGGAAAGTCTGAAGAAAAATGTCAGACGTACCAATAGGAATCTTCCTTCGGGAGCAAAGAGGTAACATTTCAAAGGTAATCAGTCTTTCTGGGTTGATTACCATTCTTTCCGCAATTGACTATCATTCGTTCCTGCATTCATACAGCCTTCTTAAAGCCCAGCGTGGGAATGATGCTTGTTCTCAACAGCTGTAGGTTTTCCTGGGTCTCCAAGGTGTTGATCTAAGTGGAATTTCGTCAGTAGTTCGGAAATAGCTTCAGACAAGCTCCCAAGGCCAGCTGCGGATGTAATAACGTGGGTCTAAGCAGCTCCCATCCCACTTGGACCCTAATTTGTGACATTTCTTACGTGGAGTGGAAACCTAGTGGATCCGGTTTCCACTCTAAATTGCAGCCCTTCCTGCTGAGATATCAGGTATCAGTTTGATAGGGGCCGAAATTGGTGAAGGCCCAGGCCCGCCCAAGTGCCGCCCAAAGGGCTGCCGAGAGACCGTGCAGTACTTTGCCAGGAAGATTCCTCTAAAAGAGGTGGCCGTACCACCCAGCAGCCCAACAACGGCTTGTGCCGTCAATCTGGGCAGCAGCGGGCGGGAGCTCTCAATCTCGGCGGCAAAGGCTCTTGCCGCCCAAGTGTCATCAAGGATGGAGTCGGGCCCAGGGAGGATGGAAGACCTGCAAATAAAAATCATGGCAAACAAAAAAAACACCGGAACACCTTCAGGGGACCCCATCCCTCTGTAAAAAAAAATATCATCACTAACCTTTTTTTCCCTTTCTTCATACCTTACCGTCGGGACTAGAACAGCCTCAAGGCAGCGGTCCTTCCCCCTGCTGACGCTGACTCCCGCCCGCACTAATCTGGCAGCTCAGCGGGTGGGAGATCACTTACAATACTTGGCTGCCAGAGGATGTCAGTGGGCGGTTCCGATGATACACCCCTCCCACCCGCTCCAGCTCAAGTGGAAAATGGCAAAGAGAGGAAAACGACAGCAAAACCTGGTGGCAGTCGGAGGCAGTATTGGGGCCATAGATCTGTCAAACCCCAGGTACCCCTTTCACGGACATGCCAGATCAAAGGTCAATCTTTCTCCCCCCTTGCTCTCCATCCTCCCATGTTGCCAAATGCTATCAGCCTCATCAGTGTGTTGATAAACTCCAGGGCCATTCCCCAATGCTATTATAAATCTAGCACCATGACCATTACACTACTATAGCCAATAGTTATAACTGGAATTATTAACACTTTTAAATTTGAAAAGATAGAAAGGATGAAGCTGAAAAGGCTATTTTTATAAAGCCTATCCAACAAAGTTATTTTGAAAGCCTTCTGTAACAGCTAAGGATTTTTTTTAAATGCACTTTTTCTTATTTATCTTATGACCTTCACTTTTCCACAGATGGCCTAGAACACTGGCTGGTATCACAGCATACTATGCCTGTATTCGGTATCCATTTGGATCTGTACCTTATTATGGAGACCATCGGCAGAGGAAAGCCTGGCGTAAATGTGATCGAACCGGACGCTGGACAGAAGGGAATTACACTGAATGCGCTTATGCAAATGAATTTACAAGAGTTCTTCATGCATTCAGCCAGGTAAGAATTTATCACTGCTGCACTCTTAACAGAACATTCAGAAATATGACTGTTGGCAGATTAGATGGTACAATGCGTTTTTAAAAAAAACTCCTTTTACCTCGAGGATCGATACTTGAGACCCCAATAATGAATATCCTTCTTTAATAGTTGCAAGAGTTCTGAGTAAAATGAGTTTATTGCACACTTTCAATCCAGGTCCTTATTTGCAGAGGTTTACAGGGGGGCATCAGCTATTGTATAAAATATCATTATTGCTCACATGGATGCAAAGAAATGCACCCTGGAATGTATATATGTAATAGAAAAAACTCTATAACTTATCCATTATAGTTTGATAATTTTGCATTGATTAGCAGTAGATTAGGAGCCAATCATATGTGTGGTTTGCCCACTAGGGAGTGCTCTTGTGAGACTTGGGTCAAGGTTTGACAAAGTAGGGAGCACCGCACTGCAATATCTAACTGGGAATTCACCAGTAGGTACAAAAAGTGGAAAAATGATCCATTCCTGGCATACTTCAACTTGAAAGTGCAAAAGTTCAAATGTGATTAGCAGGCATTATGCTAACTATTTTCCTTTGAAAGATTGATTCAGCTTCAAATAATGCTTGTCCTTCCTATGAACACGTGCAGACATCATTAATATAGAATGTTATAAAATATAATTTGGGTATTGTGCAGCATCTCGAATTATTTCTTAATAGTATGGTCACAGTAAACCAAATAATTCTAAACTTGTTCCAGTATTGTTTGGATGCAGAAATACTGTTGTTGTCCTGAAAAGTTTTATATAAAGTCGACTTAAGTAGATCATTCTGCTGCATTAATCATTTTAATGCTATTAAGCAGATAAACAAAATGACTTTTCCATATCTGTTATGTTCTTGATTATTTTAATGTGGTTTGAACGTGGGTTCTGACTAGCTCAGTCAGTTCCCCAATGGGATTATTAGGTTGAGTTAAAGTCTGTGAATGTGTTCCATTAGGCTTGCTTTGTTCCTCAGCAGTTGAGAGCTTTGTTAAAACCTGAAAATAATTTGGCAAGTTTATTACTCAGGCGATTGGGTTATCTGCATGGAGAACGCAGGGACTTGTGCAAATGACATTTTTGCAGCTTTGGACATAGCACTGCCACTGAATTAAACCTTGTTTTATCTGAGACTGAGAAGCGCTTCAGAACATGAAAAGTGGGAAGCAGTCTCTTCTTCAAGAAAGTGAATCTTCTTCCCAATAACTAAGAATAAATGAAGATTGGTACTTTTGTGATGATTTCTGACCTTTAGTCCTTGGGAACTCAGGAGGATGATTGAAAGAAAGAAACAGAAAAACTAAAATTGAAAAATGTAAACCTTTTATTTGAAAGATTTCAATGCTACCAATCTTGCAATTCTGCTCTGTGACAACATTTCCCTTTCAAAGATCTTGGCCATAATACAGCATTAAATCCATACACTTACACTTTGTTATTCCTTAACATTTTCTTCAGGATTCCTACAATGCATGATTTATTTAACAATTTAAAGTAGACTAATAAAAATCATCTTTAAAATTGAAAAATTGACAAAATTACAGAATACAATTTCCAGAATACAACTGAAAATCCCATAACTCCTGTAATAAAAATGAAATTTAACTTAGTTAAAGCAGTGAACCTGCCTATCGGCTTTTACACGTGTATCAAAATGATAGGTGTGTGTAATTCTGCTGTGGATAACTTTCTGTGATCCAAATCCATATGGCAATGAAATATATGACATTTGAAGTACACTAGTACACTTCATAAGCAGCAAAGTTAGCATAAGAACATAAGAAATAGGAGCAGGATGATTTGGCCCCTCGAGCCTGCTCCATTATTTAATAAGATCATGGCTGATCTGATCCTGGCTTCAACTCCACTTCCCCGCCCACTCCCCATAACCCTTGACTCCCTTATCATTCAAAAATCTGTCTATCTCCACCTTAAATATATTCAATGACCCAGCCTCCACAGCTCTCTGGGGTAGAGAATTCCAAAGATTCATGACCCTTTGAGAGAAGAAATTCCTCCTCATTTCCGTTTTAAACTATGCCCCCTAGTTCTAGAATCCCCCACAAGGGGAAACATATAGGCCAATATAACAAACTTAAATGTCTCTAATTAATTTGTGGTGTGTGCAAACTTGTATATAATGATTTAATTATAATGTGCAAAAATGCCAATTTACCTGTGTGACCAATGTTTATGAAAAAGTAATCATAGGTCTAAAAGAGATCGTGCTCTTCCTGTAAACGGATGCTGGGGGTAATTTTAACATGTTAGCTATCCGTTTCTTGGCTGGAAAATGGGCGGCCAGCATTTGAAAATTGGAGAAGCACTTAAGCCCTATTAATGCTGAAGGCTTGTATGATACAGGTGGGAAGCTGCTAGAATGTGAAAAATGGGGTCCTCTGTTGGCTGTAGAGGCCTGCTTACAATTTTTAGGTACAAATAGGCAAAGCACTCAACATGTACGCATTGAGCAGTCCAGCTAGTGGCTGCTCAAAATACGGACCAGACAACTTTTAATTCTTTTTGGTGGCCCCAGGAGAAACAGGAGTGCTCTTCCTAAGCCAGCCAAAAAACCTCTGGCCTGCTGTCAACCCATTCGAGACCCCCTGAGGAGTGCCTGTGTCTCTTCTCTGTGAGCGAGCTGCAGTGGGGGCCCCCAGCTCAGTGCCCACAGCACACCGCCAACATATTCAGGAGGTCTTCTCGCCATCCATGGGCATACTTTATTCCATAGTAATTAGTTTTAATTAACTGTTATTTATTCTGTGGAAGATGATTTTAATTGGAGAAAGTAACCATTTACAAATATAAATAATATGCATATGAAAAATAAATATTCTGAATATTTGATAGTCTGCTCCTTTTTACATTGGGAAAGAGGAAAAGCTCGAACCTCCAAAAATCATTGAATGACCTTTTCATTTCTGATAAATATTTTCTCTTCGGATAAAATTAAACCTCAATTTGACTTCTGTACAAAGGTTTATGATCACACAGACTGGTGCAGCCACTCTATTATAAAGAATGTTGATCCTGAGCGGAAACAGGAGGACTGAACCACACAGGACATTGGGCTGGAATTTCGGCTTTTGTGATTTGAGGGCGGTAATAGCAGCAGGGTGGTCCTGACACCGCCTAGAAGAATTTTGTACCCTCGTCTGCAAAATTCGACAAAAAATGAGGTTCCATGATCAGGGACGTAAAATTAGGTGTTACACAAGGAAGTTTTTGCGCCCCAGCCGAAAATTGTGGCGTTAAAAATGTTCGACATTTCGCGTATGCGCAGACGTATTTCAATTTTCCTGGGCACAGGCGGTCCTTCCAGGCTCAGAGCTGGTCCAGGTTGTCCTCCTTGGCTGTCTGCACTGTCTGCCCCTCTCTTACACAGCAGCCCTGAGGCCTTATTGAGGAGGAGCAGGCATGGGAGCGGGGGGTAGAGGGTAGGGGTGGAAAAGCACAGTGCAAGTCAGAATAAAGTGCAGGACAAGGTTGTGCAGATGCCCTGGTTTTTGTTCATTTCCACTGTAAATAGTTTTGTTGATCTAAGGAACTTCATTGTTGTTCAGTGCCCTGCAATATAACATATATAACGTTGTACATTTTATGGTTTTCTTTAGTGGGGGGAGTTTTTGTTACTTTGTTGCAGTTAAAGTTATGATTCATCCTTTGCCATTAGTATCTTGCATATCATTCCAATGTTCACCGGAGATGTGCCTTTATGGGAGCACATAGCATGTCCAGTATTAGCTCCATCCCTCAGTTTCCTCCATTTAGGAGAGCGGGTCCATTATGAGTTGGCGACGTGCAACTCTTGGTCTGGGAGCATCTCCACGCTGCCTCCACCATATATCGTGTGGCTCTCCAATGGGTCCTCGCCAGGCTCCTCTTCGTCATCCTCCTCTTCCTAAGGTGGGCCTGCAATCTCCACTGGCAATGCCTGGTCCCTCATGATGGCCAAGTTGTGTAACATGCAGCACACCACAATGAATTTGGAAACCTGTTCAGGGCAGTATTGAAGGCTGCCTGCAGAGTGGTCAAGGCAACGATCTGCCTGTAGGAGATGGCATATCGGAAGCTTCTCACACATTGCTCCTCAGGGAGCTGGAGGTATCTGCTTTGGTGCCTGTAAACTCGTGGGGGGTTAGCCTCTCTGCATCCATGGCCCGACATGGCCAAGAGCCCTTGTTGCATCCTAAAGCCGCCTATCAATAGCATGGAGGATGAAACGCTGGCAAACTAGTAATGCCCCCATTAAATTCTTTCAGTGAAGATGTAAGGACACTGTATGGCAGATAAAAGTACCACTTTCAATACAGAGCTTCACGCAGTGTGCTGTGCGCAAACGTTGCAATCAATGTGGTCTGCAATGTAGGAGCCTCATTCCTCAAAAAACACCACGGGACTGTGGGAATGCCTAATTTTTCAGGTGTTTCCTGGGGCGGGCGTATAATGGGGCATTGGGGTTTAATTTTGCATGCAGGGCACTAGCGGAGCATTGCACATCGATTGACGTCGTGATCTCAGTGAAACTAAAGGTAAGTTTTTGCACCACCGCAAACCCTGAGCCGAATTTGCTGACTGGGCGGTAAAAGCTGGGCGCCTGCCATTACACCTAAAAACATCCCTTACCACCCCTCGGGGCATTACCAGAGGCAAAAGGGAGCGGTAAATCCAGCCCATTGACTCTATCCTAATTACAACAGTGACTACACTTCAAAACGTACTTCATTGGTTGTAAATTGCTTTGAGACATCCGGTGGTCATGAAAGGCGCTATATAAATGCAAGTCCTTATTTCTTTCTAATGGAGAATCATCTATGTGGAAAAAACTGTGGCACCACAAAGCAAAGGACAATTTTATCTCTGGTGCACTGACACTGAGGAAGAAGGTGTATGAATTTTTTCTCCCTTGGGCCACTTGCCTTGTGCCTGAAAAACAGGAGCAACTCTAAGTGTAGCTGCAGGCATCTTAGGCCTGCCTGTCATGCTTCTGAGGTCACAGCCTTCAGGCTGGTGGCCTGAAATCATCCTGAGCAGAGTATTGAAATTATACATCAAAACATACCTGCCTGTCTTCAGCATGCACCCAGGACCCGATTCAGACTCTCTGTTAGCGAGGATCAGGGGCAGGCCATAGCATTAATTGTCTATGGGGTCGACATGCACTGGGATACCCAGTGAGCAGAGCCAAAGAAAAATGAGGTGGAGGGCTTGGAATGCCCTATCCTGCCCCACTAAAAATAGTATACCAGGTCTGCTCATACTATGGTGCAGGCCCGGTTACCCCATCCATGGGCAAGCCTTAGCAAATCCCAGCAGGATAGAATGGGGGCTGAGGAATGCCAATTCATAGGGAAATGTATTTCTGTCTTGCTAAGCTTCTATTATTTTTCATAGCAGTCAAACCAATGACATTAGCCACTCAACCCTTTTATTGGAATTACATTTAGTGCTTTTAAATGGTCACTGCTATTTCTTGTTGGCCATTGACTATATATTAACTGTAGGAAACAAAACTGTGACACCAGTCACCATTCATATCTGTCAATGCTGGTTGCATATTGTGATTATTTATATGCCATTGAAACACTTGAAGTGCATGGTTACTAAAAAATATGCCGAACACTATCAATGCCTTGTGTAAAGTAAGCTATTTAAATTCTCTTTTTGTGGGGATAGCGACATTAAAGTCCCCACATGACAAATTCCTAATTCTGGTGGTGCTATCCTCAACGAGTCCAAACATTTCCCCACAGCGCTGGAGCAGGAGATTAACCTAGCTAAAGCATTTTCCAGCAGCTAGTCCTGCAATGATATTGGCAGAGAGTTGAAAAATATTGTCTGTCCCTTTCTTCTTCACAAATAGTGGATTGTGGGATAATCGGGGGAATGTTAAGAGGAAAATAAACTGTTTTAATTAAGAGCAGAAATTGCATGAATATGTTCAAAGGGTTAAAGCAGTTACTAGCCGGATGCACCATGCAGCTAAACTATTTTGATCCCAGGTACAGTACAACAGCACAATGAAGCTCAGAGTCCAAAGCAAGCAGCAGCACCATTTAAACTTGGTTCCTTTGTGCATTGTATATTTCTGTACAATCCAATTCCCAGCAGTGGTCCTGATGAAGATGCTCTGATCTATTCTCCTACTGCTAGGTCTACAATGAAGCTCAGGCAGCTGGAATGACGCAAGCATGAGCATTTGTAAGTGTTCTTTTGCTTCAGTGAAGGTGTGTTCAAGCTGCAGCTTTAGTAATGCTGCAAAGCGTTTTCTGTTTTGTAGCAACACTAACATTATAGTTTATATCCAGAGTTTGGAACTGATCTAATTTCAGAGAGAAGAGTTGTCATTTGTGCAGGAATACATGACGGGATAGAACTACAGGTGATAAATGCCAGCCAACTGCTCTTGTAGTGCTCCACACATGCCACTGGTGGAATGTGTCACATCGTGATGCCCACTGATCTGTATGGTCACAGAGGAATCAATTCATAGTTGCTTGTAACCCAAGTGACTTGAAGCCAGCCATGACCACATTTCACCAAGCCACCATAGCAACAATAGGACAATGATAAGAGATACTCATCTCGTGCCTGTCGCATTTAAAAGAAAGGTCTCCACTGAAAATGTAATTGATGTTGCCACTTGCTCTTTGACAGACTATTATGCATACAAGTGTCATTCCATGATATCATTCATATGAAAGATGACTGATGACACCATCACAATACCCAGACCACCTTCCAATATCACATGCAAGGCGACAAGTGACTGTTCAATACTGGTCTGCAGCAGTATTAGTCTGCATTTTAAAACAAGCCTATTAAAGCCAATCATCATGCAACTCATTAAGGGCACTCAGCATGCTGGACCTTCACACTAAACTAGCTGGCCCCTCTTCAGTTATCATTACTGCTGATCCATCTGCATCATTACTTTGTGTCTGACCAGTATTTCTTCATCAATGTCGGTGTACTCCTCGAGTGTGTGCATCTCTGCTGATACTTCCTTCAAGTAGGACTGGCAACAGTTTGCGCACAGGGCCCTGGTATTATTCAGGTGCAGTTGGTAGTGTAATGGGTTTTTCAAGCCTGTGAAGAGAGCAGATGCTGTGTTATGAGTACGCTTATTCATTTGGATATTGTGTTGTCGTTACATGCACAATTCTGCACTGTTCAATATACAGATAAACTAATGTAACAAATTATATGCTTAATATGATACATGCCACTACTTCCATCTCATTGTCCAATCTCCTTTGTTAAACCTTATGCACAGATCAAAATACACCCCATCGTGTCAGAATTTGTGCAGTAACGTGTTATTTACCTCAAACACCTTGACACTATAGCCAGCATATAAACGTAACCTTACTGTCTTGAGGCTGCACTCTAAATCCAATGCCTTCTAACCTTTCCCTCCGTGACAATCAACAGTTGCTTCCTGTTTGTAAGATCAAGGAGTCCACTACCTGTGTCCTCATGTTAGATGTTGGCTTTGCGTTTAAAGAAAGGAAGAGTGGGGAATGCTTCCAATTAATGCGTCTCATCAAAGTTTTTTCTTTCTCACCATGGCATGTGTAACCCTGACATTTGCACTTCTGATGCATTATGAGCTACAACATCACTAACATTTCTTTATCGCTCTACAGCACTTATTTCCATACATCTTTTACAACGATTATTTCCTTCCATGTGCATATATTCCCTGGCTACGCCTATGTGCTCTTCATTAAGTTCTGCACCTTCTGCACCACAAGCTGCATCCTCTTAATGATGGAGACGAGGTTGACCCTGTCTGTCGCGTTCTGTCATGCTTCATACGTTTTTTGCATTGTGGGGTGCTTTCCTCCCCTGTCAAGAATGTGTTTGTGTTGATCCGTTACTGTTCCAAGCAACACTTGCCAACCTCGCGATAAATTAGCTCGTGTCTTCTGGCATTCGGACGTCTTCCGCAACGATTGCACACCCTCAACCAGATGATCAATCTTTATTATTTATAACTGTTAAGTGGCTTGTCAGCTGTTTTCCAAGTATTAAAGGATTAATATTGCACATATGTCATGACTTGCTGTTGCTTTTTATTGCCTCTAACTGAACTTCATTTTCACAAATCTCCCATTTGAAAGCAGTGTGCTACCATGATTCTGTAGAAATGTAGAGTTTTGAACAGCTGCTCAAGCTACATAATCACTGTGAATACTCCATTGGCTCACTCATTGTGTGGCGGGAGCATAGGTGATTTGCACAAATCTGACAAAATAGCAATATTGGGGGTTAATGGACAAGCAGGAGTCTTTAATGACCTACCATTAACTTCCAAATGAGGCAGTAACAGCAGTTTTCAGGTACAAATCTTATGCGGTGACTTGCATCTGACAGTGCATCGTGATTTCAGTCGTCTAGGCAAAAGCAATCATTTCTGTCGAGGGGCTAACTTTATATAGTTTGAAACATAGAAACATAGAAAATAGGTGCAAGAGCGGCCATTCGGCCCTTCGAGCCTGCACCCCCATTCAATATGATCATTGCTGATCATTCAACCTCAGTACCCCACCCCAGCCTTCTCTCCATACCCCCTGATCCCTTTAGCCATAAGGGCCACATCTAACTCTCTTTTGAATATGTACAACGAACTGGACTCAACAACTTTCTGTGGCAGAGAATTCCACAGGTTCACAACTCTCTGGGTGAAAAAGTTTCTCCTCATCTCGGTCCAATATGGCTTACCCCTTATCCTTCGACTATTTGTGATGAGACAGATTGGATTTGGTTACGAAATTAAGTATAGATATGTTTTAGTGCTGTTGAAAGAAAAAGGTAGAAATTCATCTTGAGCGGCAGCACAAAACAGGCAGCATCAATTTGAGCGTCTGTTATACGCCAGTCCGATATTAGACTCCATTAATCTCAATTGAACTGAAGATCGGGCAGGGCGTGTATCGGGAGGGCGTGTAGTGGGCAGGGCATGTAGTGGGCAGGGTGTGTATCGGGAGGGCGTGTAGTGGGCAGGGCGTGTAGTGGGCAGGGCATGTAGTGGGCAGGGTGTGTATCGGGAGCGCGTGTAGTGGGCAGGGCGTGTATCGGGCAGGGTGTGTAGTGGACAGAGCGTGTAGTGGGCAGGGTGTGTATCGGGAGGGCGTGTATCGGGCAGGGTGTGTAGTGGACAGAGCGTGTATCGGGCAGGGTGTGTAGTGGACAGAGCGTGTAGTGGGCAGGGCGTGTAGTGGGCAGGGCATGTAGTGGGCAGGGTGTGTAGTGGAC
Source organism: Pristiophorus japonicus (assembly GCF_044704955.1). Classification (NCBI taxonomy): domain Eukaryota; kingdom Metazoa; phylum Chordata; class Chondrichthyes; family Pristiophoridae; genus Pristiophorus; species Pristiophorus japonicus. The sequence goes on from NC_091979.1 coordinate 290,434,998, forward strand.
AGAGCGTGAAGTGGGCAGGGCGTGTAGTGGGCAGGGCATGTAGTGGGCAGGGCGTGTAGTGGGCAGGGCATGTAGTGGGCAGGGCGTGTAGTGGACAGAGCGTGTAGTGGGCAGGGCATGTAGTGGACAGAGCGTGTAGTGGACAGGGCGTGTATCGGGCAGGGTGTGTAGTGGGCAGGGCATGTAGTGGGCAGGGCGTGTAGTGGGCAGGGAGTGTAGTGGGCAGGGCATGTAGTGGACAGAGCGTGTAGTGGACAGGGCGTGTATCGGGCAGGGTGTGTAGTGGGCAGGGCGTGTAGTGGGCAGGGAGTGTAATGGATAGAGCGTGTAGTGGGCAGGGAGTGTAATGGGCAGGGAGTGTAGTGGACAGAGCATGTAGTGGGCAGGGAGTGTAATGGGCAGGGAGTGTAGTGGACAGAGCATGTAGTGGACAGAGCATGTAGTGGACAGGGCGTGTAGTGGGCAGGGCGTGTAGTGGGCAGGGAGTGTAGTGGATAGAGCATGTAGTGGACAGGGCGTGTAGTGGACAGGGCGTGTAGTGGACAGAGCGTGTAGTGGACAGGGCGTGTAGTGGACAGGGCGTGTAGTGGGCAGGGCGTGTAGTGGGCAGGGCGTGTAGTGGGCAGGGAGTGTAGTGGACAGAGCGTGTAGTGGACAGGGCGTGTAGTGGACAGGGCGTGTAGTGGACAGAGCGTGTAGTGGACAGGGCGTGTAGTGGACAGGGCGTGTAGTGGACAGGACGTGTAGTGGACAGAGCATGTAGTGGACAGGGCGTGTAGTGGACAGAGCGTGTATCGGGCAGGGCGTGTAGTGGACAGAGCGTGTAGTGGGCAGAGCGTGTATCGGGCAGGGCGTGTAGTGGGCAGGGCGTGTAGTGGGCAGGGCGTGTAGTGGGTAGGGCGTGTAGTGGGCAGGGTGTGTAGTGGGCAGGGCGCGTAGTGGGCAGGGCCTGTATCGGGCAGGGCGTGTAGTGGGTAGGGCGTGTAGTGGGCAGGGCGTGTAGTGGGTAGGGCGTGTAGTGGGCAGGGCGTGTAGTGGGCAGGGCGCGTAGTGGGCAGGGCGTGTATCGGGCAGGGCATGTATCGGGAGGGCGTGTATCGGGCAGGACGTGTAGTGGGCAGGGCGTGTATCGGGCAGGGCGTGTAGTGGGTGGCCAATGCGATACTGCCCAGTTTGAGCTTCCACCAAGACAAATTTCTACCCCAAAGATTTTTCAGACAATGCAAGCAATCTGCACTGTACTGTTTTGCAGGACTTGAGAGCATTCAAATCTTACTCCTTGTGGCATTGCACACACCAAGTTTTTTTTTAAATTAACAATGATGCAATGCTGGTGGTATTAAAGCAACTGTGAGCAACTGGGATGAATGCTATAAAAATCAATTGGAAATGGTTTGGGATTTTTTAATCAGTGGATTATGGTAAAAATCATTTAGTTAATAGACGTGCTTCACTTCTTATTAACGTGAGTTACAATCTATTCATCCTACTCTAGCACTGAGGCCACATCAGCCCTCAAGTTAACCAGAATCTGACTCGTAGGGGCCAAAATTCAGGGTCCGTACAAGGCCGGTTTCCGCCATTTTGCGACGGCCATGCAGCGGAATCGCGTTGCTGCCGCATTGCAATCCATTGGCCACCCTGACCCAAATTCAGGTCAGGGATTTTTCGGCCTGTTGCCACTTCCACCCCGCTGTTGATGCCTGCAAGCGCGTCATCAAAACACCCATTGCTGCTCTCCCTCACCTCCAGAATACTCCGACAGAAATTTAGCAAAATAATCATTGCCCTGTCGTGCGGTGCCCCTGACAACTTTCTCTGTCGGAGCACCTTGTCTGCTCTCTCTCTCTCTGCCCTGGCGGTGCAGCGGCCATTAAAGGCGAGGGCTAAATGCAGTGGTCGCCATCTTATGTTTTTGGCGAGCTGACTTCCATGTCGGCCGGACTATTGCCCCCCCCAAGTTCGACCGGGCCGCCAACAGGCAACCTGGCACCCCCTCTTGGGTGCAAGGCTGCTGGCCCGGCCGAAACCCTCCCTGGTGGCCCAGTGGCTGAATCTAAAATATGCCCGATTCTCTCTCCTTTAACGGAGGGGAGAGAGCGTGGTAACGCACACGCGCTGTGACATCATCACTGCTGAGTGACAGCGGCGGAGTCGTGATCCCACTCCGAACTGCACGCCTCATAATGACTCACCACCGCACTTTCGCCTCCACTATGACGGACTTCCGGTCCAATGTTAAAAAAAAGTCCAAAGTCCTGAAAACTGATCCAAATTCTGCCTCAACGATCCCGGCGGAAAAAACTTTTAAAAAAAAGTAGGTGCGCCAGCTTTCTGGCGGGCCTGAATTTCAGCCCCCCAGGGTCTTTATAATCCCGTCAAATCAGTACAATCATTTAAGTAAATGAACTTTAGGAATTGTTATTCCTCAATTCATATGTGCATCAGTAAAACCTGTCAAGGACCTGGCTAGTGATTTCTTTCCCATTCTGCCTGCACTTTCTTATGCGGTGCACAGGTTAATGCTCTAGGACCGGAACTTCCTGAGAGTTGCTGTAAATTTTCTGGAAGAGCAGTGGAAACAGTGTTTACATGTGTAAACAGGAATTCTGCCGCATTTCCAGTGATGTAACAGTGGCAGAACAGATGTGGCTCTGAGGAAATTTATCCCTAGCACAGTACTGAGCGATTGCTGGATTGTCAGATGTTGGAAACTAAGGATGCCTAAAAATGTATAAAACTGATACGAGTGCTGTGTTGAAATTGTTGTTTTGGACTGGAGACGAGGTGTCTGTTTAGAACGATAGAGAAATGTTTAGAAAAGCTAATTATCCGTGGTTTTCAAGTTAAAGCTTCAGTTTGTTTATGTATCTTAAGACAATTTGTGTGGAAAGACTTAGAATCGAAGTATGTTTGTAGCAATAAGTGTAAACACAGGCATTTTGCTATGTCGTAAAGACTTGTTGAGGTGACAAAGCTCTGGTTTGGGCCTCATAGTTCAAAGGATAGAGGACAAGGCTTTGTATTGATTGTACCAGAGGGGAATAGGGACAGAGATAAGATATAAACAATGACATGTGACCAAAATGATAAGACATCTTTAGAGCGAGCTTTGTTTCCAGAATTGAGACAAAGAACGAGGAATTTCCACAATGAAGGATATCACCATTTTTTGACGTTATTTGTGCTTAATGCCATTTTATTGTCGCCAAAATTTCCCCAAATGGTTTCTAATTTTTGGCGAAGCATTAAAAAAGCGTCGTCTTTCAGAACAAAAAAACATTTTCGCAATAAAAAAAACGTTCTGCGCATGCGCGTAAAAAATGTTTTTTGCCCGTTTTTCATGTGACGTGCGGGCGCAGTACACTTCCTGGTCTGGAGCAGCCATTTTTACAGGGAATTGAAAGTTGCAGGAGAGTTCTCAATACTTACACACAGGTGCTGCAGGATCAAAAAATGGAGCTTGATTCGGGAAGAAAGAAGGCTGGAAAGCTTAGCCAGGATGCAAATGAAGACTGGTAGGTTGGGAAGAAGGATCCTGATAAACTGCACCCATCTGCAATGGCTGAAACTTGGCAACACGTGGCCGAGCAGGTTTCCTCAGTGGACTCCAGCAGGAGGACCTATCCGCAGCGCAGGAAGAAGTGGCATAACCTTTGTAGGACAGTTAGAGTAAGTAATATTTCTATTTATGCACTCCAATTACTTGAATTATAAATGTTACACATCTTGGTATCACTATGCTTCTGATCGTCAAACATGATAAAGATTTATTTTTTCTGTACTGCACTTCGATGTTTTTGTGATGAACAACATGCAAGTAAAGGGATATTATACAGATCACTTAACCAAATGCATATAGTATGGTATACGTGAATTGATGACTATCTGTGTGTGCCACGACAGCAGAAGGCTCCTCTCTTAAAAATGTCTATTGCCATCTTTGCAGAGAAAGTTGTCCAAGAACCGGCGACAGCAGTGGAAAACTGGTGGGGTGGTCCAGCAAGACTGCTCCCAATCACGGCCCTGGAAAGTCGGATTGCGGGTCTGATTGGTGCGTCGCAGAGATCAACCACCTGAGCGGATGCTGAGCTCAGGTTCCAGAGAGAGGGTAAGTCCTGCAAAATCCACAGTCTGGGTTGGCTCAATGTTAAGTACTGCGTGGGCTAGGCTTCAGTTTATGTGATGTACGCTCCGTCAGCTGGGCTTCGGTTTATGCAATGTACTCTCATTCATCGTGGTCCTTCAAATGAGCCTGCGCTATGTGAGCCTACTCATGTCGCCGTGCCCCTCCCCTGCTGCTAACCACTCATCTGTTCTTTTATATTTTGCAGGTGTTTCAGATACATCCAGTAATGGAGAAGACCCTGCCAGCTCGCCACAAGCAGAAGTGGATGACACCAAACTCAGCCATCCTGCAGAACCTCCACAGGAGGAGGAGGAGGATGCTTCAATTGATATTTTTGGGTGGGGGAGGAGGATGATCAGATGGTGATATTGAATTTGGAGGAAGTTGACGCTACGGAGATAGAAAGGAGACACATGTCGGTTATGCACCATCCGAGGTCCCGGGTCCCAGTAGGCAGCAGCAGTCCAGTCTGAATGGAGGCAGAGACGTGAAGAGCGCTCTCCCGAGATGCAGGCTCCACGGAAGGTGGTAGAGCTGTTAGGAATAACTGGGGAGAGTGTCCAGCTCACCAAATCACTCCTTGAGGATATGTTGGCAAGCATAGCAACACTATCTGTCTGAGATAATCATTGCAACGCGGGAAAATACCGAGGCTGTCATTGCCCAGAGGCAATTGACGGTCGCGAGTGATGCCATTGCAATCCCCAGACCAACCTCAAGAGTCAGTGTGCAGGTTTATCCACAGGCTGAAGCGTCCGAAGCCGGGCCTTCCACAGCCAGAGGTTTTCAAGGGCTTCCATTGGCATCTCCTTCGTCTGTCCCCCAACAAGTGGAGCGCCATACCCGATAAACTAATAAGAACTTTGGGCTCACCGGGAGTAGGGCTAAGCCTACGGTAACGGGCAAGGCTAATGGCAAGGGCAAGAAGGGCAGGCGGCGTGGTGGTGTTTAAATAAGTGGGGGTGGAGGGGCGGGTGGCGGCGATAGGTGGCTGCAGCTGAAGTTTGTTTGCTGCTGTTTTGCTGTTCCTTTGTTCTTCTTTTGTTGTTGTGGTTGGTTGTTTGCATTATTGTTATTTAAGTGATGTTAATTTGAAAGTTTAACAATACCAAAAGTTTTTACGAAAGTTAATTACAACTGTACAAATGTTTAATAAATTTCAATTTATTTTTTCAACTAAACCAAACTTATGCAGTGTCACATTTGCAAAATAACAGGGGGAAATAGTTAACATGGTGGGATACAGTGGGTAGTCCATGATGAAACATGCCGTTCAGCCTTCATGCTGTTATGTATCTCACACCACTGTATATAACTGTATCTTACCATGCTATACATGACTGTAACTAGAGATGACCTGTAACCACAAGCATACTTTACCATCAGGGGTGCACTTGCAGGAGACACTGCATACCTGTTCCACACAGGTATATAAAGACAGGTCTCAGGCAAGTGTGGCACTCGAGAGCTGTGAAATAAAGGTGCAGGTCCAGAGTGACCTTGACTTCAGCATGTGCCTCGTATAAGTCTGTACTGCAGGGTCAGGACTTTACAGTGGCGACGAGTTACGGGATCACAGAATCCACAGAATGGCCACCAACGGCTCAGATGAGAAATACAATGCTGGAGACAATTGGGAGGACTTTATAGAAAGGCTCCAGCAAAGCTTTGTAACCAAAGACTGGTTTGGTGATGATAAGGCAGACAAGAGAAGAGCCCATCTCTTGACCAACTGTGGCTCGAAAACATACGCCTTAATGAAGGACTTGCTGGCACCCGAGAAACCAGCAAACAAGTCGTTTGAGGAGTTGAGCACACTGGTGAGAGACCATCTGAAGCCAGTGAGCAGCCTACACATGGCCAGACACAGGTTCTACAACTATAGACGCTGTGTGGGCCAGAGCATACCCGACTTTGTGGCGGAACTTCGGAGGCTCCAATGAACTAAGGAGAGAAGAAGTGAGAGACTTTTTTATTGAAGGAATAGGCCATGCAGGCATATTCCAAAAGCTTATAGAGACCAAGAATTTGACCCGAGAGGCAGTAGCACTTGTCGCACAGACATTCTTGGCAGGAGAAGAAGAAACAAGGTTGATCTATAGTGCGGGTACGACAACTAACGAAACATCGGAACAAGGGGTTCACAGCGTGAAATGAGCTGCTACCCCCACACACAGACAAAGGCAGGAGAGCAGGCCTTCAACAGCAGGCAGTGGCGCCAGAAGCCATCAAGGGCCACATGAACGGCCGTTCACACCTCATCAACCCACAATGCGAGCAATCAACTACAGACTGAGAGAAGCTCAAGAAAGATCAGCCAGACGCAGTTCATCCTTCAGAAACAATGGAAGCGGTCTGTGCTGGAGATGTGGGGGAAGGCACTCGACAAAGGGGTGTCGATTTCAGCATGCTGTTTGCAGAAACTGCAACTATACAGGGCATCTGGCTCGCATGTGCAGAAAAACAGCAGCTCGGCTGGTATACAAATCGGAAGGGTCGGAAAGCGGACCAGAAGACGGTGGGGACAGTGCCCGGGACGCCGGTGTACAGCGGGTCAACACGATCAATGTCCACTGTTCTTACAACAAGATGCCTCCAATAATGATGAGGGTCCTACTCAATGGGATACCCGTCAACACGAAACTGGACATGGGAGCTAGTCAATCTCTCATCAGCGTCCAACAATTTGAACAGCTGTGGCCGCACAAAAGCAACAGACCAAAACTCACAAGGATCGACACCAAACTAAGGACCTATACCAAAGAAATTGTCCCAGTCCTTGGCAGCGCCATGCTCTCAGTCACACACAAAGGGATGGTGAACCAACTTCCCCTGTGGATTGTCCCCGGAGATCTCCCAGGCCTGTTGGGGAGAAGCTGGCTGGCAAAACTAAATTGGAAATGGGATGATGTTCACGCCATGTTGTCAGAGGAACGGGCCTCTTGCTCAACAGTTCTAAGTCGTTTTGAACATCTCTTTCAGCCAGGTGTGGGCACCTTCAAAGGGGCTAAAGTTAAAATCTACATCACACAGGATGTCAGACCGGTCCATCACATGGCTAGAGCTGTGCCTTATGTGATGAGGGAAAAGATTGAACATAAACTGGACCGGCTTCTGCGGGAAGACATTATCTCACCTGTGGAATTTAGCGACTGGGCAAGTCCCATCGTCCCCGTCATGAAGCCTGCTGGATCCGTACGAATCTGTGGGGACTACAAATCTACCATAAACAGAGTCTCCCTACCCGCTGCCCAGAGCGGAGGTCCTATTTGCCACATTGGCTGGAGGAAAACTTTTCTCGAAACTAGATCTCACATCTGCGTATATGACGCAAGAACTGACCGAAGAGTCTAAGCTGCTCAACACACATCGAGGCCTTTTTATGTACAATCGATGCCCATTCGGCATCAGGTCAGCAGCTGCTATATTCCAGCGCAACATGGAGAGTCTGCTCAAGTCCATCCCGGGGACGGTTGTGTTTCAAGATGACATACTCATCACGGGCAGGGACACCGACTCCCATCTCCGCAATTTGGAGGAAGTACTAAGTCGATTAGATCGGGTAGGTCTAAGAGTTAAGAAATCCAAGTGTCTGTTTCTCGCGCCCGAGGTTGAATTTTTGGGCAGAAGGATTGCCGCTGATGGAATCCGCCCAACAGAATCCAAAACCGAAGCAATTCGTCTGGCACCCAGGCCCCGGAATGTCTCGGAACTGTGCGCCTTTCTCGGGCTACTCAATTACTTTGGGAACTTTACGCTGCTGGAGCCTCTCCACGTGCTACTCAGAAAGGGGTGCGATTGGTTTTGGGGGGGGACCCAAGAACGTGCCTTCAATAAGGCATGCAACCTTCTATGTTCCAACAGTGTTTTAGCCTTTTTTGACCCAGGTAAAAAGCTAGTTCTTACATGTGATGCGTCAGCGTACGGGGTCAGGTGCGTTTTACAGCATGTCAATGATGCGGGTAAATTACAACCCATAGCTTATGCCTCCAGGTCACTTTTGCAGGCGGAGCGCGGGTACGGTATGGTTGAGAAGGAGACGCTTGCGTGCGTGTATGGTGTCAAAACGATGCACCTTTTCGGGGCCAAGTTCACATTAGAAACTAACCACAAACTCCTCACGTCCCTGCTATCCGAGTGCAAGGCAATAAACGCCAACGCCTTGGCGCGCATTCAGCGGTGGGCACTCATGCTGGCGTCTTACGACTACACAATAAGGCACAAACCAGGCACAGACAACTGTGCCAACGTGCTTAGCAGGCTTCTCCTGGCGACTACGGAAGGGTCCGACGAACAGGACTGTGAGATGGTCATGGCAATCAATGCCTTTGAATCCACAGGTTCGCCCATGGTGGCTCGCCAAATCAGAGCCTGGACGACCAACGACCCCACGTTATCCTTAGTCAAAAGATGTGTTTTAACTGGTGACTGGGCAAAGGCTTGCGATGCCTGTCCCAAGGAGATTAAACTTTTCCATAGGCGCATGCATGAACTATCACTACAGGCAGACTGCCTGATGTGGGGCAGCCGAATTTTTATGCCCTTGCGAGGCAGAGAGGCGTTTGTCCGGGAGCTCCACCGCGAGCACCCGGGGATCGTCCTTATGTAGGCCTTAGCCAGATCCCACATCTGGTGGCCTGGCATTGATGCGGACTTGGAGCTCTGCGTCCGGCAGTGCACCATTTGTGCCCAACTCAGTAATGCCCCCAGGGAGGCCCCACTAAACACCTGGCCCTGGCCCACCAAACTATGGTCGCGGGTGCATGTAGACTATGCAGGCCCATTCATGGGCAAAATGTTCCTTGTAGTCGTCGATGCATTTTCACAGTGGATCGAGTGCACCATTTTAAACTCGAGCACCACCTCCACCACTGTGGAGAGCCTTAGAACCATGTTTGCAACGCACGGGAATTCTTGACATAATGGTCAGTGATAATGGTCCGTGCTTCACCAGCGCAGAATTTCAAGATTTTATAGTTGACCACATAAATCACGTTAAGACGGCACCATTCAAGCTGGCCTCCAATGGCCAGGCGGAGCGAGCAGTGCAAGTCGTTAAACAAGGCATGCTAAAAATCCAAGGTCCCACACTGCAGAGCCACCTGTCCCGACTGCTGCTGGCATACAGATCTCGTCTGCATTCGTTGACTGGGGTTCCCCCTGCGCAACTATTGATGAAACGGACCTTAAAGACTAGGCTCTCGTTAATCCTCCCAGACATGCATGAAATTGGTGAGGCAAAGCGCCGGAAGCTAACTGAGTACCATGACCGAAATTCGAGGGAGAGGTGGAATGAGATAGGGGACAAAGTGTTTGTGCTAAACTATGGCAGGGGTCCCAACTGGCTTGCAGGGACAGTAACAGGCAAGGAAGGAAACAAGCTACTGCTTGTACAAATGGACAATGGCCAAACCTGCCGGAGGCATGTAGACCAAGTAAAAAGTAGATTCACCAACAACACTGCAGAACCAGAGGCAGACTACAATGTGGAACTCACACCACACCTGGTGGACAGACAGAGGGAACAACCTGAGGAAAGGGCAGTCTCAACAGACAGCCCAGGTGAGATGCCAGCAGTCACACCGAAAGAAAAACAGGCACTAAGGCAAACAACTGAACCACAACTAAGACGCTCCATGCGAGAGCATAGACCACCTGAGAGACTGAATCTATAAAGACAATAAGACCTTGGGGGAGGGTGATGTCATGTATCTCACACTACTGTATATAACTGTATCTTAACATGCTATACATGACTGTAACTAGATATGACCTGTAACCACAAGCATACTTTACCACCAGGGGTGCACTTGCAGGGAACACTGCATACCTGTTCCACACAGGTATATAAAGGCAGGTCTCAGGCAAGTGTGGCACTCGAGAGCTGTGAAATAAAGGTGCAGGTCCAGAGTGACCTTGACTTCAGCATGTGCCTCGTGTAAGACTGTACTGCAGGGTCAGGACTTTACACATGCAAAGCGGCGAATTATCAGCAAGGCTCTTGCAATGGCATAAGGACCACAAGGCTTCCTTCCGTGTCCTCCTGGGGGTTGTATTGGTGGCTTGGGTTCCTCATCCTCCTCTTCCCCCTCACTCCCTCTCTCCTGAGGTGGTTCTGCAATCCCCAGTGGCAATTCCTGTCCCCTCATGATGGCTACATTGTGTAGCATGCAGCACACCACAATGAACTCAGTGACCTGCTGACGGGAGTATTGTAGGCAGCCTCCAGAGTGGTCCAGGCATCGGAAGACCTGCTTTAGCATTCCAATTGTCTTCTCGACGATGTTGTGTGTGGCTATATGGCTGTTATTGTAGCGATGCTCGCTTTCTGTCTGAGGGTTGTGGAGGGGGGTCATGAGCCAGGTGGCGAGCCCGTAACCTTTGTCCCCCAGCATCCAGCTCTGGCCTTCTGGCTGCTCCTCAAACAGCTGTGAGACGGTGCTCTCACGCAAGATGAAAGCATCATGGATGCTCCCTGGAAATTTTGCGTTTACTGACATGATACGCTGAATATGGCCGCAGATGACCTGAACGTTTAGTGAGTGAAATCCATTTCGGTTTCGGTAAACCTCCAGATCCTGAAAAGGTGCTCGCAGGGCAATGTGCATACACAGTGGCAGCCTATACCTTGGAGAAGCCAGCAATTCGTGCAAAGCCTATAGCTCTCTCATTCTGTGCCTCCCTGGCCATTGGTAAGCTGATAAAGTCATTCCTTTGTGCAACAGTGCAGCAGTCACCTGGTGAATGCAGTGATGTGTAGCGAACTGTGAGATGGAGCCTATGTCCCCTGCTGATGCCTGAAAGGAGTCAGAGGCATAGAAGGCAAGTGCTGCAGTCACCTTCACCTCAACGGGCAGTGCAGTCCTCCTCACACATGTAGGCTGTATGTCTGCTTTTATGAGCTGGCATATCTCAGTGACTACCTCTTTTTGAAAGCGCAGCCTTCTAACGCACTGTGCCTCAGTCAGGTGGAAGTATGAGCGATGTTCCCTGTAAGCTCATTGGGGGTAAGGCCTCCTCCCCATAAGTCTGTGACCTCTTTGATTACGTTGATAATGCTTCTTCTATGATTATCCTGGATAGCATAAGCAGTTACCAAATATAGCACAGATAGAATAGGCCCCATTCTTAAAATGTCCTTAAATGCCCTTAAATGTCCTTAAAAATGAATTAAAAACTCACTATTCTCTAAACGCAGTCCTCCCTCCAAAACCTTTAACTCAGCTCCATTTTCCAAGCTGGTGCCGTTATCGCCGATTTCGATCTGACTCAACCAGGTAAAACAAGCTTTTTCAGTTCAGTATTAATCACTGTCCTTAACAATGTCGTTATTGGCAAAATTCCCAAAAATGGTGATATTGTTATTTTTGACTCTTAGTGACGTCATAAAAGCAGTTCTGAAAAAAGGCGGTCGTTATTTTTTAACAACGGAGTTAAACCACTGGCCAAATTTGAAAAATGTCCTTAAATTTTTTTAACGCCATAAAAAAACATTTGAACGTGTTAAGCTGGGGAATTTCTAGCCCTCTGAGTCTTATTGGATATTAAATTTTTAGGGGAACGTCTATTGGTCAAAATGTCTTGTCAATATTCAGGTTCAGGCCCACCCCTAAAAATAGGTTAAAAGTGACCTCCTGGAAGCTTGTAGTCACAAACGGAAGAAAGAGAGCGAGAAGGAGGCACACAGATGGAAGGGGAGAGAGAGAGAGAGAGAGAGAGAGAGAAGGAAGTCCTCGACGATCGGATGAACACAATTGCTCACGTGTGTCAACCGTCTGTCTTGATCGGATCGATTTCAACTATTGTTACGGTCGTATGTTTTTACTGTATAACTAAGGTGTTATATTCCATCTTAAACTCTGATGAAACACAATTATTCATCATATTGGTTTGCAATCGAACCTGATTATTTAAAGTGACCAGAAATAGCCGCAAAGAAGACCTGGGTGTCATGGTACATCAGTCATTGAAGGTTGGCATGCAGGTATAGCAGGCAGTTAAGAAAGCAAATGGCATGTTGGCCTTCATAGCGAGGGGATTTGAGTACAGGGGCAGGGAGGTGTTGCTACAGTTGTACAGGGCCTTGGTGAGGCCACACCTGGAGTATTGTGTACAGTTTTGGTCTCCTAACTTGAGGAAGGACATTCTTGCTATTGAGGGAGTGCAGCGAAGATTCACCAGACTGATTCCCGGGATGGTGGGACTGACCTATCAAGAAAGACTGGATCAACTGGGCTTGTATTCATTGGAGTTCAGAAGAATGAGAGGGGACCTCATAGAAACGTTTAAAATTCTGACGGGTTTAGACAGGTTAGATGCAGGAAGAATGTTCCCAATGTTAGGGAAGCCCAGAACCAGGGGTCACAGTCTAAGGATAAGGGGTAAGCCATTTAGGACCGAGATGAGGAGAAACTTCTTCACCCAGAGAATGGTGAACCTGTGGAATTCTCTACCACAGAAAGTAGTTGAGGCCAATTCACTAAATATATTCAAAAGGGAGTTAGATGAAGTCCTTACTACTCGGGGGATCAAGGGGTATGGCGAGAAAGCAGGAAGGGGGTACTGAAGTTTCATGTTCAGCCATGAACTCATTGAATGGCGGTGCAGGCTAGAAGGGCTGAATGGCCTGCTCCTGCACCTATTTTCTATGTTTCTATGTTTCTAATACAGAAGTGCCATCCTTCAGAGGAGACATAATACAAGGCCCCTTTTCTAGGGTTTTGGATGTTAAAAATCCAATGTCACTGTTCGAAGAGTAGGAAGTTCTCCAGATGTCCTGGCCAACATTGCTCCCTCCAAAAAAGATGAACTGGTTATTCATCTATTTGAAGAATCTTGCTATGTATAAAATGGCTGCTGCTTTTGATAACATATTAATGATCCCTCAAACAATACAGTGATGCCAACTGTCTCCATTTCAAAGTGGATTCCACAATTTATGACTCACTATTCCCACCTCTGCCTCTGCCTCCCCACCCCCCCTTCCCCATCAATAAACTGACTTCACTGAGCTGAGGAGCACCAGTGCTAACGGATGGGACATTTTTTTTTACTTTTTGCACCAATCGTACCTAAGTCAGCTATAGCAATGTGAAATAAAAACAGAAAATGCTCGAAATACTCAGCAGGTCAGACAGCATCTGTGGAGAAAAAAACAAAGTTAACATTTCAGGTCGATGAAACAACCTGAAACATTAACACTGTTTCTCCGCAGATGCTGCCTGACCTGCTGAGTGTTCCCAGCATTTTCTGTTCTTATTTCAGATTTCCAGCATCCACAATATTTTACTTCTGTATTGCAATGTGAAGTGTTTTGAGACATTTCTGAGACACAATAATAAGGTGCTATTTGAATAAAATCCTTGTTTTCTTTCATGCACACATATTAATTTAGTGTGTAGCTGTTATGCTGACAACATCCAGTAAAATAGTGCAATGCTCCTGGTCTTTATAAGTGGATTCAACATACTGAGCCCAGATTGTGGCAATAGGTCTCAATATGTCTGTAGCATAAGGTCAGCTCACCGGATAAAAATATTGCGAATAATGACTTCACTTCAGTTGCTGTGTTTCGATAAGATGATTAGCCCTATTTACTCAGAACTCTGCTGTATAAACAAGGCACCTGATAATGTTATCCAACTGGTTCTTTGTTACTATTGTTGTGCAACTTATATTTTAAATGTCACAAAGAAGATAAAGGAAACTGTAGTTTTAAATCATACAATTTGTCTGCCTGGTTTGGTTATGATAGATTGGAATATTTCTGTTCAGTGTGGATTGCTCCAGATAGCAGGACTGACTGCATTTGCTTAGTTGAAGGACCGATCTATGTGCTCAGCAAGGTTAGGGATGGAAGTGCTCGACAACAGACTGTTATATGTGAATAAAGAGTCTGACTGGATACTGTGAGCTCAAAGTAAAGTGTAAACTTAGTCTTTTAATGCAGGTCTCCAGAGTGCCTCTCCAGCCTGTGAGGCCTCCTTAACTCCCTGTGCTCCCAAGGGATTGTGGGATCCCTTGGGACTCCAGGGGAGCCCTCTGGTGGCTGTACAAGGTATATACAAGTTTGAATACATAACAACACTCCCCTCTCCAAGTCAACAATGTAACTATTTACAAGGTGAGTCGATCTGGGGCCTTTCTTTCCCTGGTTGATCGTCTGTTGGGCCCTCGTTGGGCTGCTGTGCAGCTGGCCTTGCTGGGCTGCCTGGTGTGGTGAGTCCTGCTGGGCTACTGCAGGTGATGGGTTCTGCTTCGTGGCCAACCACGATGTCAGTTGCCACTGGTGTGTATGTTGGGGGATCAAAAAAGGTGGGGTCCAAAGTTGGTTGCTCAGGATAGTCCGTGAATGTGAGTTTGATTTGGTCCAAGTGTTTCCGATGAATGAGTCCATTTGAAAGTTTGACCTAAAGCACACTGCTCCCCTCTTTGGCCACGACAGTGCCAGGAAGCCACTTGGGACCTTGTCCATAATTCAATATAAATACAGGATCATTGATTTCAATTTCGTGTGGCATATTGGCGCTATCATGATATGTACTTTGTTGAAGCTGCCTGTTCTCTACCTGTTCATGTAGATCAGGGTGAACTAACGAGAGCCTTGTCTTAAGTGCCCTTTTCATGAGCAGTTCAGCAGGTGGAATCCTAGTGAGTGAGTGGGTAGCTAAGCAGAAGTCGGGATAGGCGAGTCTGCAGTGAGCCTTCAGTTACCCTCTTCAAGCCCTGCTTGATAGTTTGCACTGCTCTCTCTGCCTGACCATTGAATGCTGGTTTGAACGGGGCAGATGTAACATGTTTGATCCCGTTACGGGTCATGAACTCTTTGAACTCGGCACTGGTAAAACATGGCCCGTTGTCGCTCACAAAGACATCAGGTAGTCCGTGCATGGCAAACATGGCCCGCAGGTTTTCAGTGGTGGTAGCGGATGTGCTTGCCGACATTATCTCACATTCAATCCACTTGGAGTACGTGTCTACAACCACAAGGAACATTTTACCCAAAAATGGGCCTGCATAGTTGACATGGACCATGGACCACGGTTTGGAGGGCCACGACCATAAACTTAGTGGCACCTCCCTTGGTGCATTGCTTAACTGCGAGCATGTATTAGAGTCCTGCGTGCACAGATCTAAGTCCGCATCGATACCGGGCCACCACACATGGGATCTGGCAATTATTAACTCTGTAGTTGCAGTACACAATACGTCCACATCCACAGTGTGGCGCTACAAATATTACAAGCTCACAGACATTACACTACTTCCTCCTTAATGAAGAAGTCATTATAACAAACATCATACATAACTTGCATGTTTATACATAACACAGGATATAGACTTATTTTTTCCATATTTACAAATTTAACTCAACCACTTGTTTTCTGTTTCGAAGAGGATACCTTCGCTCTCAAACAGAACCTTTCACATGGTGTCAAATCTAAACTCATTCGAGGCTCATCCTTAGGAACGTTTTCCTCCACGGAATTTCCTTGATTTTCATTTGAACTCACTCTAACTTCAGGCTGTTTGTTTTCCTGACTCGGACTCAGACTTACATTCTGATTTTCTCTTGGGTTTGCTTCCAGTACATTCCAGTACTGGATCGGTTCCTATGGACTGGAGGGTAGCTAATGTAACACCACTTTTTAAGAAGAGAGGGAGAGAGAAGGCGGGTAATTATAGACTGGTTAGCCTGACATCAGTAGTGGGGAAAATGTTGGAATCAATTATTAAAGATGAAATAGCAGCATATTTGGAAAGCAGTGACAGGATCGGTCCAAGTCAACATGGATTTATGAAAGGGGAATCCTGCTTGACAAATCTTCCAGAATTTTGTGAGGATGTAACTGGTAGAGTGGACAAGGGAGAACCGGTGGATGTGGTGTATTTGGACTTTCAAAGGACTTTTGACAAGGTCCCACACAAGAGATTGGTGTGCAAAATTGAAGCACATGATATTGGTAGTAATGTACTGACGTGGATAGAGAACTGGTTGGCAGACAGGAAGTAGAGAGTTGGGATAAACGGGTCCTTTTCAGAATGACAGGCAGTGACTAGTGGAGTGCCGCAGGGCTCAGTGCTGGGACCCCAGCTGTTTACAATATACATTAATGATTTGGATGAGGGAATTTAGTGTAATATCTCCAAGTTTGCTGATGACACTAAGCTGGGTGGCGGTGTGAACTGTAAGAAGGAGGCTAGAAGGCTGCAGGGTGATTTGGACAGGTTAGGTGAGTGGGCAAACGAGTGGCAGATGCAGTATAATGTGGATAAATGTGAGGTTATCCACTTTGGTGGCAAAAACACGAAGGCAGAATATTTTCTGAATGGCGGCAGATTAGGAAAAGGGGAGGTGCAACGAGACCTGGGTGTCATGGTACATCAGTCATTGAAGGTTGACATGCAGGTACAGCAGGCGGTGAAGAAGGCAAATGGTATGTTGGCCTTCATAGCTAGGTGATTTGAGTATAGGAGCAGGGAGGTCTTACTGCAGTTGTACAGGGCCTTAGTGAGGCCTCACCTGGAATATTGTGTTCAGTTTTGGTCTTCTAATCTGAGGAAGGACGTTCTTGCTATTGAGGGAGTGCAGCGAAGGTTCACCAGACTGATTCCTGGGATGGCAGGATTGACATATGAGGAGAGACTAGATCGACTGGGCCTGTATTCACTGGAGTTTAGAAGGATGAGAGGGGATCTCATAGAAACATATAAAATTCTGACGGGACCGGACAGGTTAGATGCAGGAAGAATGTTCCCGATGTTGGGGAAGTCCAGAACCAGGGGACATAGTCTAAGGATAAGGGGTAAGCCATTTAGGACTGAGATGAGGAGAAACTACTTCACTCAGAGACTTGTTAACCTGTGGAATTCCCTACTGCAGAGAGTTATTGATGCCAGTTCATTGGATATACTCAAGAGGGAGTAGATATGGCTCTTATGGCTAAAGGGATCAAGGGGTATGGAGAGAAAGCAGGAAAGGGGTACTGAGGTGAATGATCAGCCATGATCTTATTGAATGGTGGTGCAGGCTCGAAGGGCCGAATGGCCTACTCCTGCACCTATTTTCTATGTTTCTGTGTTTCTATGTAGGATATGCTACTGGTATATCAAAACTCTCTGATAAGTCAGAAATAATTGAATCATTCCCACCTTCAACTCCTTCCATGTCTGTAGGTAAAATATGATCAATATGAACAAACCTAACCTGTCCATTATCAAACATCTTAAACAAATATGTGCTAGGACCACATATCTTCACCACTCTTCCTAGAAACCACTTTACCCATTTATGGTGATGATTCTTCACTCTCAACTTCTGGTTTAATTTCACACTTCTCTCTTTTACGCTACCTGTATCATGATTCTCTTTCTGTCTTAATGGTGTCTCTTCACCGGCTGTGCCAAATTTGGATTGAACAACGAGAATCTGGTTCGTGGCTGTTGTTTGAGAAACAACTCTGCTGGTGTTCTACCAGTAGTTGTGTGAGGAGTATTACGATATGTAATCAAAAAATTAGGCAATTTGTGATCCAATGACAACTGTTGTTTCTTTGGATTTGGATCTAACATTTGTTTTATGAGGACACGTTTTACAATTTCTACAGTGCGCTCTGCCGCACCATTTGAGGCAGGGTGGTATGTTGGAACCTTGGTATGTTTCACACCATTTTTGCTCGTGAACTGTGCAAATTGTTCGGAACAAAATTGTGGTCCATTATCGGAAACAATTCCTTTAGGGAGACCAAATGAAGAAAATAAACTTCGCAAAATGTCTAATGTTTTACTTGTTGTTATTTTCCACATTGGAAACACCTCAACCCACTTCGAATGGCTATGAATCACAATGAACAATTGTTGTCCTTCTAGCTCAGGAAAATCAATATGTAGCCTTTGCCACACCCTGGGAGGCCATTTACATGACTGTATTGGTACTGATGGTAGTTGCTTGCTTACCGATTGACATGTCGTACACTGACTCATGATGTACTCTATATCTTTATCGAGACTGGCCACCATAAATAACTGCGTGCAAAACTCCTGGTCAAGCACATTCCCAGGTGCTGGTCATGGAGGTCTCCTAATAATTTGGGTCTGAATTTATTTGGTATAACCACTCTTGCACCCCACATGATACAATCTTTATCGACTGAGAATTCATTCCTTCAAATGAAGAATAGATGAATATCTTTGTCTGTTACCTGGTTTGGCCACCCATTTACAATATAATCATACACCTTTGAGATCACTGGGTCACGTTTGGTTGCTCTATCAATCTCTTCAGCTATGACTGGCAGTTCATCAATATATGAAAAATAAAATACTTCTTCCCTATCGGGTGCAACTTGTGATGGGGAAGGCAATCTAGACATAGCATCAGCATTACTGTGATCAGCTGATCGTCTGTATTCTATATCAAGAGATTAATGTGCAAAGTTAAAGCACATGGGATTGGGGGTAGTGTGCTGACGTGGATTGAGAACTGGTTGTCAGACAGGAAGCAAAGAGTAGGAGTAAACGGGTACTTTTCAGAATGGCAGGCAGTGACTAGTGGAGTGCCGCAAGGTTCTGTGCTGGGGCCCCAGCTGTTTACATTGTACATTAATGATTTAGACGAGGGGATTAAATGCAGTATCTCCAAATTTGCGGATGATACTAAGTTGGGTGGCAGTGTGAGCTGCGAGGAGGATGCTATTAGGCTGCAGAGTGACTTGGATAGGTTAGGTGAGTGGGCAAATGCATGGCAGATGAAGTATAATGTGGATAAATGTGAGGTTATCCACTTTGGTGGTAAAAACAGAGAGACAGACTATTATCTGAATGGTGACAGATTAGGAAAAGGGAAGGTGCAACGAGACCTGGGTGTCATGGTACATCAGTCATTGAAGGTTGGCATGCAGGTACAGCAGGCGGTTAAGAAAGCAAATGGCATGTTGGCCTTCATAGCGAGGGGATTTGAATACAGGGGCAGGGAGGTGTTGCTACAGTTGTACAGGGCCTTGGTGAGGCCACACCTGGAGTATTGTGTACAGTTTTGGTCTCCTAACTTGAGGAAGGACATTCTTGCTATTGAGGGAGTGCAGCGAAGGTTCACCAGACTGATTCCCGGGATGGCGGGACTGACCTATCAAGAAAGATTGGATCAATTGGGCTTGTATTCACTGGAGTTCAGAAGAATGAGAGGGGACCTCATAGAAACGTTTAAAATTCTGACGGGTTTAGACAGGTTAGATGCAGAAAGAATGTTCCCAATGTTGGGGAAGTCCAGAACCAGGGGTCACAGTCTGAGGATAAGGGGTAAGCCATTTAGGACCGAGATGAGGAGAAACTTCTTCACCCAGAGAGTGGTGAACCTGTGGAATTCTCTACCACAGAAAGTAGTTGAGGCCAATTCACTAAATATATTCAAAAGGGAGTTAGATGAAGTCCTTACTACTCGGGGGATCAAGGGTTATGGCGAGAAAGCAGGAAGGGGGTACTGAAGTTTCATGTTCAGCCATGAACTCATTGAATGGCGGTGCAGGCTAGAAGGGCTGAATGGCCTGCTCCTGCACCTATTTTCTATGTTTCTATGTTTTCTATATGTATATGCTGAAAAAATCAAAGCCCATCTCTGCATTCGGGCTGCAGCTAATGTTGGAACTGGGGACTTTGGATGGAGGATTGCTGTCAGGGGGTTATGGTCCATAACGATGGTAAACTTACGACCATACAAGTATTTGTGGAACTTCTGGACCCCAAAAATTAATGCCCAAGCTTCCCTTTCAATTTTTGCATAATTACTCTCACTGGCACTGAGAGTGCGTGAAGCAAAAGCAATTGGTCTCTCCTCCCCACTACGTGATACATGAGAGATTACTGCCCCAACTCCATACGGAGAGGCATCACATGCTAGCTTAATCTCCTTAGATACGTCATAGTGAACTCATCATCATAGGCAGTCCCTCGGAATCGAGGAGGACTTGCTTCCACTCCCAAAGTGAGTTCTTTGATGGCTGAACAGTCCGATACGAGAGCCACAGACCCTGTTATAGGTGGGACAGACATTCATCGAGGGAAGGGGTGGGTGGGGCTGGTTTGTCGCACGCTTCTTCCGCTGCCTACGCTTGGCCTCTTCATGCTCTTTGCGTTCAGACTCGAAGCGCTCAACGCCCTCCCGGATGTACTTTCTCCACCTCGGGCAGTCTTTGGCCAGGGTCTCCCAGGTGCCAGTGGTGATGTCGCATTTTACCAGGGAGGCTTTGAGGGTGTCCTTATAACAATCCGCTGTCCTCCTTTGGTTCGTTTACCATGAAGGAGCTTGGCTTAAAGCATTTGCTTAGGGAGTCGTGTATCTGGCATGCGAACTATGTTGCCTGTCCAGCGAAGCTGATCGAGTGTGGTCAGTGCTTCAATACTGGGGATGTGAGCCTGGTCGAGGACACTGATGTTGGTGCGCCTGTCCTCCCAGGGGATTTGCAGGATCTTGCGGAGATATCGTTGGTGATATATCTTCAGCAACTTGAGGTGCCTTCTATACATCATCCATGCCTCAGATCCATGCAGGAGGGTGGGTATTACTACAGCCCTGTAGACCATGAGCTTGGTGGTAGATTTGAGGGCCAGGTCTTTAAACACTATTTTCCTCAGACGGCCGAAGGCTGCACTGGAGCACTGGAGGCAATGCTGAATCGCCGCATCAATGTCTGCCCTTGTTGATAAGAGGCTCCCAAGATATGGGAAATGGTCCACGTTGTCCAGGGCCGCGCCGTGGATCTTGATGATTGGAGGGCAGTGCTCTGGAGTGGTGACAGGCTGGTGGAATATCTTTGTCTTACGGATGTTAAGCGTAAGACCCATGCTTTCATATACCTCAGTGAATACATTAACTATATCCTGGAGTTCAGCCTCTGAATGTGGACAGACGCAGGCGTCGTCCGTATGCTGCAGCTCAACGACAGAGGTTGGGGTGATCTTGGACCTGGCCTGGAGGCGGCGTAGATTAAACAGCTTCCCACTGGTTCTGTAGTTTAGTACCACTCCAACAGAGAGCTTGTTGATTGTGAGGTGGAGCATGGTGGCGAGGAAGATTGAGAAGAGGGTTGGAGCGATGACGCAGTCCTGTTTGACCCAGATCTGGACGTGGATTGGGTCTGTAATGGACCTGTCTGCCTGCATGTCATCATGAAGCAGGCGAAGGATGTTGACAAACTTTTGGGGGCATCCGAAACGGAGGAGGACGCTCCATAGACCCTCACAGTTAACAGTGTCAAAGGCCTTTGTAAGATCGATAAGGGCTGACGCTGCTCCCTGCATTTTTCCTACAACTGGCGCGCTGCAAAGATCATGTCTGTTGTGCCCTGTAGGGGACGAAATCCGCATTGTGATTCTGGAAGGAGCTCCTCAGCCACAGGGAGAAGACGATTGAGGAGAACTTGAGCGACAACTTTCCCAGTGGCTGATAGCAGGGAGATTCCCCTGTAATTGCCGCAATCGGACTTGACCCCTTTTTAAAAAATGGTCACAATCACAACACCCATCTCTGAGATCTCCCGGCATGCTCTCCTCC
Source organism: Pristiophorus japonicus (assembly GCF_044704955.1). Lineage (NCBI taxonomy): Eukaryota > Metazoa > Chordata > Chondrichthyes > Pristiophoridae > Pristiophorus > Pristiophorus japonicus. The sequence goes on from NC_091979.1 coordinate 290,456,675, forward strand.
CTCCAGATGAAAGAGATGAGATCATGTATCCACAACAACAGCTCCTCTCTGCCATACTTTAGCGCCTCATCAGGGATTCCATCCGCACCCATGTTATCCGTGAGCTGCTTTATGGCTTTGCCTACCTCGTGCAACGTTGGAGTTTCACTGAGTTGGTGGCGAGTCGCATGCTGCGGGATGGAGTCGAGAACTATTGTGTTCCTAACACAGATGAGACTGCACACAGGGAGGTTAAAGCAACAGTGACCTCAGTGTTTATTAAGACATTCCAGAGTGAGGAACAGGCCTTAGGGGGCCGGCTTGTATTCAGTGCTCCCAAGGGATGCTGGGATCCCTTGGGACTTCAGGAGATGCACTCCCTGGTGGCGGAACATGGGAGTGCATGCTTCACAGATACACAACATCACTGGCCCCCAAAGTCAAAGTGAAAACTATTTACAAGGTGAGGCACTCGGGAGCCTTTCTTTCCCTGGTGGACTGCCTCGGTACAAATGTCTGTTCTGGTGTGTTGGCTGTGCCCTCGCTGGGCTGGCATGTTGTTGGCCCTGCAGGACTGCTGGGTGAGCCTGGCCTTGCTGGGCTGTTGGGTGTGATGGGTTCGATTTCCTGGTCCGGGGTGGTGTCGTTGATCCTTTGGGTGTGTTGTAGGCTCAATAAAGGTGGTGTCTGCTGTGCATTGTTCAGGGCAGTCTGTGAACTGCAGCCTCATTTGGTCCAGGTGCTTTCTGCAATTTGTCCATTGTCTAGTTTGACTACAAATAACCTATTTCCTTCTTTAGCTATCACTGTGCCCATGGGACCATGATCCACTTGGGACCATGTCCATAGTTTAGCACATACACAGGGTCATTCAGATCAATTTCCCGTGACACAGTGGCGCGACCATCGTTTACATTTTGTTGCTGCCGCCTGCTCTCTTCCTGATCATGCCGGTTGGGGTGAACCAGCGAGTCTGGTTTTAAGTGTCCTTTTCATGAGTTGCTCAGCCGGGGCATCCCTGTGAGCGAGTGGGGTCTCGTGCGGTAGCTGAGCAGTACTCGGGACAGGCGGGTTTGAAGTGAGCCTTCTGTGACTCGTTTAAGGCTCTGTTTGATTGTTTGTACTGCCCGCTCTACCTGCCCATTGGAGGCTGGTTTAAACGGGGCCGAGGTGACATGTTTGATCCCATTGCGGATCACGAATTCTTTAAATTCAGCACTGGTGAAACATGGCCCGTTGTCACTGACCAGTATGTCAGGCAGGCCGTGGGTGGCAAACATGGCCCCCAGGCTTTCAATGATGGCGGTGGTGGTGCTTCCCGACATTATTTCACGTTCAATCCATTTTGAAAAATCATCCACCTCCACCAGGAACAGTTTACTGAGAAACGGACCCGCATAGTCGACATGGATCATTGACCATGGTCTGGAGGGTCAGGACCACAAACTTAGTGGTGCCTCTCTGGGTGCGTTGCTCAACTGAGCACACATGTGGCATTGCCATACACAGGACTCTTAGTCAAAGTCAATACCGGGCCACCACACGTGGGATCTGGCTATCACTTTCATCATTACTATACCCGGGTGTGTGCTGTGGAGATCCGCGATGAACGTCTCCCTGCCCTTTTTTGGTAGCACTACACGGTTATCCCACAACAGGCAGTCTGCCTGAATGGACAGCTCATCCTTTCGCCGCTGGAACAGCTTGATTAGCTCTTGCATTTCAACAGGGATGCTGGCCCAACACACATGCAGTACACAGTTTTTTTACTCGGGACAGCAGAGGATCTTGGCTGGTCCAAGTCCTAACCTGGCTGGCCGTGACAGGTGATTTATCATTTTCAAACGCTTCCATGACCATCAACAAGTTTGCAGGCTGCGCTATTTCCACTCCCGTGGTGGGCAATGGTAGCCGACTGAGAGCATCCACACAGTTCTCGGTGCTTGGCCTGTGGCGGATGGTATATGCTGATATTTTCAGCGAACAGGGATATGAGGGGCTTGTGATCGGTTTCCAGCTCAAATTTGAGGCCAAACAGGTACTGATGCATTTTCTTTACTCCGAACACACACGCTAATGCCTCTTTCTCAATCATGCTGTCGGCTCTCTCGGCCTTAGACAAGCTCCTGGGGGCGTAGGCGACAAGTTGCAACTTCCCCACAACATTAGCTTGTTGTAATACACACCCGACTCCGTACGACGACGCATCACATGCTAGCACAAGTCTTTTACACGGGTTATACAATACAAGCAACTTGTTGGTGCATAAAATGTTTCTGGCTTTCTCAAAAGCAATTACTTGGTTTTTTCCCCATACCTAGTTCTCATCTTTAGGCAATAAAACATGTAGGGGCTCTAAGAGGGTGCTTAACCCCGGTAGGATGTTACCATAATAGTTGAGGAGTCCCAGGAATGACCGCAGCTCCATGACGTTCTGTGGCCTGGGCGTGTTCCTGATAGCCTCTGTCTTGGAGTCTGTGGGCCGAATGCCGTCCGCCGCGATCTTTCTCCACAAAAACTCCACCAGGTTTTGTTGGTGCTCGACGGTGTCCTGACCCGTGACCAATATGTTGTCCTGAAAAACCACCATGCGTGGTACCGACTTGAGTAGGCTCTCCATGTTTCTCTGGAAGTTCGCTGCAGCCGGCTGAATTCCAAACGGGCATCTGTTGTAGATGAATAGTCCCTTGTGCGTGTTGATGCAGGTGAGACACTTCGAAGATTCCTCCAGTTCCTGCATCATGTAGGCCAAAGTCAGGACGAGCTTGGTGAACGCCTTGCCTCCTGCCAGCGTCGCAAATAGGTCGTCTGCCTGAGGTAGAGGGTATTGGTCCTTCAGCGAGAAACGATTAATAGTTACTTTACAATCGCCGCAAATCCTGACCATGCCATCACTTGACACAAAGATTAGTGGGAAAGCGGGTTGTGTAGAGGAAACAAAGAGGCTGCAAAGCGATTTAGATAGATTAAGCGAATGGGCTAAGGTTTGGCAGATGGAATGCAATGTCGGAAAGTGTGAGGTCATCCACCTTGGGAAAAAACACAGTAAAAGGGAATATTATTTGAATGGGGAGAAATTACAACATGCTGAGGTGCAAAGAGACCTGGGGGTCCTTGTGCATGAATCCCAAAAAGTTAGTTTGCAGGTGCAGCAGGTAATCAGGAAGGCGAATGCAATGTTGGCCTTCATTGCGAGAGGGATGGAGTACAAAAGCAGGGAGGTCCTGCTGCAACTGTATAGAGTATTGGTAAGGCCGCACCTGGAATACTGCGTGCAGTTTTGGTCACCTTACTTAAGGAAGGATATACTGGCTTTGGAGTAGGTACAGAGACGATTCCAGAGATGAGTTGTTTACCTTATGATGATAGATTGCGTAGACTGGGTCTTTACTCGTTGGAGTTCAGAAGGATGAGAGCTGATCTTATAGAAACATTTAAAATAATGAAAGGGATAGACAAGATAGAGGCGGAGAGGTTGTTTCCACTGGTCGGGGAGACTAGATCTAGCCTCAAAATACGGGGGAGCCAATTTAAAACCGAGTTGAGAAGGAATTTCTTCTTCCAGAGAGTTGTGAATCTGTGGAATTCTCTGCCCAAGGAAGCAGTTGAGGCTAGCTCATTGAATGTATTCAAGTCACAGATAGATAGATTTTTAACCAATAAGGGAATTAAGGGTTACGGGGAGCAGGCGGGTAAGTGGAGCTGAGTCCACGGCCAGATCAGCCATGATCTTATTGAATGGCGGAGCAGGCTCGAGAGGCTCGATGGCCTACTCCTGTTCCTAATTCTTATGTTCTTATGTTTTGAGTACTGGAACAATCGGGCTGGCCCAGTCGCTGAATTCCACTGGGGAGATGATGCCCTCGGGTTGCAGCCTCTCCAGCTCGACTTCCACTCTCTCCCTCATTATGTGAGGTACCACTCGCGCCTTGTGGTGAATGGGTCGTGCCTCTGGGACCAAATGGATCCGCACCTTCGCCCGGAAAAGTTTCCAATGCCTGGCTCAAAAAGGGAAGGAAATTTGTTAAGAACCTGGGTACATGAGGCCTCATCGACATGTGATAGCGCTCGGATGTCATCCCAGTTCCACCGGATTTTGCCCAGCCAGCTTCTGCCAACAAGTGTGGCGTCATCACCCGGGACAATCCAGAGTGGCAGTTCATGCACCGTGCCCTCATAGCTGACCTTGACCATGGCGCTGCCCAGGACAGTGATGAGCTCTTCGGTGTACGTTCTCAGTTTCGTGTGGATGGGTCTCAGGTCAGGTCTGAGTGCCTTGTTGCACCACAGTCTCTCAAACATCTTTTTCTCATGATGGATTGGCTAGCGCCAGTGTCCAGCTCCAAGGCTACGGGTAAGCCATTCAACTTTACATTTAGCATTATAGGTGGACATTTCATTGAAAATGTGTGCACCCCGTGTACTTCAGCATCTGCCTCCTCTCTCTGAGGCTCGAAATTGCTTGGATCCACCATGGACCGATCTTCCTCTGCCACGTGGTGGTGAGCAGGTTTTGCAGAGCTTGTAACTCATCTGCAAGCTGGTTGGAGGTACCCCATTGTTCCACAGCTCTTGTAAACATACCCTTTGAAGCGGCATGAATAGGCTGATTGGAAGCCTACACAATGCCAACAAGGTGTGAATTGCCTTGCATTCATCCTTTGTTGCGGACTCTGAGTCATATAGGTCACCTCAGGCCTGCTGGCAGTTGCAGACTCGTCGTTTCTGCCCTGTACATTTCTGCTCGCAAACACAGTTCCAGTTAACTTATGAACATTGCTAGCACTTGTGTGCTGAGAGATTTGTTTGGTGTTATCACTGGTGGACATAAACGCCTGTGCTATCGCAATGGCCTTACTGAGGGTCGGTGTCTCTACAGTCAAAAGTTTTCATAGGATGGTCTCGTGTCAATGCACAGTACAAAAAAGTCTCTGAGCATCTGCTCCAGGTAGCCATCAAACTCACATTGTCCTGCAAGTTGCCTTAGCTCGGCGACGTAGCTCGCCACTTCCTGACCTTCAGATCGCTGGCAAGTGTAGAACCGATACCTCGCCATCAGCACGCTCTCCCTCGGGTTAAGATGCTCCCGAACCAGTGTACACAACTCCTCATACGACTTATCTCTGGGTTTCATTGGAGCCAGAAGATTCTTCATGAGGATGTAGGTTGGTGTCCCGTAGACCATGAGGAGGACCGCTCTCCTTTTTGCAGCGCTTCCTTCTCCGTCCAGCTCGTTGGCTACAAAGTACTGGTCAAGCCGTTCGACATAGGCTTCCCAGTCCTCACCCTCCGAGAACTTCTCCAGGATGCCCACAATTTGCTGCATCTTTGCGTTGGATTCGTATACTCGTTGCCAGTTATTATGTTCCTAACACAGATGAGACTGCACACAGGGAGGTTAAAGTAACAGTGACCTCAGTCTTTATTAAGACACTCCAGAGTGAGGAACAGGCCTTAGGGGCCGGCTTATATACAGTGCTCCCAAGGGATGCTGGGTTCCCTGGAAACTTCAGGGGATGCACTCCCTGGTGGCGGAACATGGGAGTGCATGCTTTACTAATACACAACAGAGAACACTCGAGTCAAATGCCGAGTCTCGATTGAGGAGATCTTCAAAATGCTCCTTCCATTGGGCCCTGACAGCTCAGTGTCCTTGATGAGCGTTTCCCCGTTCTTGGCCAGGAGTGGGGTGGGGCCTTGTGAGTTTGGACTGTCGGTGGCCTTGGTTGCAGCGAAGAATCCTCGCATATTTTGGCTGTCGGCCAGTTGTTGTATCTCCTGTCCTGTGCTTTCTCCATCCACCACCTTTTGTTTAGGTCCCGGGTTTTTTGTTGGACCTGAGCCTTGAGTCGTCTGTAATTTTGTTTTGCAGCTCCCGAGTTGGGTTGTTGCTTGAGGCTCAGAAATGCCTTGCGCTTGCGATCTATTAGTTCTTCGATCTCCTGATCATTTTCATGTTTTCTGGTTGAGTGAACAAGTGTCTCTTCACAGGCACTGGTTATAGAGGCCTGGAGGGCAGACCAAGCGCTATGGTCATTCAGCATCTCAGGATCATCGAGGCACGCCAGATTGGCTGTGAGACACTGGCTGTATAGGGCTCTCTTAGCTGGGTCTCCAAGTGCCCCGGCATTAACTTTTTTGCGGAACTGCTTTTGCTGTCTCCTCTGCTTTGGGGCAATGTTAATGTTAATGATGGATCGGATTAGGCGGTGGTCCATCCAGCAGTCCTCAGCTCCTGTCATGGTGCGGATGATGCGCACAGCTTTGCGATCCCTGGCTCGGACAATGGCATAGTCAAGCAGGTGCCAGTGTTTGGAGCGAGGGTGTTGCCACGTTGCCTTGTATTTGTCCCTCTGGCGGAACAGGGTGTTCGTGATGAGGAGTTCATGTTCTCGACATTTTGTCAGGGGTGGGGTACCGCTGGAGTTGGCTTTCCCTACCCCATCTCTGCCAATCATGCCTCCCTAGAGGGCTGTGTTTTTGCCGACCCTGGCATTAAATCACCTAGGAGGATCAATTTGTCACCTACGGCAAAGTGTTGGCAGCAAGCTCGGTGCCGAATGCGCCATTGATGGTAGATGCCCCGAGGCATGGTTGGGAGGCAGGCATTAGGAAGGTGACTTCCAAAGTCATTTTCAAAGTTAAAAGTTGATAAAGATTCTAAGTTTATTTCAAAAGTTTCTAAGAGCTAAAAAGTCTAAGATGTAAACCAATAATAGGTTATAAAAGTTTGCCCAGTTTAAAAAGTTTCTAAAGATTGTTAAAAAGTCAAGGATGTAGATCAATAAAAATGTTTAAAAGTATTTCAATTAAAAGTCTAAAATGTAAGTTTTAAACATTCTCCCAAATTGTTTAAAAAGTTTAAAAAGTTGAATAAAAGTTTAAAAATTAATTAAAAGTTGGCCAGCAGTTTAAGACGTTGGGCTGAACGCCGTCGCCTTGGTCCCTTCGGCCGGTTCAGCGCCGGCCTCGGAGTCCCTTCGGCCGGTTCAGCGCCGGCCTCGCAGTCCCTTCGGCCGGTTCAGCGCCAACCTCGGAGTCCCTTCGGCCGGTTCAGCGCCAACCTCGGAGTCCCTTCGGCCGGTTCAGCGCCAACCTCGGAGTCCCTTCGGCCGGTTCAGCGCCGGCCTCGCAGTCCCTTCGGCCGGTTCAGCGCCAACCTCGGAGTCCCTTCGGCCGGTTCAGCGCTGGCCTCGGAGTCCCTTCGGCCGGTTCAGCGCCAACCTCGGAGTCCCTTCGGCCGGTTCAGCGCCGTCGCCTCGGAGTCCCTTCGGCCGGTTCAGCGCCGGCCCCAGAGTCCCTTCGGCCGGTTCAGCGCCGTCGCCTCGGAGTCCCTTCGGCTGGTTCAGCGCCGTCGCCTCGGAGTCCCTTCGGCTGGTTCAGCGCCGTCGCCTCGGAGTCCCTTCGGCTGGTTCAGCGCCGTCGCCTCGGAGTCCCTTCGGCTGGTTCAGCGCCGTCGCCTCGGAGTCCCTTCGGCCGGTTCAGCGCCGGCCCCGGAGTCCCTTCGGCCGGTTCAGCGCTGGCCTCGGAGTCCCTTCGGCCGGTTCAGCGCCGGCCTCGGAGTCCCTTCGGCCGGTTCAGCGCCGGCCTCGGAGTCCCTTCGGCCGGTTCAGCGCCGGCCTCGGAGTCCCTTCGGCCGGTTCAGCGCCGGCCTCGGAGTCCCTTCGGCCGGTTCAGCGCCAACCTCGGAGTCCCTTCGGCCGGTTCAGCGCTGGCCTCGGAGTCCCTTCGGCCGGTTCAGCGCCGGCCTCGGAGTCCCTTCGGCCGGTTTAGCGCCGGCCCTGGAGTCCCTTCAGCCGGTTCAGCGCTGGCCTCGGAGTCCCTTCGGCCGGTTCAGCGCCGGCCCCGGAGTCCCTTCGGCTGGTTCAGCGCTGGCCCCGGAGTCCCTTCGGCTGGTTCAGCGCTGGCCCCGGAGTCCCTTCGGCTGGTTCAGCGCTGGCCCCGGAGTCCCTTCGGCTGGTTCAGCGCTGGCCCTGGAGTCCCTTCGGCCGGTTCAGCGCCAACCTCGGAGTCCCTTCGGCCGGTTCAGCGCCGGCCCCGGAGTCCCTTCGGCTGGTTCAGCGCTGGCCCCGGAGTCCCTTCGGCTGGTTCAGCGCTGGCCCCGGAGTCCCTTCGGCTGGTTCAGCGCTGGCCCCGGAGTCCCTTCGGCCGGTTCAGCGCCGGCCCCGGAGTCCCTTCGGCTGGTTCCACGTTCCCCCAATCTGTCAACACAATGAACACCTGGTGTGCGACCACAGGGACAGGCGTGGGCAGGTGTGGAGTCCTTTCGGCCAGCGCGGGATACATCATAGTGAACTAACATGGTGCTCTCTACCAATTTGCTTTCACACTCTTTGAATGCTGTATCACATTCTTTTGACCACTTCCAATGGACCTGTTTTTTCAATAGTTCATTCAGTGGATGTAAAACTGTAGCCAAATTTGGTAGGAATTTCCCATAATAGTTCAAAAGACCCAAGAATGAACGAAGTTCAGTGACATTCCTAGCAGTGGGTGCATTTCTAATTGCATCCAGCTTTCCCTTGGTTGGATGTAAACCATCTTTGTCGACTCTGTACTCTAAGCGCTTCACTGAGTTTTTAAATAACTCTCACTTACGAGCAGACACTCGTACTCTGTGCTTCTCTAGCCGTTTGAGGACTTCATTCAATATGTTGTTATGAATTTGCCTATTTGGTGCTGAAATGAATATGTCATCGAAATAACATACTACCCCTTCAATGCCTAGCAAAATCTGGTTCATCACCCCTTGAAATATGGCAGGGGCGGGAAACACTCCAAACGGTAATCTATTAAATTGATACAGACCTAGATGAGTATTTATAGTCAAACATGACTTGGACTCCTCATCTAGTTCAAGCTGTAAGTAGGCATTCGTAAGATCCAGTTTTGAGAAAATCTGACCACCTGTCAGTGTTGTGAACAAATCTTCTATATTTGGCAATGTATGGAGACATTACCCTCTCGAACCTGGTTTACGATTACTTTATAATCACCACACAATCTTACCTTACCATCGGACTTGGGTACAACAACAACGCCTGAGTTGGGGCTCCGGTCGTTGGGCGCTGGCCTGAGTGTCTGCTTTTTACGGTGCCTCAGGCCTGTCCGGACTGCCCACAGTGACTGGGCTCTCCTCCACTTGGTTCCAGTGTTCGGTCAGTGGTGGAGTGAACTCTACATTGTGTTCTTCCTCTGCTTCTTCGATGGGGTTGCTGAACCTTCTTTTTGTTTGATCCACGTGTTTGCAGCAGATTTGTCCATTAGTAAGTTTAACTACCAGAATCCTATTCCCGTCTTTGGCAATCACAGTGCCTGCGAGCCATTTGGGCCCTGCAGCGTAGTTGAAGACAAAGACAAGGTCATTGACATCAATACATCGCGCCCTCGCATTCCCGTCATGGTAGTCACATTGTGACCGGCGCCTGCTCTCAACAATTTCTTTCATGGTGGGGTGTATAAGGGATAAACTGGTTTTGAGCGTCCTTTTCATTAGCAGCTCTGCGGGTGGAACCCCTGTGAGCAAGTGTGTTCAGGATCTATTGGCCAACAGGAGGCGTGATAAGCGGCTTTGTTGGGAACCCCCTTGGATTCTGAGCATCCACTGTTTGATTATCTGCATTGCTCGTTCCACCTGGCCGTTTGAGGCCGGCTTGAACAGTGCCGTTCTGATATGGTTGATACCATTTCCTGCCATGAAGTCCTGGAAGTCAATGCTTGTAAAGCACGGGCCATTGTCGCTGACCAAGACGTCCGGTAGACCATGGGCGGCGAACATTGCCAGTAGACTTTCAACCGTGGCAGAGGATGTGCTTGAATTGAGAATGTCACACTCGATCCATTTGGAGTAGGCGTCTACTACAAGAAAAAACATTTTTCCCATGAAAGAACCTGGATGCATGACCATGGCTTGGTGGGCCAGGGGCTAAGGGGTGCTTCCCTGGGCGCATTGCCCAGCTGGGCGCACGTGTTGCATCTGCGAACACAAAGTTCCAGGTCTGCATCTATCTCTGGCCACCAAACGTGTGACCTGGCAATTGCCTTCATCATGACAATGCCCGGGTGCTCATTGTGGAGTTCTCGGATGAATGCCTATCTGCCCATCTGGGGCATGACTTCTCGGTTACCCCATAGTCGGCAATCGTCCTGAATCGAGAGTTCATCCTTGCGCTGGGAAATGGTTTAGATTCCTCAGGCCATGCCCCGTATGTGGCTGCCCAGTCCCCATTCAGGACACATTTCTTGACTAAAGACAGTAGTAGGTCTCTATTTGTCCAGACTTTGATCTGACAGGCTGTCACGGGTGAGCCTTCGCTTTCGAAAGCTTCAACAGCCATGACCATCTCAGCAGCATGCTCGGTTGCCCCCTCGGTGCTGGCTAGTGGGAGTCTTCTGAGTGCATCGGTGCAGTTTTCAGTGCCCGGTCTCTGCCGAATTGTATAGTCATAGGCGGCTAACGTGAGTGCCCACCTCTGTATGCGGGCCGATGCATTTGCATTTATAGCCTTGTTGTCGGCCAAAAGGGATGTTAGGGGTTTGTGATCTGTCTCCAGCTCAAATTTCCTGCCAAACAGGTACTGGTACATTTTTTTTTACTGCATATACACATGTAAGCCCCTTTCTGCCTGGGACAGACTTCTGGAGGCGTAAGCTACTGGCTGTAACTGACCCTTGGCATTGACATGCTGCAACACACACCCGACCCCATAGGACGACGCATCGCATGTTAAAACAATTTTCTTACATGGGTCATATAACGTTAACAGATTGTTGGAGCATAATAAATTGCATGCTCTGTCAAAAGCCCTTTCCTGTATGTCCCCGCAGACCCAATTGCAACCTTTGCATAGGAGCATGAGTAGCGGCTCTAACAGCGTGCTCAATTTGGGAAAAAAGTTACCAAAATAGTTTAGGAGACCCAGCCACGAACGCAGCTCCGTCGTGTTACGGGGTCTGGGTGCTCTCTGGATCGCTTCCATTTTGGATGCAGTAGGTCTGATCCCGTCTGCTGCTACTCTCATCCCCAGGAATTCTACCTCTGGAGCTAGGAAAATGCACTTCGCCTTTTTCAGTCGCAGACCTACCCGATCCAGCCTGCGTAGCACCTCCTCCAGGTTGTGGAGGTGTTCTTCAGTATCGCAACCCGTGATGAGGATGTCGTCTTGAAAAACCACTGTCCTTGGAATCGACTTGAGAACACTTTCCATGTTTCGTTGAAAGATCGCGGCGGCCGAGCGAATCCCGAACGGACATCTGTTGTGTGTCGTGATGGTGGTCAGCTTCTTCGATTCACTCGCCAGCTCCTGGGTCATGTAAGCTGAGGTCAGGTCCAATGTTGAAAAAAGTTTGCCACCGGATAGCGTCGCAAAGAGGTCCTCCGCTCTCGGTAGTGGGTACTGGTCTTGGAGTGACACCCGATTGATGGTGGCCTTGTAATCACCACATATCCTGACCAACCCATCTGCCTTGAGCACCGGCACGATCGGGCTCGCCCAGTCACTGAATTCGATTGGTGAGATGATGCTTTCCCTCAGCAGGCGGTCCAATTCGCCTTCTATCTTTTCCCGCATCATGTACGGCACCGCTCTGGCCATGTGGTGTACTGGCCTGGCGTCCGTGTTTATGTGAATCACTACCTTGGACCCCATGAAGGTGCCGATGCCGGGTTGAAATAGTGAGTCAAATTTGTCCAGGACTTGTGAGCATGATATTCGCTCGACGGAAGATATTGCATTGACATCGCCCCATTTCCAGTTCATGACAGCAAGCCAACTCCTCCCCAGCAGTGCGGGACTGTCCCCCGGGACAATCCAGAGTGACAACGTGTTCTCCGAATCTTTGTGGGTCACGACTACCGCGGCGCTGCCGAGCACCGGAATGATCGCCTTTGTATTTGTCCGTAGCTATGCTTCAATCGGCACTAATTTTAGCCTCCTGGCCTTGGACACCCACAACTTGTCGAACTGTTTGATACTCATCAGGGACTGGCTGGCCCCCGTGTCTAGCTCCATTGATACTGGGATGCCATTGAGGAGAACTTTCATCATTATTGGTGGCATCCTGGTGTATGAACTGTAGATGTGCTCCACGTGAACTCGCTGAACTTCAGCTTCCAGTGATTTCCCCCAGTGTCCATTTGGCCTCGTAGGGCTTACATCGGGCCCATCCTCCTCGGACATCAACCTGGCTGCAGGCTTCCTGCATATACGCACCAAGTGACCGCTGACGTTGCAGTTTCTGCAGGTATATTGCTGATACCTGCAAGCTCTGGCTGTATGTTTGCCTCCACACCTCCAACATGAGCCGTTGTTGGAAACAAAAGGTCCATTACCAGTCGATCGTCTCTGACTGTCTCTGTAACCGTCCTTAAACGCACCATTGACAGGTGTTGATGGCCCCATTACTGGCCGCATTGTCCCTTGCGATGGCATCAATCGCCGTTCAGCTAGCCATTGTCTCTGTTGAATTCCCCCTTTGGGTTTGACTACATGCTCAGGCATGTCCGATTGCCCCTGTCTGCCTGGAGAACTGTGTACCACGTTAACAATGTCGACTCCTTGTCCATTTGCTGCATTTAAACCAAGATTTTTGTCAAACATCATTCTGGTCTCTTCCTCCCCTGAGATAAATGTCTGGGCCATCAAAGCCGCCGTTTCCAGGGTCAAGTCTTTGGTCTCAATCAGTTTCCTGAAAACCCCAGCGTGCCCGATGCCCTCAATAAAAAAAGTCTCACAGCATCTGCGCTCTGCATGCATCTGGGAACTTACATAGGCTCGCCAGTCGCCGGAGGTCTGCCACGAAGTCTGGAACGCTTTGCCCTTCTCGCCGCCGGTGCATGTAAAACCGGTGTCTCGCCATGTGCATGCTGCTCGCCGGTTTAAAGTGTTCCCTGATCAACTTACTGAGCTCTTCAAAAGTCTTGTCCGCCGGCTTCTCTGGCGCTCAAAGGTCCTTCATCAGGGAGTACGTCCTGGATCCACAAACCGTCAGGAGATGAGCCCTGCGTTTGTCGGCCGAATCCTATCCCAACCATTCCTTAGTGACGAAACTTTGCTGTAGTCTCTCAATAAAATCGTCCCAATCATCACCAACACAGCACCTCTCGTCTGTGCTGCTAGTGGCCATGCTCGCGTGGTTTAAATCCCAGTTTCTCATCGCCAATAATATGTCCTTGCTATACAGTACAAATGCACACGAGGCCCATACTGGAGAGAAGGTCACTCTGTGACCAATAACCTTTAATTGCCAGCACTGAAGTGGAGAAGATAGGTGGAGCTTCCCCTTTTATACCTGAAAGTCCAGGTTAGGAGTGTCTCCCACAAGTTCATCACCTAGTGGTCTGTGTTCTCACGGTGTACAACTTAGGTCAGTTTATACATGGATTACAATGACAGTAGAATACATGACATTGATAACCTCATCCATTGATGAAAATCTCGGAAAATCTACACGGAAAATCTCACTCCAATCCAGCTTCAGTGATCTCAACCAATTTATTCCTCGTAGAGCAGGCTTGTCTCCTTTCACTACTATTCGAGGCAAGTTGTGAAATTGATCTTTATATTTCACCGGTACGGTGATACGACCTACCACAGGAATTTTCTCTCCCGAGTAGCCTCGCAGCTCTATCTTGGATTTCTCCAATGGGAAATCCCGCAATTTGTCAAGGTATAGACTCCGGTACCACACTCACGGATGCACCGGTGTCGATTTCCATTGGCACCTTGAATCCCGCAACATCCATGTGGATTTTGATACCTTACGAATCGCTGTCCGTTAAGCTCGTGCTCCTGATGACGTGTAACTCTAACATCTTCTCGTCCTGTTATTGTTCTTCCATGCTATATAGTCTCTGGGGATTTCTACTCATAGCTTTTAACGCTAGACTCATAGCTTTGAAAACTGATTTACCTTCAGTCGGCATGCCTTCGCAAGATGGCCAGTCTTTCTGCAGAAGAAACACTCTGCCTTCACATATGGACAACTTTGAGCAATGTGTTGTCCCAGGCACCTATAGCACGATGTCGACGCTCTGTTAGAATTTCCAGTTTCTGAGACTTTGGGCCCCCACTTACTTTTACTTTGAACCTGCAGGCGTTTTACCTCGGTTGACTGACGACCGTAATTATTATCAAATTCTCGGGAATATTGTTCGTCCATGCCCATCGACCTCGCTGTCTGACAAGCAATCACAAAAGTCAAGTCATCCATCGTCAATAACCTCTGAGCACATCATTTTTCACCCCACAAACAAAACGATCCCGTAATGCTCGGTTTTGAAAGTTTCCGAAATTACAGTGAATAGATAGCTTTTTTAATGCTACAATGTAATCACTGATACTTTAATCAGACTTTTGATTCCGTATCCCGAAACCTTAGCTTTCAGCAATTTCTAATGGTTTGGGGTTATAGTGCTGCTCCAGCTTCATTAAAATGTCTTTAAGCGTTATGTCCTTTGGCTCATCAGGCACAAGCAGATTTACCAACAATTCCAGACCCGCTTCAGATAAGAAGATAGCTCGCTTCCGTTCCAATATCGCCTGATTCTGGACTGCATTGTCCGGAACTTCGATTATGTTATTTACAGTGAAATACATTTTTAGCCGCTCCACATATGCTTTAAAACATTCCTGGTCATGTCTATATTCACCCAAATGTCCCATTACACCTGCGGGTGCTGCCATTTTAATTTCTAGCTGTTCACACAGTGTGCTGTATTTTACCTCGGATTTTGTATCTTTTTCCAAAGACAGAAGCTTCCAAAGACTCTCTGTCGGCTGGCTGAATCCTTCACCAACAAAATTTCAGCTTTAAATCATCTGAAAAATCCCATCCCGCCGCCAATGGTAATATATTCACAGAGCACAGCACACACAGCTTCTAACATGACAGGCAGCTCTGTCGGAAGCCTCCGGAACATGCCTGGTTCTGTTTATTATTAACTCTGTAGTTGCAGTACACGATGCGTCCACATCCACAGTGTGGAGCTACAAACATTACAAGCTTACAGACATTACACTTTCATCATTACGATGCCTGGGTGGGTACTGTGGAGGTCACTTATGAAAGTGTCTCTGCCCTTCTTGGGGACCACTACCTGATTGCCCCACAGAAGGCAGTCTGCCTGTATGGACATTTCACCATTGCGCCTCTGGTACGGCTTTATCTCTTCCTGCATTTCCACTGGGACACTGGACCAGCTCCCGTAAAGCACACAATTTTTTACTAGGGACAGTAAGGGGTCCTGGCTCATCCAGGTTCTAATCTGTCGGGCTGTGACGGGTGATTGCTCACTCTCGAATGCTTCCATAACCATGACTAAATCTGCGGGCCGTGCCATTTCCACCCCTGTGGTGGGCAATGGCAGCCTACTGAGACCATCGGCGCAGTTTTCTGTGCCTGTCCTGTGGCAGATGGCGTAGTTGTATGCGGACAACGTGAGCACCCATCTCTGGATGCGAGCCGATGCATTAGTATTTATCCCCTTACTCTCAGAAAACAGGGATATTAGTGGCTTATGTTCCATTTCCAATTCAAATTTTAGCCCAAACAGATATTGATGCATTTTCTTTACCCCATAGACACACGCTAACACTTCTTTTTCAATCATGTTGTCGGCTCTCTCAGCCTTAGACAGACTTCTGGATGTATAAGCAACCGGTTGCAATTTCCCAGATTCATTAGCTTGTTGCAATACACACCCGACGTCATATGACGACGCATCACATGCTAGTACCAAATGCTTACATGGATCATACAACACAAGCAATTTGTTTGAGCATAACAATTTTTTCGTTTTTACAAAGGCATTTTCTTGGCTTTTGCCCCATACCCATTTGTCTCCTTTACGCAGTAAGGCGTGAAGTGGTTCTAACAGTGTGCTGAGACCCGGTAAGAAGTTACCAAAGTAGTTCAGGAGTCCTAGAAACGAGCGCAGCTCTGTCACGTTCTGTGGCCTCGGTGCGTTTTCGATTGCCTCCGTCTTCGAATAGTGGACCTGATGCCGTCCGCCGTGATTCTTCTCCCCAGGAACTACACTTCAGGCGCCAGGAAAACGCACTTCGAGCATTTAAACCTGAGCCCCATGCGGTTGAGTCAACTAAGAACCTCCTCCAGGTTCTGCAGATGCTCGACTGTGTCCCGACCTGTTACCAAGATGTCGTCCTGGAAGACCACCGTGCACGGGACCGACTTCAGTAAGTTTTCCCACGGCTGATCGAATTCCAAAAGGGCATCTGTTATAAATGAAGAGACCTTTGTGCGTGTTGATGCAGGTGAGGCCCTTCGATGATTCCTCCAGCTCCTGCATCAAGTAAGCTGAGGTCAAGTGCAGCTTCGTGAACGTCTTTCCTCCCGCCAGCGTAACAAAAAGGTCGCCAACCTTTGGTAGTGGTTATTGATCCTGCAGGGAGAAATAATTAATAGTTACTTTGTAATCACCACAGATTCTGATGGTGCCCTCTCCCTTAAGGACAGGAATAATTGGACTGGCCCACTCGTTGAATTTGATCGGCGAAATGATGCCCTCTTGTTGCAGCCGGTCCAGCTCGATCTCTACCCTTTCTCTCATCATGTACGGTACTGCTCTCGCCTTGTGATGGATGGGTCGCGTCCCCGAAATTAGGTGGATCTGAACTTTTGCTCCTTGGAACTTCCCGATGCCTGGTTCGAACAGCGAAGGAAACTTGTTTAAGACCTCGGCACACAAAATTTCGTCAGCGGACGAGAGCGCTTGGACGTTGTCCCAGTTCCAGCATATCTTTCCCAGCCAGCTCTTGCCGAGCAGCGTGGGACCATCGCCCGGTACCACCCAGAGTGGTAGCTTGTGCACTGCTCCATCATAGGAGACCTTTACAGTTGCACTGCCGATTACGGGAATCACTTCCTTTGTGTAAGTTCTCAGTTTCGTGCGAATGGGAGTTAAGACTGGCCTTGAGGTCTTGCTGCATCACAATTTTTTGAAAGTGTATTTGCTCATAATGGACTGGCTCGCGCCCGTGTCCAGCTCCATTGACACCGGGAGTCCATTTAATTCAACCTTCAGCATTATTGGGGGGACACTTTGTGGTAACTCTGTGCACCCCATATACCTCTGCCTCCCCGGTCTGTGGCTCTGGTTCATCGTGATCCGCCGTGGATCTGTCCTCCTCTGCAACATGGTGGTTTGCAGGATTAACAGGGTTTGCAGCTCGCCTGCACATTCATTGAACGCGTCTCATTGTTCCACAGCCCTTGCAAACATACCGTTTGAACGGCATGAATGGAAATGATGATCACCCCCGCAGTGCCAATAAGGTGTTAATGGCCTTGCATTCAACACCCTTGATGGTGGACTCTGAGACATCTGCGGACATGTAGCTGCAGGCATGTGGGGCCTGCCCTGTACGTTGTGATTTGAAAACAACATCACTTTGTTCACAGTACTTGTAGCAGCATTCGTGTGCTGAGAGATTTGCTTAGTATTGTCACTGGTGGCAATGAACACCTGGGCTATCGCTATGGCCTTACTCAAGGTTGGGGTCGCCACAGTCAAAAGTTTGTGAAGTATCACTTCATGGCCAAAGCCAAGTAGGAAAAAGTCTCTGAGCATGTACTCCAAATGTCCTTCGAATGTCCTGCAAGGTGTCTTAGCTCAGCGACATAAATCACCACTTCCTGGCCTTCAGATCTTTTGTAGGTGTAGAATCGGTACATCACCATCAAAATGCTTTCGTTCGGGTTCAGATGCTTCCAGACCAGTGTGCACAAATCATCGTATGATTTCTCTCTGGGTTTCGCTGGAGCAAGCAGATTTTTCATGAGGCCATACATTGGTGCTCGGCAGACGGTAAGGGGAATCGCCCTTCATTTGGCAGCGTTCGCTTCTCCTTCCAGCTCGTTGGCCATGAAGTATTGGTCAAGTCGCTCCACAAAGGTTTCCCGATCGTCTCCCTCCGAGAATTTTTCCAGTGTTCTCTGCATCGTTGGATTCGTCATTTGTATCTCGTCACCAGTTGTTATGTATGAATAAAGAGTCTGACTGGATACTGTGAGCTCAAAGTAAAGTGTGACCGTAGTCTTTTATTGCAGGTCTTCAGAGTGCCTCTCCAGCCTGTGAGGCCTCCTTAAGTGCCTGGGGACTTCATGGGATGAACCCTCTGGTGGCTGTATAAGGTATATACAAGTTTAAATACATAACATGGACTATTTTCAACTTTGAACTCAAGGACTGCATCAAAGATCACATCAAGTATGATACAAAACCAACACGATATTAAGCTTCTCGGGCAATACGGAAGTGCTAAATGTACCCCAGAATTTATATCTCCCTGACCTCATCCCCATCAGTTTACCTCATCAAGCTGAGGAGCACCAATGCCCGTGAATACTTTCTGCAGCAACTATTCCTGAGTTAGGTGTAGCAAGGGTAAGGTGCAAAGGGAAGTTGCCTATATTGCTCCAATAATGTGTTTTAATCTCAACATCAAAAGAGAATCTTTAAAACCACATTATTGGGAGATTTCTGTTTTTGTGGTTAGACTGTGGAATTCTCCGACCCCAACTGTCATTGTAGCAGAAGCCCTTGATTTTTTTTTTAAAGAAAATGAGATAGTTGGTAAAAGAGGAACATTAAAGGGAATGAGAATGAGCAGAAGAGTGTGATTAGACCAGGTGACTCCTGGAGGAGAAAGCAATCAACAGCACACACTTGACTGTGTAAATGGCCAGTTACTGAACTGTAACAGTCTATCATTCTGTCCATATTCACACTGCAAATTTAGTGTCAGTGCAAAGTGGTTTTAGGTTTGCATGGACATTACACAAGTGTGAAGGTCCAAACTGGCTGCAAAGCAAAATGGAGTGTGATTCCTTCCAAGGCAACTCACTCTGCTTTCATCTGTTGTCAAGTTGGACCCTGACTCCAGATTCAGACTGCATTTACACATCATTGCAGCACTGTGAAGCCAATCTTTTCTTTAGGTGCACACACAGACGTCCTACTCTTTGGGTTACCTTGGGTATTTCATGATTATTTTGAGCTTTGGAACTTGACAGTACTGACACTAATACAGTACTGAATTTGTACCAAATAGTATCCTGCATTCATTTTACTTTTGTTCCACATTCTATCCAACATATCCATATTTCAGTCAATAAAACTATCATCAATATAGGTTACCTAAGATTACAGTAAACTGTGTTCTGTGGTGTCAAGATGGATTCCAGCTTTGCACAGTGCATCTGTGTTTCCTGAAAAGTAGATTGAGAGCATTGAGACTTGTTCCAGTTGAAGTCTTTTTTCGACATCATTTAGATGAGATATTACTTTCCATCTGTTAGGGCTAGGTATCCAAGGCTGGGGATCCAGGTCAGAACAGTGAAGTGTTCTTACATTTCATCCAGTCCTGCTCCACTAACTGATGGATTGGACTATGCCATCCATTCGGTTAGCCTTAAAAGTAGGCTATGTGAGAGGGGTGGGAGGACATTGGTTAGAAATAAGAAAGGAATATATCAGCTTATATTAGTTGCTATAGGGAAAAAAATCTTCTCCTGGACTGTTTATATACACACATTTATTGCATTCAGTTTCCTTTGCATTTAAAATTAACTAACATCTATTATATAGGATTTATAAGATGATACATTCCTTTCTTATTTCTAACTAATGTCATCCCACCCCTCTCACATATCCTGCTTTTCGGGGTAACTGTATGGATGGCATGGTCAATGGTTGTCTTCATGTCTGCTGCTGATGTCACTTAATGATCAGTTGAAAGGTTGTTATGTTGGATAATAGATATGGAGCATGTAATAGAACAGTATGGAAAGGGTTAATCATGGTAAAAACAACCCTGTGGCTGACTTGATTGATGCTAGTTCAGCATTGCCATGCTTTGATTTTAACTTTCATTTGTCAAGTATGATGTGATCCTTGAGCCACAATGTCTTAAAGTAACTAATCAGTACCTAATTACTGTTCTGCAGTTGTGTGTAAGGAAATGATTTAAACAGATGTTTTTTGGGCGAGTGAGTGAATGCATGTGGAAGTGGAATCTGTAATTGGAAGAAGAAGATTGGATTTTTGGTCTTCTGCTGCCCCTGTTAGCACCCCGGAGGGGCAGCAATGGCAGCAGTGAGCACTTCTGGGCGGGCGGCCAGTTTCCAGCGCCCCACCGGGATATTCAGTGCCGGTTTCGAGGGGGCGGGGAGTATTACCGCCCGGAAGTGGCGAGTTGGTGTGCAACGCACCTGGTTGCGACACCGGCTCGATTTTTGGCTGGCACCCGATCTATAACGCTCCATAGAGTGCCCTGCTGGGAAGACCTGTGAAAGCTGGCATTCCAAGCTGTGGTAGCCACAGTGAGAAAAGTAATGGTGACCTCAGGTAGGTGTGATTGATTTTTTTTTTTGTGATTTTATGTTGTGGTGGCGTGTGTTATTTATTGGGAATGTTTTTGGTGGGTTTTTTTCAGTTTTTTTTTAATCCCGAGGTCTCTCTTAGGCAACTCTGAGGCCGGGTGTTTAGCTCTGGATTTTCACTTGCTCAGCTGGCCTAGTGCCCTAAAAGAGGTGTGCAATGCCTCCCTTAGCACTCCGCTCAAAACTCCGGGCCCAGCTGATTAATTTTGTGGCGGCAGACACAATCCATTTGCCGACACAAAATTTCCCCCCACCTGTCCGCATTGATGCCGCAACAGAGGCACAATCAAATTTCCACCCCAGAGTGTTGATGTTAGAAAATCAAGTAGGGTATGCCTTTTCAGTGAAATATTGCACTGCAGCGTGAGACAGGCAGACTTGGAAGGTGACAGTTTGCTAAGAAAGAATAGTCACCAGACTTATGGTGAGCAGATCCATAGGATTGATCAACTGCAGGAAGAATGTGCTGTGTAATAGGGTAACTGGTACTCACTGATACAAATTGCAAGGATCCCAGGTTTTGGGTTCAAGTCCTCCTCCAGGAACTTGAGCACATAAATCTAGGCTGACACTCCAGTGTAGTGCTTGAGGGAGTGCTGCACTGTCGGAGATGCCGTCTTTCAGATGAGATGTTAAACCAAGGTTCTGTCTGCTCTCTCAGGTGGATATAAAACATCCCATGGCACTATTTCGAAGAAGAGCAGGGGAGTTATCCCCGGTGTCCTAGCCAATATTTATCCCTCAATCAACATAACAAAAATAGATTATCTGGTCATTATCACATTGCTGTTTGTGGGAGTTTGCTGTGCGCAAATTGGCTGCTGCGTTTCCTACGTTACAACAGTGACAATACTTCAAAGGTACCTCATTGGCTGTAAAGCACTTTGAGACATCCGGTGGTCGTGAAAGGCACTATATAAATGCAAGTCTTTCTTTTTTTAATTCAGCAAATAGGAACCATTGCCTCAAACATGACATTGTTCTTCATGTAATAAACTTTATGTAAAATTTGGTAGACCAAGGAAGTTGCTGCTAGAACAGGGTGCGAAGTGTCATGAACAATGAATAAGAAAGGCTAGAAAGAGAGAGGGTCTGCACCTCGACAGGTTGCGGTGAATCATCCACAGAGGAAAGGCATCGGCTTACTCACTCGGAGGATGAAGTTAACCACATAACAGGATGTAGAGCAATATCCTCTTCGTGCTACGAAATGTTGCATGCTTTGCTGGTATACATAACGTCTGTCATAAATAAAGGTAAAATTGATTTTTAAAATACATATACATGTAATTGTGTTTGATTTGACAGGCCCAAACCCAAATTAGTTTTAAAGGCACATGCATAATTATCCAGTAGTGTGGTGCAGCCAGGTTCTCATCTTGTAAATTGGTGTAGAGCTGATCTAAATGTAATAAAGCTGTGGTGCTGGATGTTTCTGAGAAAGAAACAATTGTAATGCTCTGTCAGTCGAGATAGTTCAAATTGAAAAATGTTAGAAGTGAGATAAAATGGAATCCACTTGTGACAGTTTTAAATTTAATCGAAGATATATGTGAAAGGTAAGCAAATTGCAAAACAAAAACAATCATTTTCTGCCACGGGATGATATATATAGCATAGTATAAAACTAAATATCTAATGATAGTATATGATAGTTCATGAAGTAATGCAAAGGCATGGTCAATAGGCAGGGCCGGATTAAGGGCCTGGTGGGCCTGGGGCAAACTGATCCAACTGGTCCTATAGTTATGTTTGTTCATGTTCATTACATTACGTATATAATTCTGATTCTGAGTATGAAAACTTAGGCCACAATATTCAACAATGAAAGCATATATTCTGTATCAAGTAGGTATATATTCTGGTTCTGATAACATTGCATAATAGATTCCTATACATATATGCACATTTCTCTCAGTAACATGTGAAATAAAACTTGGTTTTCCTCTTATTGTCTATTCTATTCAGCCTATTTGGGAGGCCTTATTTATTTTTTCCTACATTTATTTGGTGGGCCTATGTTCTTTGGTGGGCCTGGGGCTGCAGTCCCATCCGCCCCTGTCAATATGTTAAGGCTAAAGGAAGTGACACTATCACAGCAAGGAGGTGTATTTGTTAAAGCGCTACTAGAATTTATTTGTTAAATCCTAAAACACCTAACAGTTGCAGTGCACCTAGCTCAGTTTCCTCTCTTTGCGATCATCATCCCTGTGCACTTCACTGTGTGCAGAGAACCTCTTCAGTAAGGTTGTTTATTTTACTCAATACTTCTATTTTTTGTCATGGTAGTCACCTTGGTTGAAAATGTAATACGTTTTTATTGCTGAAAGGCAGACAGATAAAAATAGTGTACAAGTGTCTCTACACTTAAAAAAAATGTGGCAGTAAAAATGTGACTGTGACTGCATTGTCAACATAGCAAAGTAATTATGTAACGTAGCAGCTTATAGTAAATGGTTACAACCCAAACTGTCACTTTCAGACATAAGTTGGCTGAGCTATACATCCTGACCATTATTAAATAGTACATTCTTAATGTGTTCCTAACACAGGTGAGACTGCACACAGGGAGGTTAAAGTAACAGTGACCTCAGTCTTTATTAAGACACTCCAGAGTCAGGAACAGGCCTTAGGGATAAGCCTATATACAGTGCTCCCAAGGGATGCTGGGATCCCTTGGGACTTCAGGGGATGCGCTCCCTGGTGGCGGAACATGGGAGTGCATGCTTTACAGATACACAACATCACTCCCCCGCAAAGTCAAAGTGAAAACTATTTACAAGGTGAGGCGGTCGGGAGCCTTTCTTTCCCTGGTGGACCGCCTCGGGACAAATGTCTGTTATGGTTCTGTTGGCTGTGCCCTCGCTGGGCTGGCGCGTTGTTGGCCCTGAAGGGCTGCTAGGTGAGCTGGCCTTGCTGGGCTGTTGGGCGTGATAGGTTCGATTTCCTGGTCCGGGGTGGTGTTGTTGATCCTTTGGGTATGTGTTGTGGGCTCAAAAAAGGTTGTGTCTGCTGTGGGTTGTTCAGGGCAGACTGTGAACCGCAGCCTCGTTTGGTCCAGGTGCTTTCTGCAAATTTGACGATTGTCTAGTTTGACTACAAACACCCTACTCCCTTCTTTAGCTATCACCGTGCCCGCGGTCCACTTGGGACCATGTCCATAGTTTAGCACATACACAGGGTCATTCAGATCAATGTCCCGTGACACAGTGGCACGACCATCGTTTACATTTTGTTGCTGCCGCCTGCTCTCTACCTGATCATGCAGGTTGGGGTGAACCAGCGAGAGTCTGGTTTTAAGTGTCCTTTTCACGAGTAGCTCAGCCGGGGGCACCCCTGTGAGCGAGTGGGGTCTCGTGCGGTAGCTGAGCAGTGCTCGGGACAGGCGGGTTTGGAGTGAACCTTTATGACTCATTTAAGGCTCTGTTTGATTGTTTGTACTGCTTGCTCTGCCTGCCCATTGGAGGCTGGTTTAAACGGGGGCAAGGTGACATGTTTGATCCCATTGCGGGTCATGAATTCTTTAAATTCGGCACTGGTGAAAAATGGCCCGTTGTCACTGACCAGTATGTCAGGCAGGCCGTGGGTGGCAAACATGGCCATCAGGCTTTCAATGGTGGTGGTGACGGTGCTTCCCGACATTATTTCACATTCAATCCATTTTGAAAAAGCATCCATCACCACCAGGGACATTTTACCGAGAAACGGGCCCACATAGTCGACATGGATCCTCGAACATGGTCTGGAGGGCCAGGACCACAAACTTAGTGGTGCCTCTCTGGGCGCGTAGCTCAACTGAGCACACACACGGCATTGCCATACACATGACTCTAAGTCAGAGTTGATACCGGGCCACCACACGTGGGATCTGGCTATCGCTTTCATCATTACTATATCTGTGTGTGTTGTGGAGATATGAGATGAGCATCTCCCTGTCCTTTTTTGGTAGCACTGCGCGGTTACCCCACAACAGGCAGTCTGCCTGAATGGACAGCTCGTCCTTTCGACGTTGGAATGGCTTGATTACCTCTTGCATTTCAGCGGGGATGTTGGCCCAGCTCCCATGCAGTACACAGTTTTTTTACTAGGGACAGCAGAGGATCATGGCTGGTACAAGTCCTAACCTGGCAGGCTGTGACAGGTGATTTATCATTTTCAAACGCTTCCATGACCATCAACAAGTCTACGGGCTGCGCCACCATCAACAAGTTTGCAGGCTGAGTCATTTCCACCCCCATGGTGGGCAGTGGTAGCCGACTGAGAGCATCCGCACAGTTCTCGGTGCCTGGCCTGTGGCGGATGGTATAGTTATATGCTGATAGCGCAAGTGCCCACCTTTGTATGTGGACTGAGGTATTAGTATTTATCCCCTTGTTTTCAACAAACAGGGATATGAGGGACTTGTGATCGGTTTCCAGCTCAAATTTGGGGCCAAACAGGTACTGATGCATTTTCTTTACCCCGAACACACACGCTAATGCCTCTTTCTTAATCATGCTGTAGGCCCTCTCGGCCTTAGACAAGCTGCTGGAGCTATAGGCGACAGGTTGCTACTTCCCCGCAACGTTAGCTTGTTGTAATACACACCCGACTCCGTAGGACGATGCATCACATGCTAGCACAATTTTTTGAGGATGTAACTAGTAGAGTGGACAAGGGAGAACCAGTGGATGTGGTGTATTTGGACTTTTAAAAGGCCTTTGACAAGGTCCCACATAAGAGATTGGTGTGCAAAATTAAAGCACGTTGTATTGGGGTTAGTGTACTGGAGTGGATAGAGAATTGGTTGGCAGACAGGAAGCAGAGAATGGGGATAAACGGGTCCTTTTCGGAATGGGAGGCAGTGATGAGTGGAGTGCCGCAGGGCTCAGTGCTGGGACCCCAGCTCTTTACAATATACATTAATGATTTGGATGAAGGAATTGAATGTAATATCTCCAAGTTTGCAGATGACACTAAACTGGGTGGCGGTGTGAGCTGTGAGGAGGATGCTAAGAGGCTGCAGGATGATTTGGACAGATTAGGTGAGTGGGCAAATGCATGGCAGATGCAGTATAATGTGGATAAATGTGAGGTTATCCACTTTGAAGGCAACAACACGAAGGCAGAATATTATCTGAATGGCGGCAGATTAGGAAAAGGGGAGGTGCAACGAGATATGGGTGTCATGGTTCATCAGTCATTGAAAGTTGACATGCAGGTACAGCAGGCGGTGAAGAAAGCAAATGGCATGTTGGCCTTCATAGCTAGGGGATTTGAGTATAGGAGCAGGGAGGACTTACTGCAATTGTACAGGGCCTTGGTGAGTCCTCACCTGGAATATTGTATTCCGTTTTGGTCTCCTAATCTGAGGAAGAACGTTCTTGCTATTGAGGGAGTGCAGCGAAGGTTCACCAGACTGATTCCAGGGATGGCTGGACTAACATATGAGGAGAGACTGGATCAACTCGGCCTTTATACACTAGAGTTTAGGAGGATGAGAGGGGATCTCATAGAAACGTATAAGATTCTGACGGGACGGGACAAGTTAGATGCGGGAAGAATGTTCCTGATGTTGGGGAAGTCCAGAACCAGGGTACACAATTTTCGGATAAGGGGTAGGCCATTTAGGACTGAGATGAGGAGAAACTTCTTCATTCAGAGAGTTGTTAACCTGTGGAATTCCCTGCCGCAGAGAGTTGCTGATGCCAGTTCATTGGATATATTCAAGAGGGAGTTAGATATGGCCCTTATGGCTAAAGGGATCAAGGGGGGAATGGAGAGAAAGCAGGAAAGGAATACTTAGGTGAATGATCAGCCATGATTTTATTGAATGGTGGTGCAGGCTCAAAGGGCCGAATGGCCTACTCCTGCACCTATTTTCTATGTTTCTATGTATCACGTCTATTACATGGGTTTTACAATACAAGCAGCTTGTTGGAGCATAAAATGTTTCTGGCTTTCTCAAAAGCGATTACTTGTTTTTTTCCCCACACCCAATTCACACCTTTATGCAATAACACATGTAGGGGCTCTAAGACGGTGCTTAACCCTGGTAGGAAGTTACCAGAATAGTTGAGGAGTCCCAGGAACGACCGCAGCTCCATGACGTTCTGTGGCCTGGGCGCATTCCTGATAGCCTCTGTCTTGGCGTCTGTGGGCCAAATGCCGATCTTACTCCCCAAAAACTCCACTTCTGTTGCCATGAAGACATATTTCGACTTCTTCAGCTGCAGCCCTACGCAATCCAGTCGCTGGAGGACCTCCTCCAGGTTTTGTAGCTGCTCGCGGTGTCCCGACCCATGACCAATATGTCGTCCTGAAAAACCGCCGTGCATGGTGCCGACTTGAGTAGGCTCTCCATGTTTTTCTGGAAGATCACTGCAGCCGGCCGAATTCCAAACGGGCATCTGTTGTAGATGAACAGTCCCTTGTGCATGTTGATGCAGGTGAGGCCCTTCGAAGACTCCTCCAGCTCCTGGTCATGTAGGCCGAAGTCAGCTCGAGTTTGGTGAACGTCTTGCCTCCTGCCAGCGTCACAAATAGGTCGTCTGCCTTAGGTAGCGGGTATTGGTCCTGTAGCGAGAAACGATTAATAGTTACTTAATAATCGCCGCAAATCCTGACTGTGCCATCACTTTTGAGTACTGGAACAATCGGGCTGGTCCACTCGCTGAATTCCACTGGGGAGATGCTGCCCTTGCATTGCAGCCTGTCCAGCTCGATTTCCACTCTCTCCCTCATCATGTGAGGTATCGCTCGTGCCTTGTGGTGAATGGGTCGTGCCTCTGGGATCAAGTGGATCCGCACCTTCGCCCTGGAAAAGTTTCCAATGCCTGGCTCAAAAAGGGAAGGAAATTGGGTGCATGAGGGCTCATCGACATGTGTTAGCACTCAGGTGTCATCCCAGTTCCAGCGGATTTTGCCCAGCCAGCTCCTTCCAAGCAGTGCCCGGGATAATCCAGAGTGGCAGTTCGTGCATCATGCCCTTGACCATGGTGCTGCCCAGGACAGTGATGAGCTCTTTGGTGTACGTTCTCAGTTTCGTGTGGATGGAGCTCAGGGCTGGTCTGAGTGCCTTGTTGCACCACAGTCTCTCAAACATCTTTTTACTCATGATAAGCCATTCAATTTTACATTTAGCATTATAGGTGGACATTTCGTCGAAAATGTGTGCATCCCGTGTACTTCAGCATCTGCCTCCTCTCTCTGAGGCTCGAAATTGCTTTGATCCACCATAGATTGATCTTCCTCTGCCACGTGGTGGTTAGCAGGTTTTGCAGAGCTTACAGCTCGTCTGCAAGCTCGTTGGAGGTGCCCCATTGTTCCACTGCTCTTGCAAACATACGCTTTGAAGCGGCATGAATAGGCTGAATGGAAGCCTCCACAACGCCAACAAGGTGTGAATTGCTTTGCATTCATCCTTTGTTGCAGACTCTGAGTCATCTGGGTCACCTGAGGCCTGCTGGCAGTTGCAGTGTTGTGGTTTCTGCCCTGTACATTTCTGCTCGCAAACACATTTCCAGTTCATTTATGAACATTGCTAGCACTTGTGTGCTGAGAGATTTATTTGGTGTTATCACTGGTGGACATAAACACCTGTGCAATCGCAATGGCCTTACTGAGGGTCGGTGTCTCAACAGTCAAAAGTTTTCATAGCATGATCTCGTGGCCAATGCCCAGTACAAAAACGTCTCTGAGCATCTGCTCCAGGTAGCCATCAAACTCACATTGTCCTGCAAATCGCCTTAGCTCGGCGACATAGCTCGCCACTTCCTGACCTTCAGATCACTGGCACGTGTAGAACCAATACCTCGCCATCAGCACGCTCTCCCTTGGGCTAAGATGCTCCCAAACCAGTGGGCACAGGTCCTCTTACGACTTATCTGTAGATTTAATTGGAGCCAGAGGATTCTTCATGAGGCTATCGGTCAGTGCCCCACAGACCGTGAGGAGGACCGCTCTCCTTTTTGCAGCGCTTCCTTCTCCGTCCAGCTCATTGGCTACAAAGTACTGGTCTAGCCGTTCGACATAGGCTTCCCAGTCCTCACCCTCTGAGAACTTCCTCAGGATGCCCACAGTTTGCTGCATCTTTGCGCTAGATTCGTATACTTGTTGCCAGTTATTGTGTTCCTAACACAGATGAGACTGCATACAGGGAGGTTAAAGTAACAGTGACCTCAGTCTTTATTAAGGCACTCCAGGGTGAGGAACAGGTCTTGGGGGCCGACCTATATACAGTCCTCCCAAGTGATGCTGGGATCCCTTGGGACTTCAGGTGATGCGCTCCCTGGTGGCGGAACATGGGAGTGCATGCTTTACAAATACACACAATTCTAATCCATGAAAGCATTTACTACTCAGAGGAAATGTAGACACAAAATGCACAAAATCAACCCTGTAAGGAAACTGGATATACCAGTCTTCCACTTCTAAGTCCCTCTTTTATGTAGAACCGAAGTTGCTTACAAAATCGACTTTTGCAGGGAACGGCATATGAAGATAACACCTACAGTGAATAATAGGATTAGTGTATTTCATCTGAATGTTCTCCCACAAAATAGCTACTGGATAATGTGCGAGTCCCTTCCACATGCCTCTCCATGGTTTTGCAATGAAACAAGGTGTTAAGTGTATGAAAATCAAATTGCAGCCTGCATTATGCATTTAGTTGCTGTTTAACTGTTCATGGAAAAGTTGGTTTACTATTTCTGTATTTCTGAGAGTGTTATTTTGACTAATTAATGTGATTTCAGATTCCAGTGAATGCCACCAGCTCCCTTGCTTTTGCCCACCAACTGATGGCCTACACAGGAGATGCAGCTAGTTTCGCAGACATGATGGATGTTATTTTTGTGGCTCGAATGATTCAGAAGTTAATCGTCTTCGTGGATCGAGTCAAAGATGTAAAGTATCAAAATCTGGATGTTCACGCCACACACAAGTCACTTCATGCACCCGCATTTCCTCATTCTGGGCCGGAAACAAATCATTAGCTTAATATTTAGGTTTTTAGTAACATGGAAGGAATTATGGGCTAGAAATTCATCTCGGATGGTGGGGCAAAACGAGCAGTATCGGATGGGCCGCCCATTACACACAGCACCTGGAGCTCGGTTTCATTGACTGCAATCGAACTGAATATCGGACACAGTGTATAATGGGAGGCCGATCCAATACCGCCCATTACGCACCACCGCCCGGGGCAAATTTCATGGCCTATTGGTTTTCTTTGGTGCTCTTATAATAATAATTTTAATTTTTACCACAGCATGTTGAATATAATTTTTTCTATTTTATCCATTGTTACGATGCCTGCTGTTAATCAAATCAATACTGAATTAGAAGATCATTGAAAAGCAGGGTATTTGAGTTTTCCCATTTGGCACCCAGCATAACACTGGCGTTGCGGATGAACCACCTGTATAGAAACCGACTTATTTTCCTTTCCATTCAAATCAATAGTAATGAAAAGCAGGCAGTTTCGATAAAGTGCGGCTAATCCCCAGTGCCGGGTATCAAGGTGAAAATCTGCCCCATAAAGTGATGATAAAGTAATTGGTTGAGTTAATTTGGTGAGGTATTATTCACACTCTTTTGTAAAACAGTAATGCCATTATTAGTTGCATAATGCATTCAACAGCAATGCATAAAAATGTAAATTCTAAGAAATTACTTTTTGGTTAATTTCTGCTTTAATGTCCATAATAACCTACTCAGTTTAATGGAATACAACATTCACGCAGTCATGACCTAAAGGCAGTGCCATAAAAATGATTCTAATTTTTTGGATCCATTTTTAGCAAATATTTTGTTGCCAATGGGGGGAATTTTCACTTTTGACTTCTCATTGGAGTGGATGTATGACAGCCGGCTGATCCACTACCACCAGTTTTCCACCCATTCCCAAAGTGAAAACTACCCCAATCTCACTTATTGTTTGGTTTCAAACAATGCTCCCATGATTAATATCTTCACATGATAAAGGAATGTATTGTTTGCTCTTTCAGTCACAGTATCTTTTTTCTGTACATATTGTCAGGAAGATCCATACATTTCTTCTGAGTGTCTGTTCAGTGTCAAAGCTAATCAGATTGACTCTATGGATCAAATTTCATTAAATCTGAGCGAATCAGTTAAAGCTTATTATAATTTCAGTTAGAATCAAAATGGGCTCCTTGACTCAATCACAGACTCAGCACAAAACCACAAAAGCAGGCCAGTTGGTCTAAAGTCTGTGCCAGTGTTTTTCTCACGTGAGCTATCTAGTATAACCCCACTTAGATAACTATCTAAATCCCTTTTTAAATAATTGGTGGACTGTGCTTCAACAATGGTTTGTGGCAGAGAATTCCTCATTTTATTCTTTTTGTGGGTATTTTAAATTTATGATATATTGTTAACCATCTCTCTGACCAGTACATACAATCTATTTACCTTATCTTTTCATGATCCTAGTGGAAAAAAGCTATGACTTCTCAGTCTCTAGCAACATAGGAACAGGAGCAGGCCATTTTGCCCCTCGAGCCTGTTCCGCCATTCAATGAGATCATGGCTGATCTGTGATCTAACTCCTTATACCCGCTTTTGCCCCATATCCCTTCATACCTTTGATTAACAGAAATCTTTCAATCTCAGATTTAAAATGAACAATTGACCCAGCATCTACTGCCGTTTGCAGAATATAATTCCAAACTTCTACCACCCTTTGCGTGTAGAAGTGTTTCCTAACTTCATTCCTGAAAGGCCTAGCTCGAATTTTTAGGCTGTATCCCCAGTCCTACATTCCCCCAACTAGCGCAAATAGTTTCTTTCTATTTATCCTTTCGGTTCCCCTTAATAGCTTGAAAACTTTGATCAAATTACTTTTTCATCTTCCAAATTCCAGGGAATACAACCCAATTTATGTAAACTCTCCTCGTAATTTAGCCCTCGGAAGCCAGCACATCCTTTCTAAGGTGTGGCACTCAGTACTGAACACAGTACTCCAGGTGTGGTCTAACCTGGGCTTTAGATAGCTGCAGCATGACTTCTGACCCATTGTTTTGTATTCCTCAAGATGTGCAGGCCAGCATTAGTTTTTCGAATAATTTTGTAACTGTCCGTGACATTTTAATAATCTATGGTTTAAAAACTAGGATGAAAACACTCTACCTAAATGCACACAGCATTCAAAATAAAGTAAATGAGTTGACGGCACAAATCATTACAAATGGGTATGATTTGGTGGCCATTACAGAAACATGGTTGCAGGGTGGCCAAGACTGGGAATTAAACATACAGGGGTATCTGACGATTCAGAAAGATAGGCAAGAAGGGAAAGGAGGTGGGGTAGCTCTGTTAATAAAAGATGATTTCAGGGCAGTTGTGAGGGATGATATTGGCTCTAATGAACAAAATGTTGAATCATTGTGGGTGGAGATTAGAGATAGTAAGGGGAAAAAGTCACTGGTCGGCGTAGTTTATAGGCCCCCAAATAATAACTTCACGGTAGGGCGGGCAATAATCAAGGGAATAATGGAGGCATATGAAAAAGGAACGGCAGTAGTCATGGGGGATTTTAACCTACATATCGATTGGTCAAATCAAATTGCACAGGGTAGCCTGGAGGAGGAATTCATAGAATGCATACGGGATTGTTTCTTAGAACAGTATGTAACAGAACCTACAAGGGAGAAAGCCATCTTAGATCTGGTCCTGTGTAATGAGGCAGGAAAAATAAACGATCTCCTAGTAAAAGATCCTCTTGGAATGAGTGATCACAATATGGTTGAATTTGTAATACAGATTGAGGGTGAGGAAGTTGTGTCAGAAATGAGCGTACTATGCTTAAACAAAGGGGACTACAGTGGGATGAGGGCAGAGTTGGCTAATGTAGACTGGAAACAAGGACTAAACGGTGGCACAATTGAGGAACAGTGGAGGACTTTTAAGGAGCTCTTTCATAGTGCGCAACAAAAATATATTCCAGTGAAAAAGAAGGGCGGCAAGAGAACGGATAACCAGCCGTGGATAACCAAGGAAATAAAGGAAAGTATCAAATCAAAGACCAATGCATATAAGGTGGCCAAGGTTAGTGGGAAACTAGAGGATTGGGAACATTTTAAGCAACAGCAAAGAATGACTAAAAAAGCAATAAAGAAAGGGAAGATAGATTACGAAGGTAAACTTGCGCAAAACATAAAAACAGATAGTAAAAGCTTTTACAGATATATAAAACGGAAAAGAGTGACTAAAGTAAATGTTGGTCCCTTAGAAGATGAAAAGGGGGATTTAATAATGGGAAATGTGGAAATGGCTGAGACCTTAAACAATTATTTTGCTTCCGTCTTCACAGTGGAAGACACAAAAAACAAAAATTTGCAGGCCACAGGTATGTGGGAAGGGAGGACCTTGAGACAATCACTATCACTAGGGGGGTAGTGCTGGACAGGCTAATGGGACTGAAGGTAGACAAGTCCCCTGTTCCTGATGAAATGCATCCCAGGGTATTAAAAGAGATGGCGGAAGTTATAGCAGATGCATTCGTTATAATCTACCAAAATTCTCCGGACTCTGGGGAGGTACCAGCGGATTGGAAAGCAGCTAATGTAATGCCTCTGTTTAAAAAAGGGGGCAGGCAAAAGGCAGGTAACTATAGGCCGGTTAGTTTAACATCTGTAGTGGGGAAAATGCTTGAAACTATCATTAAGGAAGAAATAGCGGGACATCTAGATAGGAATAGTGCAATCAAGCAGATGCAGCATGGATTCATGAATGGGAAATCATGTTTAACTAACTTAGTGGAATTCTTTGAGGATATAACGAGCATGGTGGATAGAGGTGTACCGATGGATGTGGTGTATTTAGATTTCCAAAAGGCATTCGATAAGGTGCCACACAAAAGGTTACTGCAGAAGATAAAGGTACGCGGAGTCAGAGGAAATGTATTAGCATGGATAGAGAATTGGCTGGCGAACAGAAAGCAGAGAGTCAGGATAAATGGGTCCTTTTCCAGTTGGAAATCAGTGGTTAGTGGTGTGCCACAGGGATCGGTGCTGGGACCACAACTGTTTACAATATACATAGATGACCTAGAAGAGGGGACAGAGTGTAGTGCAACAAAATTTGCAGATGACACTAAGATTAGTGGGAAAGCGGGTTGTGGAGAGGACTCAGAGAGACTGCAAGGAGATTTGGATAGGTTAAGCGAATGGGCTTAGGTTTGGCAGATGGAATACAATGTCGGAAAGTGTGAGGTCATCCACCTTGGGAACAAAAACAGTAAAAGGGAATATTATTTGAATGGGGAGAAATTACAACATACTGTGGTGCAGAGGGACCTGGGGGTCCTTGTGCATGAATCCCAAAAGGTTAGTTTGCAGGTGCAGCAGGTAATCAGGAAGGCGAATGCAATGTTGGCCTTCATTGCGAGAGGGTGGAGTACAAAAGCAGTGAGGTCTTGCTGCAACTGTATAAGGTATTGGTAAGGCCGCACCTGGAGTACTGCGTGCAGTTTTGGTTACCTTACTTAAGAAAGGATATACTGGCTTTGGAAGGGGTACAGAGACGATTCACTAGGCTGATTCCAGAAATGAGGGGGTTACCTTATGATGATAGATTAAGTAGACTGGGTCTTTACTCGTTGGAGTTCAGAAGGATGATAGGTGATCTTAGAGAAACATTTAAAATCATGAAAGGGATAGACAAGATAGAGGCAGAGAGGTTGTTTCCACTGGTAGGGGAGACTAGAACTAGGGGGCACAACCTCAAAATACGGAGGAGCCAATTTAAAACCGAGTTGAGAAAGAATTTCTTCTCCCAGAGGGTTGTGAATCTGTGGAATTCTCTGCCCAAGGAAGCAGTTGAGGCTAGCTCATTGAATGTTTTCAAGTCAAAGATAGATAGATTTTTAACCAATAAGGGAATTAAGGGTTACGGGGAGAGGGTGGGTAAGTGGAGCTGAGTCCACATCCAGATCAGCCATGATCTTATTGAATGGCGGAGCAGGCTCGAGGGGCTAGATGGCCTACTCCTGTTCCTAATTCTTATGTTCTTATGTACGTGGGGCCTTAAGTCTCTTTGGACCTCCACTGCTTCTAGCTTTTCACCATTTAGAAAGTATTTTGATTTATCCTTTTTAGTTCCAAAGTGGATGACCTCATACTTGCTTATATTGAAATCCATTTGCCACCGTTTTGCCCATTCATTTAATCTATTATGATCTCTTTGTAATTTTATGCTTCCATCTACATTGCTTAGAGTGTTACCTATCTTTGTGTCATCGGCAAACTTGGATATCTATTCCGTCATCTAAGTCGTTAATAAATACAGTGAATAGTTGAGGTCCCAACACAGATCCCTGTGAGACGCCACTAGTCACATCCTGCTAATTAGAGTGCCTGTCCATTACTCCGACTCACTATCTATCCCCGCTCAGCTAATTTCCTAATATGGTCAATAATTTGCCCTCAATTCCATGAGTTTCAACTTTAGCTAACAGTCTCTTACAAAGGACTTTATCAAATGCCTTCTGCAAGTCCATATAAATAACATTTATTGACATTCCCCCCATCAACTCCTTTAGTCACCTCTTCAAAATATTCAATCAGGCTCATCAGGCATAATCTACCCTTTACATATCCATGCTGGCTCTCTCTGAACAGCTGAAAAATTTCACGGTGTTCAGTGACTCCATCCTTAATTATAGACTCTAGTAATTATCCAACAACAGATGTTAGACTAACTCTTCTACAATTCCCTCGTTTCCCTCTCTCACCTTTCTTAAATTGTGGCGTGACATGTGCAATTTTCCAATCTAAAGCATTTCATAACTAAAACCCTTCTTTCCTGGTAACATCCTAGTGAATCTATGCTACATTTTTTTATCGCCTTTATATACATGCTCTGCCCGTCACCTGACTATTTTGTGCCTCAATTTAAAATCACTCCTGTTATCTTTGCCATAAATTCCTGATGTAATACTTTTTTTCAAAATCCAAATAAACCCAGAAACACTCTTGTATCACCAAGAGGTGTAAAAGCTCCGGCATAAGTTGTTTTAGCAAAGGCCAGAGCATACACTTATTAGCAGTTGAAAAGTTGGAAAGCCAACATATTGGGGGGAAAATTGCAGTTGGAGGCTTCCTTTGGATAAATGCCTCCGACCCTAAAAATATCTACAAAAATACCTGGTGGTATGGGAGGAATGTAGGATTCTGGTTGGAGGACTTCATTCGCTGTGCAGCACACGGGGACATGTCTTCCAGATAAAAACATATCCTGGAGTCATGTGGGCCTGGACCACCAATCACTATCTAGTTTTCTCATTGATAATATTGGGAGCCCTGATCTTACGAGCTCCCATTACTATCAATGGGAATACCCCCCTAAACAAGAAACACAACACAATAAATAAAAAAAAATCTCACATATTTAAAATTAATTGAAATTGAATGTTATTAAATGTTTTGGAAAAAAAAAATGTTGGAATTATTTTTAAATGTGTTCTCGGCGCATGCGCATTGCATGCAGAGAACCGACTTTTGTGAGGCCTCGCCAATTGTGTGCGCATATCGTTCGCACCTGGCAAGGTCCCAATTTTCGGCCCATTATGTCTGCAAGAGTCGATTGCACCCGCGGTACATAATTGTGTAATCATAGTTACCTTTGGCATAGTCAGCTTTGTTCCAACTGACTTGCTTCTTGAATGTGATTTCTCCACATATGTTTTCAGATTCTTGCGCCTTTAGAAAACAGTATGGTAAAATCTTTAAAATAGCTGCGAGAAAAATACAGTAATTAGTATCTTGGGAACCATTCTAGTAACTATTGCAATATTTTAAGCTAGCATATCTTTGAACCATTTTATAGCTGAATTCCGTACATTTTAAAAGCTAAGTTTTTTTTCATTTGGTTTACCATTTTAGTTTTGTAGTCAGGATCACAAGATATTCCAGATGAGGAATGCACCCACTGTAGTTCATCCATCCAGAAGGAACCTTCATTTTCCGATCATAGTATCCAGCAGTTCTAAATTTGTATTTTTTGCTGTCTTTTCCTGGTTTCATAGTTTACTTCTAAATAGAGTTCCAGATTTACTTTTTCTGTGCTGTGTTCTAATTTAGGTGCCTCTATGGAGGTGCCTCAAAACTTTAATGTTCAGGAACAGTCTTATCATTTTTATCTACAATACCTCCACTGATTCTCTTCGGCAACAAAAATGGGACACAATACTCAAGGTGCAGTCTGATGAAAGCACTGTATAGTTTAAAATCGAATTCCTTGGATTTGTACTCTAATATATACATTAACATCAACATTATCTCCACAAATGATTATGAACAGAGTTTGTTTGTGCACTCAATTCAGTGCTTCAGCTAAAATTGACACATTGGCTTTGTCTGTTTTTCAAGTAAAGAAAAACATGAAGTACTTCAAAAAATGTTCAATGTCCACAGCATATTCACCAAGGGAATCCTGTGTAATTATGCAGTTGCCACACATTGTTTTGATAATAATAATCAGCTTGAAACATTCCAAACCAGTCTCAAAATACCGCACATAAAAATTATAGGGCAGCATTTTTGAACCAGATATCTGCAAATGTTGTGATAAGCTCTTTATTAATAAAACCTTTTCCCTGTTACCAGATGAAGTCCTGATAATATAAAAACCTCAGTAAGATGGAGTTCTCCAGTCACTACAAATGGTTTCCAATAAATAGGGTTGACTGCACTGTTTTGCATTTCACCTCGGGGCTGAATTTCCACTCGGGTTCTCCCGATCGTTCCTCGTAACTTCAACGGAAGATCAATGGACATCCTGGAGAAATGGCATAAATGGCGTGTGCTGAGTTTCTCTGGTGGACAATCAAAGAACCACCATGGAAATTTAATCCTTAGAATCTTCATTAATAAGAAACCTGTCCATTATTGAACTAGATTAATCCCACAGGCACCATCATATTAGAGACAAATTGTAACGTTTACAAAAGTCTGGCCAGAGTACTGGGTCAGATAATAATTTTTTTGTGTGGAGCAATTATTGTAAAACATTCAAATTGTTGCTTCTCGTTTAATACCGAGAAACTACTTCCGACCTCCGACTCCTCCTGAGCCCAACCTCCGATTCCTCCTGGGCCCCGACCTCCAACTCCTCCTGGGTCCCGACCTCCGACCTCCTCCTGGGCCCGACCTCCGACTCCTCCTGGGTCCCGACCTCCTACTGGGTCCCGACCTCCAAGTCCTCCTGGGTCCCGACCTCCAACCTTGTCCTGGGTCCCGACCTCCAACCTTGTCCTGGGTCCCGACCTCCGACTCCTCCTGGGTCCCGACCTCCTTCTGGGCCCCGACCTCCGACCTCCTCCTGGGTCCTGACCTCCGATCTCCTCCTGGGCCTCGACCTCCGACCTCCTCCTGGGTCCCGACCTCCAACCTCTTCCTGGGTCCCGATCGCCGACTCCTCCTGGGTCCCGACCTCCGACTCCTTCTCATCCCGACCTCCGACTCATCCTGGGCCCCGACCTCCGACTCCTCCTGGGCCCAGACCTCTGACTCCTCCTGGGCCCCGACCTTTGACTCCTTCTGGGTCCCGACCTCCGACCTTGTCCTGGGCCCGACCTCCGACGACTCCTGAGCCAAACCTCCGATTAGCCTAAACCCGACCTCTGACGCTTCCTGGGCCCGACCTCTGACCTCCGACTCCTCCTGGGTCCCAATCTCCGACTCCTCCTGGCTCCCGACCTCCAACTCCTCCTGGCTCCCGACCTCCGACTCCTCCGAGCTCCCGACCTCCGACTCCTCCTGGGTCCCGAACTCGGACTCCTCCTGGGTCCCGACCTCCGACTCCTCCTGAGCCAGACCTCCGATTAGCCTGAACCCAACCTCCGACTCTTCCTGGGCCCGACCTCTGACCTCCGACTCCTCCTGGGTCCCGACCTCTGACTCCTCCTGGGTCCCGACCTCCGACTCCTCCTGGGTCCCGACCTCCGGCCCCTCCTGGGTCCCGATGCCTCCGCTGGGCTCGGCCTTGCTTCTCGATACCACACCAATCTGCTCCCTGGGCTCCAGTGACTTCAAATGTTGTCGCCCTCTTTGCTTTTGTCGCCTTCTCTGAGCTACTCATGCTGCTCCCTGTGGTGGCTGGCTCTGTGCTGGGGCTGGCCTGCTCCTCTTTATCCTCGGCCGCCGGTGGTGGTGTTCCCGCCCAGGTCAAGGGATTGGCGCTCTGTGCTGGGGCTCGGCTGCTCCTCATTATCCTTGGCCCAGGAGGATTTGGAGGTCCAAGAGGAGTTGGAGGTCG
The DNA here is from genome assembly GCF_044704955.1 of Pristiophorus japonicus. Lineage (NCBI taxonomy): Eukaryota > Metazoa > Chordata > Chondrichthyes > Pristiophoridae > Pristiophorus > Pristiophorus japonicus. Next base: position 290,495,318 of record NC_091979.1, read on the forward strand.
GGGCCTAGAGCAGAAGTCAGAAGCCCAGGAGCGGCGAGGTCGTGGCCCAGGAAGGGAACAGCACGGGCCAACAGCGAGGTGACGCGAGGACTACACTGTGACTCTCAAGGAGGGAGTTCCTGTGGAAAGGAGGAAGGAAGACAGTAGGAATATGCATGTGCGTGCATGAACTAGGCCCATACAACAGAGCCTGGTCTCCAGTTGTCTCGGATCCCCTTGTCACTGGACCAAGACCCAGATCTGTCAAGCCCGTATGGTAGCTGGTGTGCAACGGCCACCCCACATTAAAATAATTCATGCACAGGCATCTTCCAAACTTTAAGATAAAGTTTGGTACCTGGAATGTCAGGACCCTCATGGACAACCCCAACAGCAACAGACTGGAATGCCACACCGCCATCGTTGCCCGGGAACTCAGATGATTCAAACATAGACATCGTTGCCCTAAGCGAGACCCGGTGGGCAGGGGAAGGCCAGCTCAAAGAACAAGGTGGTGGCTACACCTTCTTCTGGAAAGGCAAACCAAAAGTAGAATGCTGCCTCCATGGGGTAGGCTTCGCCGTAAAAAATGAGCCAGTGGGCCGTCTCAGAGACTCCGCTTGTGGGATAAATGAACGTTTCATGACTCTTCGGTTCACCCTAGCCCGGAACCAGTGCGCTACGATCTTCAGCGCTTACGCCCCAACACTGGAAGCTACAGATGTGACCAAAGAGGAGTTCTACTCCAGCCTCGAACAATCCCTATCCCGAGTCCCAACTGGCGGCAAGTTGATCCTCCTGGGCAACTTTAACGCCAGAGTTGGAAAGGACATTGTCCCCTGGGGAGGTGTGATTGGCAGAGAGACGGTAGGGAAAGCCAACTCCAACGACACCATCCTCCTGACGAAATGCTTAGAACACAGCCTCGTCATAACTAATGCCCTGTTCCGTCAGAAGGAAAAATATAAAGCCTCGCTCCAAGCATTGGCATCTGCTAGACTACGTCATCGTCCGAGCGAGGGACCACAAAGACATGCGCATCCCCGTGCCATGACAGGAGCTGACGACTGCTGGACAGGCCACCACCTAATTCGCTCTGTCATCACCATCAACATTGTCCCAAAACAGTGACGGCAACAGAAACAATGCCGCAGAAAAATCAACGCCGGAGCACTCAAAAATCCTGCTAAGAAAGCCCTATTCAACCAATGCCTCTTTACCAACCTGACAACTCCCAGAGACCCAGAGACGCAGAGTGTCCATAGTGCCTGGTCTGCCCTCAAGGCATCCATAATTAGCACCTGTGAAGAGACACTCTTAGAATAAGGGGTAGGCCATTTCAGACTGAGATGCGGAGAAACCTCTTCGATCAGAGAGTTGTTAACCTGTGGAATTCCCTGCCGCAGAGAGTTGTTGATGCCAGTTCATTGGATATATTCAAGAGGGAGTTAGATATGGCTCTTACGGCTAAAGGGATCAAGGGGTATGGAGAGAAAGCGGGAAAGGGGTACTGAGGGAATGATCAGCCATGATCATATTGAATGGTGGTGCAGGCTCGAAGGGTCGAATGGCCTACTCCTGCACCTATTTTCTATGTTTCTATGTTTCTATGACACTCGGTCACTCGACCAGAAAACACTAAAACTGGTTCGATGAGAATGACCAGGAGATCCAGGAGCTAATATGCCGCAAGCGCAAGGCATTCTTGAACTGGAAACAGCAAGACAACTCGAGATCAAGAAAGCAGCTCTGCAGACATCTGAAGACCAAGGTCCAACAGAAAACCCGTGACCAAAAGAACAGATGGTCATTCTCATCGAACCAGTCTTAGTGTTTCCTGTGGAGAGAGCCCAAGAAATCCAGCAACTAGCCGACAACTACAATGTGCGAGGATTCTTTAGCACAGTCAAGATGACCTACGGCCCAAGCACCCAAGGCCCTACCACACTGCTGGCCAAGAACGGAGAGGTGCTCATCAAGGACAGAAAGACAGCCAGTGCCCGCTGGAAGGAGCACTTCAAGGATCTCCTTAAACGAGACTCTGTCTTCGACGTGAGTGTTCTCGACTCCATTCCGTAGCATGCCACCCGCCACCATGTCAGCACAACCCCAACCCGGCATGAGGTAGAAAAGGTCACCCGACAACTGAAGAACAACAAGACATCAGGAGCAGATGGAATTCTTGCCGAAGCACTAAAACATGGCGGAGAAGCACTACTGACGCAGATTCATGTCCTCGTCTCTCTTATCTGGAAGGAGAAGATCATGCCAGGAGATCTCAGAGATGCTGTAATTGTGACCATCTTCAAGAAAGATGACAAGTCTGACTGTGGTAGTTACAGAGGAGTCTCCCTGCTGTCAACCACTGGGAAAGTCATTGCAAGAATCCCCCTCAATCGCCTTCTCCCTGTGGCTGAAGAGCTCCTCCCAGGGTCACAACGCGGATTCCGCCCATTAAGGGGCACAATGGACATGATCTTCACCACATGGAAGATACAAGAGAAATGCAGGGAACAACACCAACCCTTGTACATGGCCTTCTTTGACCTCACAAAAGCCTTCGACACTGTCAACCGTGAGGGATTATGGAGTGTCCTCCTCAGATTCAGCTGCACTCAAAAGTTTGTCACCATCTTCCACCTGCTTCACAATGATATGCAAGCCATGATCCTGACCAACAATCCACCACAGACCCATTCCATGTTCGGACCGGGGTCAAGCAAGGCTGTTTCATCGCACCAACGCTCTTCTCGATCTTCCTTGCTGCAATGCTCCACCTCGCCCTCAGCAAGCACCCCGCTGGAGTGGAGCTAAATTACAGGACAAACAGGAATCTGTTCAACATCCGCCGCCTCCAGGCCAGATCCAAGGTCATCCCTTCCTCCGTCATTGAACTACAGTACGCAGACAACGCTTGTGTCTGCGTACTCTCGGAGGCTGAACTCCAAGCCATTGTCAACACCTTCAGCGAGGCGTACGAGAGCATGGGCCTCACACTAAACATCTGTAAGACAAAGGTCCTCTACCAACCTGCCTCCCGGTTATCAAAATCCACAACAAGGCCTTGGATAACGTGGACCATTTTGCATACCTTGGGAGTCTACTGTCAACAAGGGCAGACATCAACGACGAGGTCCAACACCGCCTTCAGTGTGCCAGTGCAGCCTTTAGTCGCCTGAGGAAGTGAGTGTTTGAAGACCAGGACCTCAAACCCGGCACCAAGCTCATGGTCTCCAGAGCAGTAGTGATACCCACCCTCCAATATAGTTTAGAGACATGGACTATGTACAGCAGGCACCTGAAAATACTGAAGAAGTACTACCAATGTTGCCTCTGCAAGGTCCTGCAAATCCATTAGCAGGATAGGCCAACATCCCCAGCATTGAAGCATTGACCATGCTCGATCAGCTCCGCTGGACAGGCCACATTGTCCGCATGCCTGACACAAGACTCCCAAAGCAAGCGCTCTACCCGGAGCTCCGACACGGCAAGCGAGCCCCAGGTGGGCAGAGGAAACACTTCAAGGACACCCTCAAAGCCTCCTTGAAAAAGTGCAACATCCCCATTGACACCTGGGATTCCTTGGCCCAAGACTGCCCAAAGTGAAGGAAAAGCATCCGGGAAGGCGCTGAACACCTCAAGCTTCTACGCCGAGAGCAAGCCGAAGCCAAGTGTCGACAGCGGAAGGAGCGCACGGCAATCCAGGTACCCCAACCTCCCCCGTTCCTCCAACCACCGTCTGCCAATCTATGACAGGGACTGTAGGTCCCGCGTTGGACTCTTCAGTCACCTGAGGACTCGCCTTTAGTGTGAAAGCAAGTCATCCTCGACTCCTTATGCAGTCCCTCAAAGAAGACCTAGAAAATCTACTTTGGGTATATGAATAAAATAATAGTTTTAGTAACCTGGGTATTTTAATTCACCTTCACTGATCCACTCATGTGGAGCTTTGTATGTTTGCTCTTAGAGTTCATTTACTGTGTGCAAACAAAAGAGGAAATTGACTAAAATCTCAGCACAGGATGTTTAGTTTGGCTTGTTCTGAACAAGCTACTAAGCTCTGTTTTGACAAAGGCTAAAAAGGGACACATTAACCTTGGGGCATGGAGAGGCAGTCTAGTCTGGCTTGAAACCAAATCATAGATTGGCATTTTGTTTGGATGAAGAAATCGTATTTGAAAAGAAAACATCATCTGAAGTTTCACTTACAGCTAATATTTGGCAAACTACAAACTCGATTTTTTTTCTCCCCGTTTACATATTAATGGAACAGCTTTACCCTCAGGACCGGTTTTTTAAAAATCAAATATTTATTAAAGAATAGTGATTAAGATTAGCATGCTTTTATTGAGTTTTTTTTCTGTTCTTTTCTACCTGGTTCAACATTTTTGTTTAAATGATGAATTATAGTGACACTATCAGGAGTGCTGGCATGAAGAGCATTTGATTGTGTGAGGAACCAAACTACCATCAGCAGGGATCCAGTCTTGTTCCAAAATGTGTTTCAACAGCATATGTTAAATTAGCTCCTCACACGGCTGGGCTCACTGAGAAACCCTTTCAAGCCAGTGCAAAAATAATTGTCAAATTGATCACAGTAGATAGAACAAAACTGAAGCAAAAGACAGGAAGGAGATGAGTAAAAATGGAGGGCAGAGAAACCCAAGGCAAAAAACAAAAAGGGCCACTGTACAGCAAAATTCTAAAGGGTCAAAGTGTAATAAAAAGGCAAGCATGAAAGCTTGGTGCCTCAATGCAAGGAGTATTTGGAACCCAGTAGAGGGCTCTGAGCTAGTTAGAGTGGGTGAGAGCTCAGATGAACAGGACCCCAAGAAAGAATGCAAAAGGCAGGAGGCAACAGAGCAGAGTAGCACTGGGATAAGTGTAAACCACAAGGTGATAGGAAGGGACAATATGTATGAATATAAAGGGGCTGCAGGAGGGGTCAAAACTAAAAATCATGGTTTAAAAACTAGTATTAAAACACTCTACCTAAACGCACGCGGCATTCGAAATAAGGTAAATGAGTTGACGGCACAAATCATTACAAATGGGTATGATTTGGTGGCCATTACAGAAACTTGGTTGCAGGGGGGCCAAGACTGGGAATTAAACATACAGGGGTATCTGACAATTCGGAAAGATAGACAAGAAGGGAAAGGAGGTGGGGTAGCTCTGTTAATAAAGGATGATATCAGGGCAGTTGTGAGAGACGATATTGGCTCTAATGAACAAAATGTTGAATCATTGTGGGTGGAGATTAGAGATAGTAAAGGGAAAAAGTCACTGGTGGGCATAGTTTATAGGCCCCCAAATAATAACTTTACGGTGGGGCGGACAATAATCAAGGGAATAATGGAGTCATGTGAAAAAGGAACGGCAGTAACCATGGGGGATTTTAACCTCCATATCGATTGGGCAAATCAAATCGCACGGGGTAGCTTTGAGGAGGAATTCATAGAATGCATATGGGATTGTTTCTTAGAACAGTATGTTACAGAACCTACAAGGGAGCAAGCTATCTTGGATCTGGTCCTGTGTAATGAGACAGGAATAATAAACGATCTCCAAGTAAAGGATCCTCTCGGAATGAGTGATCACAGCATGGTTGAATTTGTAATACAGATTGAGGGTGAGGAAGTAGTGTCTCAAACGAGCGTACTATGCTTAAACAAAGGGGACCACAGTGGGATGAGGGCAGAGTTGGCTAAAGTAGACTGGAAACACAGACTAAACGGTGGCACAATTGAGGAACAGTGGAGGACTTTTAAGGAGCTCTTTCATAGTGCTCAACAAAAATATATTCCAGTGAAAAAGAAGGGCGGTAAGAGAAGGGATAACCAAGGAAATAAGGGAGAGTATCAAATTAAAAACCAATGCGTATAAGGTGGCCAAGATTAGTGGGAAACTAGAAGATTGGGAAAATTTTAAACGACAGCAAAGAATGACTAAAAAAGCAATAAAGAAACGAAAGCTAGATTACGAAAGTAAACTTGCACAAAACATAAAAACAGATAGTAAAAGCTTTTACCGATATATAAAATGGAAAAGAGTGACTAAAGTAAATGTTGGTCCCTTAGAAGATGAGAAGGGGGATTTAATAATGGGAAATGTGGAAATGGCTGAGACCTTAAACAATTATTTTGCTTCAGTCTTCACAGTGGAAGACACAAAAACCATGCCAAAAATTGCTGGTCACGGGAATATGGGAAGGGAGGACCTTGAAATAATCACTATCACTAGGGGGGTAGTGCTCGACAGGCGAATGGGACTCAAGGTAGACAAGTCCCCTGGTCTGGATGAAATGCATCCCAGGGTATTAAAAGAGATGGCGGAAGTTATAGCAGATGCATTCGTTATAATCTACCAAAATTCTCTGGACTCTGGGGAGGTACCAGCGGATTGGAAAGCAGCTAATGTAACGCCTCTGTTTAAAAAAGGGGGCAGACAAAAGGCAGGTAACTATAGGCTGGTTAGTTTAACATCTGTAGTGGGGAAAATGCTTGAAACTATCATTAAGGAAGAAATAACAGAACATCTAGATAGGAATAGTGCAATCAAGCAGATGCAACATGGATTCATGAAAGGGAAATCATGTTTAACTAATTTATTAGAATTCTTTGAGGATATAACGAGCATGGTGGATAGAGGTGTACCGATGGATGTGGTGTATTTAGATTTCCAAAAGGCATTCGATAAGGTGCCACACAAAAGGTTACTGCAGAAGATAAATGTACGCGGAGTCAGAGGAAATGTATTAGCATGGATAGAGAATTGGCTGGCGAACAGAAAGCAGAGAGTCGGGATAAATGGGTCCTTTTCGGGTTGGAAATCGGTGGTTAGTCGTGTGCCACAGGGATCGGTGCTGGGACCACAACTGTTTACAATATACATAGATGACCTGGAAGAGGGGACAGAGTGTAGTGTAACAAAATTTGCAGATGACACAAAGATTAGTGGGAAAGCGGGTTGTGTAGAGGACACAGAGAGGCTGCAAAGAGATTTAGATAGGTTAAGCGAATGGGCTAAGGTTTGGCAGATGGAATACAATGTCGGGAAATGTGAGGTCATCCACCTTGGGGAAAAAAAAAACAGTAAAAGGGAATATTATTTGAATGGGGAGAAATTGCAACATGCTGTGATGCAGAGGGACGTGGGGGTCCTTGTGCATGAATCCCAAAAGGTTAGTTTGCAGGTGCAGCAGATAATCAGGAAGGCGAATGGAATATTGGCCTTCATTGCAAGAGGGATGGAGTACAAAAGCAGGGAGGTCCTGCTGCAACTGTACAAGATATTGGTGAGGCCACACCTGGAGTACTGCGTGCAGTTTTGGTCACCTTACTTAAGGAAGGATATACTAACTTTGGAGGGGGTGCAGAGACGATTCACTGGGCTGATTCCGGAGATGAGGGGGTTACCTTATGATGATAGATTGAGTAGACTGGGTCTTTACTCGTTGGAGTTCAGAAGGACGAGGGGTGATCTTACAGAAACATTTAAAATCATGAAAGGGATAGACAAGATAGAGGCGGAGAGGTTGTTTCCACTGGTCGGGGAGACTAGAACTAGGGGGCACAGCCTCAAAATACGGGGGAGCCAATTTAAAACCGAGTTGAGAAGGAATTTCTTCTCCCAGAGATTTGTGAATCTGTGGAATTTTCTGCCCAAGGAAGCAGTTGAGGCTAGCTCATTGAATGTATTCAAGTCACAGATGGATAGATTCTTAACCAATAAGGGAATTAAGGGTTACGGGGAGCAGGTGGGTAAGTGGAGCTGAGTCCATGGCCAGATCAGCCATGATCTTGTTGAATGGCGGAGCAGGCTTGAGGGGCTAGATGGCCTACTCCTGTTCCTAATTCTTATTAGATATATTCAAAAGGGAGTTAGATGTGGCCCTTATGGCTAAAGGGATCAGGGGGTATGGAGAGAAAGCAGGAATGGGGTACTGAATTTGCATGATCAGCCATGATCTTATTGAATGGTGGTGCAGGCTCGAAGGGCCGAATGGCCTACTCCTGCACCTATTTTCTATGTTTAAACTTTGTACCTGTATGATGTTGAAAGATTCCCAGGAACTCAGTCTCCCTCTTTTAAGGTCTTTACAGTAATGTAACTGCAGTATTTCAGATGAATCGAATCCATTGTCTCCGGTCCCCACCACAAACTCCGTTCCCTAGCCACCGATTCCATCCCCCTCCCTGGCTGCTATCTGAGGCTGGACAGACTGTTCACATCCTCACCGTCTTATTCGACCCTGGGCTGAGCTTCTGACCCCATATCCACTTCATCACCAAGACTGTCTACTTCCACCTGCTTAATATCGCTCGTCTCCATTTCCGGCTCTGCCCACCTGCTGCTGAAACCCTCATTCATGTTTTTACCTCTAGACTCCAATGCTCTCCAAGTAGACCTACCATCTTCCACCCTCCAAAACTCTGCTGTCTGTATCCTAACTCGCACTAAGTCCCCTTCAACTATCACGTCTGTGCTCACTGACCTACATTGACCCCCGATCCAGCAAAGCCTCAAATTAAAAATTCTCATCCTTTTGTTCAAATCCCTCCAGGGCTTCGTCCTTCCCTCTCTCTTTAACCTCCTCTGGCCCGACAGCTCCTCGAGTACCCTGTGATTCTCCAATTCTGGCCTCTTCTGCATCCTGGATTTTTTTTGATCCCGCGATTGGCAACCATGCCTTGAGCTGCCCATGCCCTAAGATCTGGAATTCCCTCCGTAAACATCTCTGCATCTACACCGCCCTCATCTTTAAGATGCTCATTAAAACCTACCTCTTTGACCAAGCTTTTGGTCATCTGTCCTAGTATCTCCTTATGTGGCTTGATGTCAAATTTTTGTCTGATAACGCTCCTATGCCTTTGCATGTTTTACTATGTTAAAGGTGCTATTCACTTTGCGTTGCGTTGTTTTGCTTCATAGAAAATGTTGATAGTATGCTTGCTGCGGAATTACTATTTTTGAGATGACAAAATTCTTGCATTGTCTGTTATTATGTTATAGCCACATGGTGCAGATTCTTCCCCGGTTTAGTCACATTAAGAATATGCACAGTGCAAACCATTTTTCAGTTTTGAAAATAATTCTTCACTTTTTCAGCAATCAAAGAAATAGTGTTTTTTCCTTTAAAAAAAAATCAAGGGTCCAGTCAGGAATGTGATGGAATTTATTTTTTTATTCGTTCCTGGGATGTGGTTGTCAATGGCCAGTATTTATTGCCCATCACTAATTGCCCTTGAGAAGGTGGTGGTGAGCTGCCTTCTTGAACTGCTGCAGTCCATGTGGTGAAGGAACTCCCACAGTGCTGTTAGGTAGGGAGTTCCAGGATCTTGACCCAGCGACGATGAAGGAATGGAATATTCATTACTCACCTGAATGGGTGCAGTCGTAACAACATTCAAGAAGCTCAAGATCAAGTTACAAAAGCAAAATACTGCGGATGTTGGAATCTGAAATAAAAACAGAGAATGCTGGAAATCTCAGCAGGTCAGGCAACATCTGTGGAGAGAAAAACAGAGTTAATGTTTTGGGTCGATGACCCTTCGTCAGAACAAGATCAAATTATATTGATTTCTTTATTCACTACGAGCATCTTTTGAAATGGGCAAAAGACCTGTATTTGTGTGTACAGCAAGGCAGATTGAATAACACCACTCCCACTTCAGACAGACATTAGAAAAGCATCCTCCATTCAGTCACTTGAATTGGTTGGGTCTGAAATGACTGCTATTCTTCAAGTCTTTTTATGCTTCCAAAAACCTCAATGGACAAATTTGCGAGACATGTGCCCTCATTACATTTGTTTGCAGCTATAGACAGTTATGTTAGTAACAGTGAAGTTATATAGCAGCCAATGTGATTGGTGTGTTTTTATTTTAAAACATTAAAACACTAAGTACAAAGAGCAGATTTTGCTGATTTTGGCATCATTGTCAGATAAGCATTTTACATTGTGTGAGATCACCTCGAGGAAGAACCCTCTCACCATGTTTTATTATTGCAAATGCAACAAGGACAAGATTTTAATTTTCACATTTAAATTTTTAAAAAGCACAGCTTATCCGATGGACTATTTTTAACATTTATAATAACATTATAAATGCATCTCCACACCTGCTTGAATTTTAAAAAATGTGTTCTCTGGATGTGGATGATGCTGGCAAGGCTTCACTTATTGCCCATCACTAGTGTGCTGAGATCCACTATCTCCTTGAACCACTGCTGTTCTGTAGTGATGGTGCTGCCATGAGAGGGAATACAAGGACAATGACCCAGTGACGATGAAGGGCCACTGATAGGTGTCCAAGGCAGGATGGTGTGTGACTTGAGGGGAATTTGGAGGTGTTAATTTTTTTACGACATTGCTACACTAGAGATCGTGGGAGCCGTGGGAGGGAGGTGCTGTCGAAGTAACCTTGGTGAGTTGCTGCAATGCATCCTGATATATATATGCAGCAGCAAATATATACTGATGATGGAGGAGGTGGATCTAAAGTCTGGTGACACAGACATCAATCATAGATGGTATCAAGCTTCTTGAGTGTTATTGTGACTGCACTCAATCAGGTGAGTAGTGAATATTAAATAACATTCTTGACTTGATCCTTGTAGATGGTGAATAGAACTTCAGGAGTCGGGAGGTGAACCATTCATCGCAGAGTACTCATTCACTGCTTGAGCACATAAATCTAGGCTGACACTCCAGTGCAGTACTGAGGGAGTGCTGCACTGTCGGAGGTGCCGTCTTTCAGATGAGACGTTAAACCGAGGTCCGGTCTGCTCTCTCAGGTGGACGTAAAAGATCCCATGACACTATTTCGAAGAAGAGCAGAGCAGTTATCCCCGGTGCCCTAGCCAATATTTATCCCTCAATTAACATAACAAAAACAGATTATCTGGTCATTATCACATTGCTGTTTTTGTGGGAGCTTGCTTGTGCACAAATTGGGCTGCTGCGTTTCCCAAATTACAACAGTGACTACACTTCAAAACATACTTCATTGACTGACAAGTGCTTTGAGCCATCCGGCGGTCATGAAAAGAGCTATATAAATGCAAGTTTTTCTTTCTTTTCTTTTAAAATACAAGAGGTTAGAAATCATGCTGCAGCAATAAAAATCAACATAACAAAAACAGATTATCTGGTCATTATCACATTGCTGTTTGTGGGAGTTTGCTGTGCGCAAGTTGGCTGTTGCATTTCCCACATTACAACAGTGACTATACTCCAAAAGTACTTTGTTTGCTGTAAAGCGCTTTGAGGCATCCGGTGGTCATGAAAGGAGCTATATAAATTCAAGTCTTTCTTTCTTTCTAATCAGTGTCACTTCTAGGATGTTGATGGTGGGGGACTTGGTGATGGTGGTGCCATTGAAGGTCAAGGGGAGCTATCTGGATTTTCTATTGTTTAAGATGGTCACGACCAGGCATTTATATGGTGCAAATATTGGGCCAGAAATTGTGGTCGGAAACTTCCCAAGGGTGGATGGCTCTGACCAAAATGTTTTAAATGAAAATACCTGGTTGTCCCGGAGGAACGTAGACTTGCGGTCCGAGGCCTAGTTGCGCAGTCCAGCGCAGGGGCCCACGTATTCCAGGAGCGTATGTGCAGCCTGGGATCACATGGGCTGGACCAACCAATGAAAATGGCATATCCCCAATCACAATAATGGTGAGTTCCGTTTGTACGGAGATCAACATTTCTATGTATGGGGATACCCCCCAAAACACAAACATTTTAAATAAATAAGAAAAACACTTCACATATTTAAAATTAATTGAAATTGAATTTAATTAAATGTTTTAGTCAAAATTTATTTTTCAGAATTCTTTAAATATGTTTTAATAGTGGTAAAAATAAACTTACCTTCATGGACAGGGTTCTTAATATAAAAATTATTGACAACATTTTATTTTTTTATCTTTTAAAACTCTTTCGTTGAAGGACATTTGCTGGGCAAGAGTTGGTCAAATAGCCCAAATCTCTGCCCGTGAAGGCCTTTCTCCCAGGGATGCGTTGGAATTGTCAAAAGACATGTTGGCAGTTCGCAAGTGCCGGATTTCGGCACATGTGCATTGCCCGCCGAGAACCGGCACTTGTGGGGCATCTACAGGTGTGTGTGTACCCGTACGCGCCCATAGAGACTGCGATCTTTGGCCCATTATATGCTACTTGTCAGCTCAAGCTTGATGTTGTCCAGATCATGCTGTATGCTGACAGGGGCTCCTTGATTATCACAAGTTTTGTATGAAACTGAACTCTTCTTCTTAGACGGTCCCTCATTTCGAGGATGACCTTCCACGCCAAAAAGGGATGAGTTCACAAGTATTTCAATGAAGGATCTGATATTCCAGGTCCCGAACTGCATATTGAAGGGTGGAAGATGCCTGTGCGTGGATTTTTTTAATGTGTGGTGGCCATTGCACACCAGCCACCACACGGGCTTGACAGTGCGAGGTCTTGGTCCTGTGGCAAGGGTTAACCAAGACGACTGGAGACCAGCTCTGCTGCACAGACCTTGTGTGCGCACACATCGCAGTGTGGGCTGGCCCGTGCTGCCCCTGGGCCCACGCCTCTTCTGGGCCCTGAACTCATGCCTTTCCTGGGCCCCGATCACATTGCTCTGCAATCTCTTGCTGCTCCTTCATCCCGACCTCGCTGCTCCTGCTGTACCTGCCCACGCTCCAATCACCAACCTGGGTTATGATGACGTCCTCTTCACAGCCGTCGCCCTCCCGGATCGGCTCACGCTGTATCTTGCAGTGGTATGCTCCTTTTATGGCCCCGACCTGCCGCTGACATTCCCACACAGGTCAGGGCCATAAACACTCTAGAATTGTCAGCAAACAGCTGCACTCCTGACCATATGACAAAGGAGAGGCATTTAATGAAACAGCTGAACACTGCCCTGAAGAACTCTCACAGTGATGTCCTGGGGCAGTGCTGATTGGCCTCCAACAACCACAACCATTCTCATTTGTCTTTTTGAATGTGCAGAGCTCTACATTTCCCTGATCTGGGGACAGTGCACGTGAGGCGCCATAACATTAAGGTTTTGCCAAATTGTACCAGTATAAAACGGGTATTGGTTGTCTAACTGCACCATTTATATCCAAACAAAAATAAATCAAATGCTTAACTCTGTACTCGGTCTGAACATTAACGGACAGTTTGCTTGAAAACTTGACTGCTTCATGTGATTTGCTGCTTTTGGTTTGACAATCTTATAAAATGAGAGAAGTCAGTCATTTTAGAAAAAGAATGTAAAGCTAATATTTGAATGGATACTTCTGGTCATCTTTAGCTTCATTTTTTTTATTGAACGATAATGTAACAGTTTAAAAAAAAATGACATTTATGTTTGCAGCACAAAACAACTTCTGGAGATGAATCATCCAAATATAATTGAGCATATTTGTTCCACAGCTGGGAGAATCCATCACAGAAATAGCCAGTAACATGATGCTAGTGGATGAACACATACTTTGGATGGCCCAGAATGAAGAGAAGGCTTGTACCCGAATCGTGCAGTGTGTGGAATTCATTTCGAGCCTTGTGTTGACCACCAATACACAGGGTATTTCAAAGGTATTTATTTCACTGCTGCATGTTCTGATCTGATCAGAAAGGATGAAGAGGTTCACTAAGTTTTCAAAAATTGTGCAGATAGAAAGAAAATACAGTACTCCTTCAGCTTGTAGCTGTTCAGTTCATTAGTGAGCGTTTATGGTACTGAACTACAAATGAGTTAATGGAGCAGTGTCAGTAGGACAAACATATTTGGCAAACCTTTATTCAGTGAAATGAGCCAGGAGAGCTGTTTCTCTACATTTTGTTCGCAATAGATCCTGAGAGTTGACATATTCAAGGTCTTTTCTTTGATACAGCAGGCTTGGGACAAATTAAATGTATGGGTGAGGGGTCTTTCTGAGCCCGGGACAAGTGATTGGGCAGTGCATAGCCTATTAGGTTACTGACGTAAGCAGTGGGTCTGGAGTCTTTTTCATCTTCCATTGTTCCTTCAACTGATGGTGATGGGCCGCTGAAAGGGGGCCACACCTCCTCAATTCATGCAGCACTCACTAGGAATATCAAATTGCTTTGCTCACATGTTTACTGTAAGGTGTTATATTGCAGTGCAGAAACAGGCAGCACCTTTTTACAACAAGAAACAAATCACTTTTTGTGAAGGTGGTTCATTTTCGAAAAAATACAACAATTTCTGACATATTGAAGTACAGTATGTATAATGGACGTAGGATTGAAACATCAATCTAATTTTTCAAAAAATACTGTTGTTTTTTGGTCTCTTTAAACTTTTCTTTACCTTAGATTATTTTGGCTGCTGCATCTTAGGTCAATCTCATGAATGAGTTGCAACTTACAGTACCTTTGAGAGTGTCTATTCTTGATTTGAGATTGAGGTAAATTTTCAGTAATGCACTTGGGAAATGAACAGCAAACCTTATGTAGGACAGATTGGACCTCTCTGGTCCAGAAACATCCATGGTTTGGCATCGGCATTGGTTTCCCGCACTTCCTGGCTCTCATTGATCAGTGCGCAATTGCCGCTTTGCGAGCATGGCGTCCCGGTTTTCCACGTTTCAGTGAGTTGGCCGGGCAAGGAAAGGGAAGGGCAGGCAGCTGACTGAGGTGCCGAAGCTGGGCCTGAGGGAGAGGAGGTTTATAAAAAAAAGAGCACCAAACTAGCGCGTTAATTAACAAATATGGCTGAGAGATTTCTACACGGAGAGTGAGGCCCGAGTTTCGCAGCCTGAGCTTGGAGCGTGGCGGAGGCCTTTAGGAGCCTGGACGTTGTCTACAGGTACCGGTAAGACTAGGCTCAGCGTGACCTCCCATGGTTTGGAAAATTCTCTGTTCCAGCACTGGTCAGGTTTCGAGGGTGCTGGACCAGAGAGGTCCAACCTGTAATTGCATTTCGGTACTGGGTTTATCTTATGCCTTTCACTCCGGACTCACATTTTATATTTGAAATATCAAGCAAATTTATTTTGCAAAAGACAAATCAACACCTAAGTAGCAGTAATATAGTAATACGGTAATATGGAAGTATCTCTAAATTTACAGTAGCTAACCTTCAATGTAACTCCTCATATACTCATAATAAGAGAAAAACTGAAGTTCTGAGACTCATAGAAATCATAGAATCATTGAAAAATTATGACACAGAAGGAGGCCATTCGGCCCACCATGTCTGTGCCAGCCGAAAAAGAGCTACCCAGCCTAATCCGACCTTCCAGCACTAGGTCCATAGACCTGTGGATTGCGGCTCTTTAAGTGCACATCCAAGTACTTTTTAAATGTGATGAGGGTTTCTGCCTCTACCACCCTTTCAGGCAGTGAGTTTCAGAACCCACCACCCTCTGGGTGAAGAAATCTTTCCTCATCTCCCCTCTAATCCTTCCACCAACTACTTTAAATCTATGCCCCCTAGTTATTGCCCCTCTGCTAAGGGAAATAGGTCCTTCCTATCCACTCTATCTAGGCTCCTCATAATTTTATACACTTCAGTTAAATCTCCCCTCAGTCTCCTCTGTTCCAAGGAAAACAACCACAGCCTATCCAATCTTTCCTCATAGCTAAAGTTTTCTAGTCCTGGAAATATCCTCGTAAATCTCCTCTGCACCTTCTCTAGTGCAATCACATCCTTCCTGTAATGTGGTGACCAGAATTGCACAAAGTACTCAAACTGTGGCCTAACTAGTGTTGTATACAGCTTTAGCATAACTTCCCTACTCTTGTCTTCTATGCCTCGGCATAGAACTCAGCTTTGTAAATCATTCTTTAGAACACAAAGGGCTGAATTTTGTGTTTCCCAGCTGGGTGGTAAGTTTTGCCAGCGAGGAGTACAGAGCGGAAGATCTGGTGGGTAGTTTCACCTTGCAGTAACAGAAACTTTTTTAAATTATTCGTTCACGGAATGTGGGCATCGCTGGCAAGACTGACATTTATTGTCCATCCCTAATTGTCCTTGAGAGGGTAATGGTGAGCTGCCTACTTGAGCCGCAGAGGGCAGTTAAGAGTCAACCACGTTGCTGTGGGTTTGGAGTCACATGTAGGCCAGACCAGATAATGATGGCAAATTTCCTTCTCTAAAGGACATTGTTTTGTTTTACGACAATCTGGTAGTTTCATGGTCACCATTACTGAGAATAGCTTTTTTTTAAAATCCAGATTTATTTAATTAACTGAATTTAAATTCCCCAGCTGCCGTGGTGGGATTAGAACTCACGTCCCCGGATCATTAGTCCAGTTCCCTGGATTACTAGTCCAGTAACATAACCACGATGCTACCGTACCCCTTAAACCGTGTAATTTCCCTTCTGTTTAAATGAATGGAAGGAAATCGAGCTGATTCTGTAATGGGTGTGCCCTCCGACTTGCCCGACTTTCCTCTCTGCACTCCATCCAGGTGATGCTCAGCACCCAGATGGGAACGTCGCAAGTCTATCCCTCAGGACTTCTCCTTTGTTTTCAGAAATATTAAACTATCAGTCCTTTCCAAACTGGCTACTGGTTGTTTCACTTGAGATTTCAAACTCCCCATGATTGAAACAGAAGCAGTCCCTTTGTATCTTAACAAAGAATATGGAAACTTCTTGGATTTTGAATATTTGTTCCCGTAAGTTAAAAAAAGAAGCAGTCAATAAAAATGAAACCAATTGGATAGTATTGTTTATGTTTGAATTATTCCTCTCTCTAATCTATAACCGGTGAAACTTTGTAACATTGTTACAGGATAGGCATGGGGCAAAATTTTGGCTTAGCTAGCATTAAACTCCAAAAATTCTCAGGAGTTTGATTCCAGTGGGCTGGCATCCACTGGTGCCTTTCAACACGAATGCCACGGGAGTTTGAAGGATCAGTGGGATGGCATCTAATTTCAGTGAGACAGGTAGGTACAAGTGCCACTTCAGACACACCTGTAATGCATGTCCGCATGTTACATGTGCCCTGAAACTTTGGCATCTGCCCATCTTCGGTGGGGGTTTCCAGGCCCCCTTCCCCAACTCTGCTCACAGACCCCTTGGCCTCCTAGGCAGGGCAATCAACCTGTTCAACAAAAAAATACAAATGATTTTCTTTGAGATCCAGGCTACTTGCCTGGTATGGACCCCATTGCTGAGGCCCATAGCCAACTTGTGGAGGCAGATATCTCTCACCTCACTCACTGTCCACTGCTACACTGGGTCCCAATCCAACCTAAGGGACAGGACCTCGCACTTAGGGAGTCCCTGTCCCAGGCTCCACCCCTTTTCTGTCATGTGCATGTAAGGGGTGGTCCAGGTGTTCCTACCATACAGGGCAACCAGAAATTGGTGGAAACCTGGTACAACTGTGTCACCTACTGTTTTCCTGGGTCTTCTGCTGGTCTGCTGCTGGAGTTATGGCAGGAGATTGGCAGAAACCCATAGAAATGATGGTTGGCTTAAAGGGGCAGCCACCAAATTAGATTTTTTTTAAATTGTCACAGACTTAAACTCGTCAAATATTTAATCACTATTGAAAAGGTATAGATTTATGAAATTATGTCATCAATAATGGTGGTTGAATGGTTACTCCTGCATTTGAGTAAAAAACTTGTTACCCCACATTTTTGTTCTTGTTATTCCACATTTAATTGCATTGATAAACTAGATTGTACTTCTACGGAGATTGTGTTGACCAACCAGAAAATTCATTATTGCCCTGAGATCTTGTTTTTCTCTATCTAATACTGAAACATTGCCACCCCTCGCCTATAAATGATTATAAAGTTTTGACCTTTAAAGAGCTACGTGCCACACATGAGGTCTATTTGATGTCCTTTCAGCTGAAATAAACATCAAATCCTGAGCTTTGTCCACCAGCAGGATCAACCATTTGAATAGCTTTACTAATTATGTTTTTTAAAAAATGCAGGTTATTGTGGAGTTATACAAACTGTATGTTGAGATGTAGCCCAGATATTTGGAGTCAGCAATCCAAACATAGTTAATATATGGGGAGAGAAATTGGGCTACTTTGCACCTTCAGTTAGCGCTCCGGGTGTTAATGGGGCACAAATCAGTTTGTGACTGGGCATGGCAAAAACAGTGCCTCCCTCTAAATTCGGGGGGTTTGCGGCGACGATAACACGTAGCGCCCCGTTCTGCTGCATCCGACAATGCTGACGTCATCATCGTGCGCAGTGCCACAGAACAAAAAGTGGCCTTCGCCTCCTCGTTTAGCGTCTGGCGCTGAATATGACAACTTCAGCAGTTGGGTTTACGTCAGATGTCGGCTGGAGGAGCGCTATTTAAAGGCGCCTGCATCTGGTGAAGTTTTAGTTGGCCAATAATGTTTCCTTCTTCGTTTCAAAAAGGCAGACGGGCGTTTCGACCGATTTGAGTGATTTGCCGTTCAAGGAGTGTTCTGGCTCTTAAAGATTCCTGACTTTCATTGAGATCAGATTTGAAACTCCAACATTTATATTGTTTCATGATGGCTGTGCTGGCACTCGTCTTCATGCTCAATGGTCACTGTCGGAGGCAACTGACGCACAGAGAAAGACTGCAAAATGTGGCCAGAGGTAGGAGAGCCAATAGAACTTTCAACAGGAGGCTTTACCCTCCCAGGGTATTCCGGCAGCAGTTGTCCTACATCAATTTTACTGAAGTACTGTGTGTTCAAAGGCTGCACTTCACCAAGGACGTGGTCACAGAGCTCTGCCACCTCCTGCAACCAGACCTCGAGCCTCAGACCAGGCGGAGGACGGCACTCTTGGGGGTTGTCAAGGTCGCCAACTTGCTTAATTTCTACGCCAGTGGATCCTTCCAGTGTACAACAGGAGACAGAGACATTGCAACATCTCCCAGTTTGCCATCCATTGCTGTATCCGCGAGCTCACAGATGCTCTCTATAGAAGGAGTCAACTACATTTCCTTCCTCATCACCAGGCAGAATCAGCACACGCATACATGTTGCTTTGCCAGGATAGGGGCTTCCCCATGGTGCCGGGAGCCATTGACTGCACCCAAGTCGCTTTGTGGGCAGCGCATAACAATCCTGAGGCATTCGTAACCACAAAGGCTACCACTCGCTTAATGTATAGTTGGTGTGCAACCACACACAGTGAATCTTCACCGTCAAGGCCCGCTATCCTGGCAGCAGCCATGATGTATTCATCCTGCGCCAGACTCTCTTCCAGCCACCACATCAAACTCGTGGCTGGCTGCTTGAAGATAAGTGCTCTCTGCTCCCCACCTGGCTCATGACTCTCCTCTGCAACCCCAACGCTCCTGCCCAACACTTAAAAATGAGAGCCATGCTGCCACCAGGAACATCATTGAGCAGACCATCGGAGTACTCAAGCAAAGGTTCCGTTGCCTTGACCACTCGGGCGGAGCCCTCCAGTACTCGGCTGAGCGGGTGTTCCTTTTCGACGTCATCTGCTACATGCTGCACAACTTGGCCATCATGAGGGTGCAGCCATTGCCACCAGGCATAGCTCCACCACCTCAGGAGGAGGAGGATGAGCACAAGGATGAGGAGGAGAAGGAGGACGAGGAGAAGGACAAGAAGGAGGAGGAGCAGCAGCAGCGATGGAAGAGGCAGGCTTCCTCAAGGCCTTCTGCAAGGGTGGTCCACGACCACCTCATCAGAGTTCTGTTCCAATAGATGAGAGACCAATTCCTGGTTGGTCTGCACATCCCCAACATGACATCAATTCCCCATTTAATAGCAGAGCCCCAAAACTGAAATGGGAGACAACGCAAAATATGCAATATTCCAATTAAATTTTCATCATCAAACATCAACCACATATAGATACAACAATTAAATTGACTATTCACCCTTGTGCAAAACCATATAATCGGATCACAAAGCCGTAGCACCGCCGCTAAACTCCCGCCCAATATGGGGGTGCTAATGGGAGGTGCAAATGAGTTGAATTTCTCGCCATCAAGTCCTTGAGTATATTCAAGGCTGAGATCGATAGATTTTCCTGCCCCCAACCAGGCCTCAGACCACCTCCCACCAAGGGCGCTACCCAGCGCCGAGCCTGTGGCCAACATCTCGCCGTAGGCAACCAGGCCCATATAGCAGTGCCTGGTCTCCAGTGTTCTTGGACCCCCTTGCCACTGGATCAAGGCGTCGCTCAGCTAAGCCCGTGTAGTAACCGGTGTGCAACGACCACCCCACATTAAAAGAACTCAAGCACAGGCATCTTCCACTCCGTTAACATGTAGTCCCACCACCCCTTCCCTCAACGACTATCTGTCCATCCTGTGACAGAGTCTGTGGCTCTCATATTGGACTGTTCAGCCACCAAAGAACTCACTTCAGGAGTGGAAGCAAGTCTTCCTCAATTCCGAGAGACTACCTATGATGATGATATCTCTTAACACTTAACTATTCTGCTGCTCCTATGCAGTATGTCCCCCTGTAGCTGCAGCACAGCTGGTGGAAGGCTGCTGAGTGTCAGGTCCAGAGACTACAGGTAGCCTTGCAGGATGCCCTCGATCAGCTCTGGGCCTGAAATGCCCAGCTGTAGACTGCACCAACTGGGCGGCGGCAGTCTGGCATGGCTAGGTGACAGGCAGCGACAAGTGCAATGGTGGCGTGGCAATGGTAGGATCAGGAATACTGTTATCCTGAGAGAGGACAGCAGGGTCCTGCTCCACTGACCCACTGCCACTCCCCTGGGGCAGCGCCTCAGTATCCCTACCAATCTGCTGGAGCACAGTTTGGTGGCCTGCTGCAACACTGTGAGATCCTCGGTCGACTGTGGTGGACCCAGCGACGATCGCCACAGTCACGTGGCATCGAGCTGAGACTGCATGAGAGCAGCTTGAGCTTCAATGCCAGCCACCATTATCTGCATTACAGCACTAAGACACTGCGTTGCTCATACCTGTACTGCTACGGATGCTGCCACATCGCCCATGACACAGGTCATGAGGTCTGGATCCACACGGTCTCTCTGGGAGTCCACCTGCAGACTGGAAATGATGGGCTCCATGATGTGCGCAGAGCTCTGTGCAATGTTGGAGGTGGATTCCTCCACGCTCCTTACCATTGCAGAGAGGCTCTCGGGCACCCTTGCCATTGCATCTATCATCTTGGAGTGCGTGGCCATTACCCTTCTTGTGAATGCCTCCCCATCAAGATCCTCATCTGAGTCCTGTGCAGCAGAACTCACGCCTGAACTCTCCCTCCTGGTGGCTGGCCCCTGAGCTATTCTTTCCCTTTGGCCTAGCTGCAGCCCGCTCATCCCCAGTGCATCATCCAGTGCAAACCCCTCTACTAAGCTAACCTCTAACAAACACGTAGTGGCAGTCTCTGAGGTGGTGCCAGCAGGTGAGAGATGGTGTGACACAGTGCTTGGGTCCTCTTACTCTTCTCCTTCGTCACTGTCATTGGGGGGCTCAGGGACAGGCTGGACATTTGCTGGCTGATTATCTGAAAGCATAAAGGTACAAGACTCGCATTAAGGTGAGGGCAGGGGGAAGGAATGGAGCAGGGAATGATAAAACCTTCTGGTGTGACGGAGAACTGGGATGAGAAAAGGAGAGGGGATAAAGACACTGTTGCGGCTCCCAGCGGGGTCGATGTTGCCGAAGGCCACGGCACCCACCCGCTGCTGGCCAATGAGCCGCAGCACTCATGCCTCAATGTCTGAGAGCTGCTGGAGCTGAGGTTCACCCTTGCCTATCCTCTGCTGCTCCCTCCTATTGTGGGCCACCTTGGCCTGCAAAAGAAAGGAATGCATGTGAGTCAGAGTCCAGCTATATGTCTGGGAGATAAACCTGCCATCGTTGAATAGCTGTGAATGTAGGCAAGGTGTGAGATGAGGATGAGAGTTTGAGTAGTTGCAGATGTTTGGTGGGGGAGTGGAGGTTTGCGCAATGTGCATAGAGAGAGGTTCAGATGCTGGTATGTAGGACTTGTTGAAGCATGTACTCACTTTCACCACCCGACTGAGTTTGTTGAACTTCTTGTGGTACTGTGTGAGGATGCATTCAATGTGACTACTGAGATTACTGAGACCTCCTCTGCCACTTCCCTCCACATGGCCTTGCTCCCACTTTCGGGAAGAGTGATTCCCTCCTTTGTTCAACTGCCCCCACCAACACCTCCAATGCCGCATCATTAAATCGACGAGCTCTCTCCCTTCGATCTGGATTAGGAGCAGCCATAGCCATGAGGTGTCTCAGTTGTTGTCAATTCGAGTTCAGTTAGAAGAATGAGGAAAAGGAGCAGCTGCAGTTTGATAGAACCTTCCCTTTAAGAGCTGGAATGAGCCAGTGTGAAGGATTCAAGGGCAATTGCTGAATGCAAGTCACCTGAAATTCAGTAGCGTTCTGGTGGTAACACCTCTTTGTGCCCAACTGAGGTCATTAGCGCTTGATTTACCGCCACCCTTCCTTCCTGGGGCACTAAAGCTTAATTTAGAAAAAGTTACCACTCCAAATGGGGCACCACTGAATTTCTCCCCCATAGATAAATAATATGGAACATGAATTGTCTGAGCAAGATCTGAAAATCAAATTGTCGAAAACATTGCTTCAGCTGCTTTAAGGATTCAAAGTAGTGAATGTAAAGCTGTTTTGTTATATACAGTTGAATCCTTCAGGCAAGAAAATGTTACGTTTGTATTTAAAACCACTGAGAGGTGCCGTAATATATTCTTGCCTGAAGGGTTTTAAATATTAAGTTGTTCACATGAATATACACTTAAAATTGCACTTTCTCTGTTGAACCAATGCAAGTTATAACCTATAACCTCTTATGTTCTCACTAAAGGGGAGCAATTTGCATTCTGCAGGTAGGATTTCTGTTCAATATTTCAGGCTCCCCAACCATGTTTCTTGTTTGTTAATTCATATTAGTCTGTGACTACATCTTTCTGTCAAAGCAGACTGGGTATTAAAATGCACTTTGCATGTTAATGTCATTTTATTATGCAAGCTGCAATCATGGTAACTTGAATTTTGCTGATTGCGGTCCAATTTCTATAGGCAAACTCTGCTGTTTAGTCATTCAGACAATAATAACATCCCTGTTTTGTGTAACTTATATTCAGAGATGTATCTTTGACCTTTTGTGATTTGTCTTAATGAACCTTTTCTGTCTTGTGTCCATTAAAGCTGAAATGAAGTAAGGTTTAATGCTGACTGTAAATAAAATAAAGCAGTGTTTCTTTCATAATGTCATGCAATGCTGAGCAATTTCTGTTCATCTTGGATGACTGCCAGCTAGCAATTAATGATACTGAATTGGCTCATTGTGATTGCATGGTTTTCCCTGAAACTGAAAAATAAAAATAAATCGCAAAAGATAGTGGTAGAAAACGTACAGTCACAACAATAAAAAATTACCACATCAAGTGGCCTATATTTGGGATATGTGCCATCCTTGAGCTTGTTTCATTGAAATTCCTTTTGGTCTACTATGTTCTCACCAGGTTTCCATGAATATAGCACTGGAGGCCTTTATGATCAAGCCAGCTAGTTTCACAGGCATGACATGCACTGCCTTCCAGAAACTGGGTCCGAATCCAGGAAGATCATTAATCCGTGACGTTGGTAGACGGGATTGGGAGGCTGAGTATCGTCGAGCCCAACATCTGAATTTCAAATGCAATACAGGCAATCTCGCTAGTTCTCTCGTGAATTTCCCAGTTAAGGTAAGGATGATTTGTGGTGGGCAAGTGAAGAAAGGTATTTTGATACAACTGTCTCTCAAAACGTCAGGCTGATTATTTTCTTGATTAACCTCTCGGTCCTAAAGGAACATTCTTTGCCCAAATCACTTGCTAGGGCCATTCAGAAATTATAATAACTTCTTGTTAATTATAATGTGAAATATATAACTTGTACACTACTTTATATAAATCGCATTTATTGTTAATGAGAAGACAAGCTCCAAAATTCAAACAGTAAGAGAATTATGTGACTTATTGTTCTGACAGGTATAACAATCATCTAATTCTTCGCACTACCTCATCACAGTAAGATGAAAAGCAGTTTAATCTGCAGTGGATAAAATAATGGTCCATAATGTGCGGTCAGCGGTGAAGCAAAGGCGTTTGCCGCTGGATTTGAAGTAAGCTTCCCACAAAGATCTCGCTACCTCTGGGGTGAGAAGTTCAGCTTTTCCGACAACAGTTGGGACCAGTGCAGTGTATTGGGAATCCCTAATGCGAGCTGCTGTGACAGCAACAAGCTGTCTAAACAGCCAATCACAATGCAGCATTCTCACATACCGGGAAGTGAATAAGCTCCTTTTTATTCTAACTTTTTAAAACTGTTAGAGAGAGCAACACAAAGACTGGGGCACTCACATGAGGAAAAAGTAAACCTGAAATAAAGATGAACAAACTTTAATTTTTAAAATTAAGTTTCTTAAAAATTGAAATTTTTATTGAAATGGATAAATTTGACACTCCACAAAATTAAAATTAGTCTTTCATGGCCTTAACATTTGTATAGTAGTCAATACACCGTTAAAAGTCCAGTTATACCTAATCCAAAAGTGTTTAACTTTTAATGAAGTATTTAACAGTGATATTACAGCGGAAAAGCCTAAGTTTTTGTCAGTTTCACTGATCTTACTGATTACACTGATTGACGGCTATGGAGAGGAGTTCCACAGTGCAGCCGGTGTCGGAGCAGTGAGTGACAGACCGCAACTTCAGGATGTCTACGTTAGGAGGCGCGTGCGCTAAATTCTGAAGTTGCGGTCAGTTTCCGCAAATTTCAGGCCAAAATTTCTGTATATTTTAACATGGCCATTTTGCGTAATGAAGTTGGAGACGATTAATATTCAAGGTTTTGAAAGAAAAATAAAGACATTTATACATGATCTCACCTAAAAATATCACTAACAACTTATTGCACAGTGAATTACTTTGAAATGCAGAGACTGTTAATATGTAAGTAACATTTTGCACAAACAGAAAGTTCCTTTATTTTTGCTCCAATCAGTGTTTCAAATGAAGCAGCTTGATCAGGTCAGCGTTGTGTGTTCAAACTCGGTTGAGGATATTCTCATCAGTTTTAACATTTGATGAAGGTCAACCAATTATCAAATAGTAATATATTGAAGGGAAATTCAGGAGAAATTAGTTATTAAAGGATCAGGCTGTATCTTGACTGTCTTCAAGCAGTTACCAATAATACCAATATGGGCCCGGAATTGGTGGAAGCTAAGTTCTGCCCAAGTACCACCCAAAGGACCGCTGAGATCCCGGCGGTACTTTGGGTGGAAGTTTCATGAAAAAAATCTGGGAAAGACCGCCCAGCGACAAAAATGGGACTTAGGCGCCGAATCTGGGCGGCAGCGGGCGGTAGCTCCCATTCTCGGCGGCAAATGCAATCCTCAGCAAAGTATCACCAAGGATTGAGTCGGGTCCCAGGGAGGGGGGAACTGATCAAATTTTTAAAAAATTTCTAAACACTAAAAAGAACACCAGAAATCCTTCAGGGGACCCCATCCACCTAATTACCTGCAAAAAATATAAAGAAAAGAAGTGGACTAACCTTTTTTTGCAGGTCTTCATACTTACCGTTGTGGTAAGACCTGCCTCCATGCAGCGTTTTTTTCCCCTGCTGGAGTGGAGGACTGTCCGGACCAAACTGACAACTCAGCGGGCGAGGACTCTTCTGGGCATTGCATGCCGGCGAGCGGTACCCAGCGGTCTTCTCGCCCCGCTGGCAGGAGGCCTCCATCAAACTCGCTCGGAAGGGAGACCACCCAGAAACCAGGGAGACCATCAAGAAAACCCGACAGCAGCGGACGGTAAGTCCATCAATTTCGGGCCCAATGAATCATACAGCACAGCTGGAGGCCATTCAGCCCATCATACCTGTGCTGGCTCTTTGGTGGAGCTATCTAACTAGTCCCACTCAATGTTCCCCCTAATTTGTTTTGGGTGCACAGCCCCTTTACTGAGCAGCTTGGAGGGAATTTTGATCCCACTCCCCTGCTCTCTCCCCTGCAAATTTATTCCTTTTAAGTATTTATCCAATTCCTTTTTGAAAGTCACTGTTGAATCTGCTTCCACCGCCCTTTCAGGCAGTGCATTCCAGATCACAACAACTCGCTATGTAAAAAAATATTTCCTCATGTCACCTCTGGTTCCTTTGCCAGTCACCTTGGCCTAGAAATTGGCTTTTTTAGTGCCAACGTATAGCCTTGTGGGCAATAACAAGGCGCTAACCACTTAACGACCTGGCGTGGCGAGATGATTGACTCCTGCTAAATTTGGAGGGAGGTTTGTGGCTGCGGTAGGATGTCGTGCCCTGATCTCCTTCACCTGGAGATCGTGACGTCATCGTCGTTTGCATCGCCCCAGTAGTGTCGCGGACCCGAACCTCGGTCCCGCCCCCTGCAGCATCGCTCGGCGAAAACACCGGCAGCTGCAGGATGTGTTCATCAGGAGGCCGGGCGCTTTGGGGGCAATGCTTAAAGGCGAGGTGGCCGAGTAAAAACATTTCTGCAATATTGTAAGTCGATTTTTTTCAAACCTCTTCCGTCCCGATCAGTCAGCCCGGCACACTGCTGCAGTGCATCGGGCTGGTCGGGCCGGATCATGGCTACCGTCGGGGACCAGGTAAGTATTTCCCTCGCAGAGCCTGCAGCAATGGCCTTTCCCTTTAAGGGAGGGAAGGAGTCTCCGAAGGTAGTAGCGCTGCACGCCCATAGTGCAGAGCTGCACAAGTACCACCCCATCTACTTCCTGAAGTGCTCCAGGAAAGAAGTAGAGCGCTTGATTTAGTGCTCCACTTCCTTCCTGGAGCGCAAACTCCGAATGTTTTAAAAGTTAAAAAACAGCTAGATTTTCAACTTTTCAAAGTTAACGCCCCAAATGGGGCGCTCTCGAATTCCCCCTCCTCCTCCACCCCCCTTATATCTGTATCCTCTGATTTCTATCCTTCTGCCACTAGAAACAGTTTTTGCTGAGTTACTCTATCAAAACCATTCATGATTTTGAACACCTCTTTCAAATCTCCTCTTAACCTTCTCTGGTCCATGGAGAACAACCCCAGCTTCTCCATTCAGTGCACATAATTGACAGTCCTTATTCCTGGTGCCATTCCAGTAAATCTCTTATGCACCCTCCTGAAGGCCTTGACATCCTTTCTAGAATTGAACGCATTACTCCAGCTGGGGCCTAACCAGTGATTTATAAAGGTTTAGCCTAATAAAGTCAAGGATCCCATCGGTCTTTTTAAAACAGCCTTCTCAACTTGTCCTGTCACCGTCAATGATTTGTCTACGTACACCCCAGGTCTCTCTGAGCTGCACTACCTTTAAATTTTTTTCATTTAGTTTATATTCCGACCAAAATGTATCACTTCACACTTCTCTACATTGAATTTCATCTGCCATGTGGTCTGTCCATTTCACCAGTCTGTCTAAGTCCTCTTGTTACTATCTGCCTCATTATTTACTACATTTGCAAGTTTCATGTTATTTGCAAACTTTGAAATGATGCCCTGTGTAACCAAGTACAGTTCATTAATTTATATCAAAAAGAGCCTAATACTGCCCCCTGGGAAACTGTACACTTCACTCTAGTCTGAAAAACATCCATTCACCACTGCTCTCTGCTTTCTGTCCCTTAGCCAAATTCGTATCCATACTGCCAATCTCCCTTTAATGCCATGGGCTTCAATTTTGTTTAATTAGCCTGCTTTAATAATGTCATGGGGGCCGAAATTGGTGAAGGGCAAGGGCCGCCTAAAGGAACGGCGATGGCCGCCAAGATATCTGATGGTACTCTGAGTGGGGTTTTCGGCAAAAAGTTCTTGAAAGGGTGGCCGGCGGCAAAAGAGGGACTTTACGCCATCAATCTGGGTGGTAGCGGACAGGAGCTCTCATTCTCGGCAGCAAAGGCGCTTGCCGCCCAAGTGCCGCCGAGGATGGAGTCGGGCCCACGGAGGGTCAAAGAGCTGCAAATAAAAAGCATTTAAAAAAGCCATGGGAAGACCTACAGGGGACCCCATCAAGGTAAGTCGCGATAAAGAAAAAATATTATAATGGTTTACTAACCTTCTTTTTCAGCTCTTCATACTCACCGTCGGGGATAGATCAGTCTCCTCGCAGCGGTCCACCCCCGTTCTGGTGCCGATTCCCGCCCGCACCAATCTGGCATCTCGGTGCGCGGGAGGTCAGTTGCGCCACTTGGGCATCCGCTGACGTCAGTGGGCGGTTCCCGGCGGTTCTTCCCTCCCGGCTGCTCCAGACCAAATCGAAACTGGCACTGGACGCAACTCGAGGAGAAATGTCGGCGGCAGTGGGAAGTAAGGCCATCAATTTTGGCCCCATAAGTTATGATTACATTTTTTATTCAACATTTATTAGAATCTTTCCAAGTGCTTTTACTTTCTCATTTCCCCTGCCCTTTTGGTCTGCCTGACCAAATGGTAAACAGCTCCATTTAATGAGAGACAGCGAACACAACCTAATTAGAAGTTTGAATACCATCCTCAGTGCTTCAAAAAAAGTCACCGGTGAAACAAAGTAGCAAAGAGAAACAACCTTACCCAGTGAGTGGTTAGAATGTGCAACTCACTACCACAAAGGGTAGTTGAGGTGAATAGCACAGACACATTTAAGAGGAAAGCTAGATAAACACATGTGGGAGAAAGGAATAGAAGGATATGCTGATAGGATCAGATGAAGAGGGGTGGGAGCAGGCCTGTGTGGAGCATAAACACAATGTCATTTGCACCAGTTTCTGTGTTGTACATTCTTTGTAAAAGGATAGAATTTTCACCTTCAGGGATCATTCTACTGCTGTGAATCAGCTGTGCGGGAACCAGAAAAGTGGATGTCCGTGGAGCCCATTTAATCCCCAATAGAAACTCCCACATGTGCATGATGTTATCATCAGGCTTAGCACCTGTGAGTATTGCTCTCACACAATATGCAAGAGTTTAACTTAAGCATTTGTCCTGCATGAAAATGAGAGCCTGGAGCAAAATCGATGGATTTCCATAGTTGAAAGTCCTGGCCAGTCTTAGTTTTGACAATTTACAATGGGTGTTCAACGATGCTCTTCAAAGGACAGAGTGTTCTTTTGAGGGGAGAGGCTTATCATTAAAGCGTATAAAGTGTGTTGTGTCCTTACACACTACTATAAATTCACACGAGGTACATTCTGCAGACAAAGTCACTCTGTGACCTTACCTTTATTCACAGGACCAAGAAGTGATGAAGGTGGGTGGAGCTTCCCCTTTTATACCTGAAAGACCAGGCTAGGAGTGTCTCCCACAAGTTCACCCCCCGTGGTCACAGTGTGCATTTCTTAGGTGTATATAGTATGCAGTGTTGTTACATGAAGGTTACAGTTACATGAAGGTTACATACATGACATCACCTCCCCCCCATGTCTTTCGAGCGGTTGATGCTCTCTCGTGGAGTGCCGCAGTTGCGGCTCTGGTTGTTGAGCCTTGCCATGCGTCTCTGTCACCTGTGGTGATTCCGGCTTGTCCGGGCTGGCCGCAGGGACTGTGCATGCTGCTGAAAGTTCTTGTTGCTCATTCACTGGCGGTGGTGTGGGCAGCATCACATGATCTTCCTCAGGTTCCTCAGTGTCCATGTTGAACCTTTTTTTCACTTGGTCCAGATGCTTGCGGCATATCTGTCCGTTGTTAAGTCTGACCACTATGACCCTATTCCCCTCTTTGACAATTACAGTACCCTCAAGCCACTTGGGCCCCAAAGCATGATTAAGAACAAATACAGGGTCATCGATTTCTATACATCTCCCCTTTGAGTTACGGGCATGGCACTCATTTTGGGACTGACGCTTGCCCGCAACAATATCTGACAGGACTGGATGAATGAGGGACAGCCGAGTTTTTAGTGTACGTTTCATGAATAGTTCCGGGGGCGGGACTCCGTGAGCGAATGCGGTCGGGACCTATAGGCCAGCAGGAGGCGCGATAGGCGGCATTGAAGGGAGGGTCCTTGAATCCGGAGCATGCCTTGTTTTATGATTTGGACCGCAAGTTCCGCCTGGCCATTGGAGGCTGGCTTGAACGGTGCTGTCCTGACATGTTTGATGCCATTACCCGACATGAACTCCCGGAATTCATAGCTTGTGAAACACGGGCCGTTGTCGCTAACAAGGATATCCAGCAAGCCGTGGGTCGCAAAGACCGCATGCAGACTTTCCACAGTGGTGGATGTCGTGCATGAATTCAATATGATGCACTCGATCCATTTCGAGTACGCATCAACAACAAAGGGGAACATTTTTCCCATGAACGGGCCCGCGTAGTCTACATGAATACGTGACCATGGCCTGGTGGGCCAGGGCCACGGGTTGAGTGGGGCCTTCCTGGGGGCATTGCCCAGCTGGGCACATGTCATGCACCTGCGAACACAGTGTTCCAGGTCTGAGTCAATTCCCAGCCACCGTACATGTGACCGGGCAATGGCCTTCATTAACACGATGCCTGGATGCTCGCTGTGGAGTTCTCTGATGAATACTTCCCTTCACTTCTGGGGCATGGCTACCCGGCTGTCCCATAGTAGGCAGTCGGCTTGGATGGAGAGCTCATCCATCCGTCTGTGAAACGGTCTGACCTCCTCAGGGCATGCTCCATGTGCGGGCGCCCAATCCCCAGTCAGGACACATTTCTTAATCAAGGATAGGAGGGGATCTCTGTTGGTCCAGATTTTGATCTGGCGGGCTGTAATGGGGGAGCCTGCGCTGTCAAAAGCATCGAAAGTCTGTGGTGGCCAGTGGAAGCTTGCTGAGCGCATCAGCACAATTTTCGGTGCCTGGCCGGTGCCGTATGCTGTAGTCATACGCAGCCAGCGTGAGAGCCCATCGCTGTATGCGAGCTGACGCATTGGCATTGACAGCTTTCCTGTCTGACAACAGGGATGTTAACGGCTTGTGGTCCGTTTCTAACTCGAACCTTCTGCCAAAAAGATACTGATGCATCTTTTTCACCCCGTAGACACATGCGAGTGCATCCTTTTCAACCATCCCATATCCCCGTTCTGCCTGGGAGAGCGACCTGGAAGAATAAGCCACAGGTTGGAGTTGGCCCTCAGCATTATTCTACTGCAACACGCACCCAACCCCATAGGATGATGCATTACATGTCAAAAACAATTTCTTACAGGGGTTGAACAGGGTCAATAGCTTATTAGAACGAAGTCGGTTCCGCGCCCGATTGAACGCCCGTTCCTGACAGTCCCCCCAAAACCAATCGCAACCCTTACGCAGGAGCACATGTAGCGGCTCCAACAATGTGCTTATGTTCGGCAGAAAGTTCCCCAAATAGTTCAAGACTCCCAGAAATGAACGCAACTCCGATATGTTGCCGGGCCTGGGCGCACGACGAATCGCCTCCGTTTTGGATTCGGTAGGCCGGATCCTGACTGCGGCAAACCTGCTGCCCAAAAACTCGACCTCGGGAGCCAAAAACACACACTTGGACTTCTTTAGTCACAGGCCTACCCGGTCCAGTCGGCGTAGCACCTCCTCCAGGTTGCGGAGGTGTTCCTCGGCGTCTCGACCCGTGATAAGGATGTTGTCCTGAAATACGATTGTTCCAGGGATGGATTTGAGCAGGCTTTCCATGTTCCTTTGAAAGATAGCGGCTGCTGAACGAATGCCAAACGGACACCTGTTGTAGACAAACAGCCCCTTGTGCGTGGTGATGGTGGTCAGTAGCTTGGATTCTTCGGCCAGTTCCTGGGTCATGTAGGCTGAAGTGAGGTCCAACTTGGTGAACAGCTTGCTGCCTGCCAGTGTGGCAAAAAGATCCTCCGCTCTCGGAAGCGGGTATTGGTCTTGTAGTGACACTCGGTTGATAGTGGCCTTGTAGTCGCCACAGATCCTGACCGAGCCATCCGTTTTTAGGACAGGGACGATGGGGCTTGCCCAGTCGCTGAATTCAACGGGTGAAATTATGCCCTCTCTTAGCAACCTGTCCAACTCACTCTCAATTTTCTCCCGCATCACATACGGCACAGCTCTGGCTTTATGGTGCACTGGTCTGGCATCCGGGGTGATGCGTATCACAACTTTGGTACCTTTGAATGTCCCGACACCAGGTTGAAATAGTGACTCAAATTTATGTAAGACCTGTGAGCATGAACTTCGCTCCACAGATGAAATGGTGTGCACATCCCCCCATTTCCAGTTCATCTCGGCAAGCCAGCTCCTCCCCAAAAGCGCGGGACCATTTCTTGGGACAATCCAGAGTGACAGCCGGTTCTCTGATCCATTATGTGTGACCACCAACATTGCACTGCCTAGCACTGGGATGATCTCTTTGGTATACGTCCATAATTGCGTGTCAATGCGTTCTAGTTTGAGTCTGCTAGCTCTGAGTGGCCATAGTTTCTCGAATTGTTAATAGGACTTTCATCATCATAGGTGGCGTTTTTGTATATGAGCTGTGGATGTTTGCCACCTGAACCCGCTGAACTTCAGTGTCCATTGCTGTGTCCCAAGCATCAACCTGCCTTGCAGACCCCTCTTGTGGTTCATCTGCCTCATAAATTAGCCTCGCTGTGGGCTTCCTGCACATTCTGGCCAAATGTCCACTGAAGTTACAATTTCTACAGATGAATTGTTGGAACCTGCAGATTTTTGCAGCATGTCTGCCCTAGCACCTCCAGCATGAGCTGAGATTGTTGTGAACTAAAGGGCTGTTACCAGGCATTCCTCTCTGATTGTCTCTTTGAATACTCTTGAGCACTCTGTTAGTGGGTGTCAATGGCCCCATCCCGGGACGTATTGTCCCTTGTGATGGTGTAAATGTCCATTCAACTTGCCATTGTCTCTGTTGATGACCCACTATAGGGTCTGTCACTGCCTGGGTGGTGTCGAATTGCACTTGTCTGCCTGCGGGGTTCTGAATCGCGTTTACCATGTTAACTCCCAAGCGCATATACGATCTTGGTTTCCTCCTTCCCCGCCATGAAGGTTTGAGCCATCAACGCCACTGCTTCCAAGGTCAAATCCTTGGTCTCAATTAGCTTTCTGAAAATCCCGGCATGAAGAAATCCCATAACATCTCCCCCTGCAGGCATCTGTGAACTTACAGAGGCTGGCCAAGCGTCGAAGGTCCGCAACAAAGCCCGGTATGCTCTGTCCTTCCCGACGTCAGTGTGTATAGAATCGATGTCGGGCCATGTATATACTGCTCGCCAGTTTGAGGTGCTCACCGATCAGTTTGCTGAGCTCCTCGAAGGTTTTGTCTGCCAGCTTCTCGGGTGCGAGCAGGTCTTTCATCAGCGCGTACATCTTAGGTCCACAGCTGGTCAGTAGATGCTCCCTTCGCTTGTCAGCCGCTGCCTCTCCCAGCCAGTCCTTCGTGACAAAGCTCTGCTGGAGCCTCTCAACAAAATCGTCCCAGTCCTCACCAACACAGTACCGTTCCTCTGTGCTACTGGTGGCCATTCTCGTGAGTTGTTGATTTCCGTTTCCTGTTGCCAAATGTTGTGTCCTTACACACTACTATAAATTCACACAAGGCACATTCTGCCGACAAAGTCACTCTGTGACCTTACCTTTATTCACAGGACCAAGAAGTGATGAAGGTGGGTGGAGCTTCCCCTTTTATACCTGAAAGACCAGGCTAGGAGTGTCTCCCACAAGTTCAGCCCCCTGTAGTCAAGGTGTGCATTTCCTGGTGTATATAGTATGCAGTGTTGTTACATGAAGGTTACAGTTACATGAAGGTTACATACATGACAAAGTGTTTGTTAAAATAGGGAGCCTGGCTAAATGTGCAGAGGATAGTAAGTGGCCTCAGGAGAATGGAGATAGGTTAGAAGATTGGGTAGATAGATGTCAAATGAAATCTAGTATGGAGAAATGTGAGGTGGTACATCCTAAGTGGGAGAATAGGGAGAGGAGCAGAGAGTCAGGGTTTCAGATACATAGATCTAAGCTGCAAAAAATGCATATGGGATCGAAGGTTTTCTATAAAGTACAAAACAAAGAGGGAATGCTAAACCAATACAAAACTTTGGTTAGGTTTGTTAGAATAGTGTGTCTAGCTTTGGGTGCCTTACTGTCGAAAGCACGTCAAGGCATGGAGAGAGTGCAGAAATTATTGATTTAAATGATACCAGTATTGAAAGGATTATGAGTAGCAACTCTTTTCATTAGAACAAAGAATGTTAAGAGATCTGATAAAGGTGTTCAGAATTATGAGGGGATTTGATGAGGTAAATACAAAAATTCTGTTTCCATTGGCTGGTGAATCAGTAACTAGAGAGCAAAAAATTAAAAGAAAAAAAGGGGCAGGTTGGGATCATTTATTTTCTAAACTGAGGGCTGTTAAGACATGGAATGCCCTACCAGAAACAATAGTAGAAGCAGAGTCAATAACAGCCTTTAAATGGGAAGTGGATAAATATTTGAAAAAGAAAAAATTGAATGGGTATGCTCTGCCCATTTGTACCTCAAAATTGCAAAATTGAATGTCATTGGATCCTAACTTGCATATTACAAGTGATCTTTCACCGGAAACAAGGAGGTGCTCCAACCACCCACCCACTAAGTGACCTGATTTAGGTTGCTCCCGCCCTGTTCACACCAGGGGAAGGCACTTAAAATCAGCGAAACGTCTTAGGCCTTGAAATTGCCTAGAGCAAATATTAGCATGTGAGTGCTTAATGCATTTACATGCAATTCGTTTATCTGATTAACTGTTCAGTAATTCATTTGCTTAGTAACTATGAATAAGCATGTCAATATCCAGTCTCCCCAGTAGAAATCACCATCCAACTGACTGACTATTTCTGTTGTCCTGGACAGTTGATTGTCTAGTTTCTCACTGTCATGTGGCACACTGTATCGTGATATTCGATAGTTTCAAACCTTTGTAATAACTGCAGCAAGCCAATTGGCTGTTTCACTTTACCCTTCTGTACTGTGTGTTTATAGATGATAATGGGTCTCAGGGTCGATACTGATTTGCATGAAACTCTGAGCTCACAATGCACACACATATTAAATGCACCAACTTGCAATTTGGTAAGTTTTCTTATTTGGGAGTTTTGTGAGTTGTGGGACTTGAACTGTTTTAGCAACCTTTTGCAAATTTAATGTCCCACTGTACATTCTATATTCATTAAATATAGATAAAAGAACTAGAGAAAAACAGAATGTTGAACGTTCTAAAATGTTATGCAACGTGGAAACTAGAGCAGGCAGGGTGATCTAAACTTCTGAACAGCTGCTGATAATTTTTCAGTAACCCGGAATTCCTGTAAACAATGTTCCCCTTAATTTTTTAGTGGTGCATGGCCCTTTTAAGGGCTTGTGTGGCCCATTCACAGTTTCACGCATGCGTGAAACTTAACATTGAAAAAGCCAGTCCCGGGCTACGCAGAACAGGCAGAGAGCTGGTGGCCATGTAGCTTATAGGGAGCGTTGCCTGTAACCCACAGAAAAAACAATGGGCCATAAGTTGCTGTGACAGAGCATCTAACAACGTATGTTGTTAGTTAGACTTGCCTTCCACTTTTAGGTTTCATAATTTTTTGATGGCAAGTTGCTGCTAATGCGAGCTGATAATGTCACAGCGAGGGAAATTGGGCAACTGGGACCTGAGTGAACAAAGCAAGCATCTGTATATCTCCTTAACCAATCGGATTGAAGGATTGTGAAATTAACAGCACAAAGGCTGAGGAAGAAGTGTAACTTAGAGTGGGTGAATTCAATGTCAAATGAGGTACAGAATCAGAAACTAAGGCTGGGATTTTGCTCACCTCAGCGGGTCCGTGGCAGGCGACGTCAGTGGTGGCTCCTGACCCCACTGCTGGTTCCATCCCAGCCTCGGAAATGAAGTTCCCTTCATTGGGCTTGTTACATCCGGCAGGCAGGGATGTCCTCTTCCCTTCCCATGGGTGAAAGAGACCTTCCCAGGAGATCAACACATGGTTGCACATTGCAGAGGAGGACACAAGCAGGGATGTGGTCAGGAGGACCTGAGCGTGGTCCCGCAAACATTTTAATGATCTCAGTAGATCAAGCAATGTTAGTACAAAGCCTAATTCAACCTCATCCTCCTGTGCCACTCATCACATCCCCATCACTCTGCCTTCCCTACCCTTTTCCTGCAAATCCTTACTTACACCAATTTATCTTGCACCTCCACCCATCCTTTTCTATCTATATTATCGCATCCCTATCTCACTAGCTACCCCTCAAACTCACCCTCATCCTAGTGCAATCATACCAACTAACAACACACATGGGTAGGCACTTGGATATTTTATGCAATGTTCATGTCAAGTTTCTGTTGATGTGGTGTCAAACATTGAAACCTTTAGTTTCAACACTTTGCGTTCTTGAACAGATATTTATGCACCTTTGGAAGTGACTTAGTGAGTTCCAATGAATGGTGAGACATAACGGTACCCTCCCTCAATGGTGATGAGTGTGAAAGGAATGGCTTGGCATTGTAGGGATTATGGTGTGGTGCAAACCTGGTGCATCATGTGGCAGTCAAGATGTACAGTGTCAAGTGAAGTAAATGTGGTCAGATGCTGATATCCTCTGTCCTGTGCAGCATCAGTTGATTACGAGAGGTTTGGTTTTGTTGTTGATGCTGCTAGGGTTGAGGCTGATCGTCGTGAAATTCTGAGGACCAAGGTGAGATAATATGAAGGTCACCAATGCTGATGGAATAGATGGCAGGTGAAGTAGAGATAACAGAAGCAATCTATCAATGGTGAGAGGTCAGACTAGATGGAGACTTGTGAAAAGACATGCAACATGCTGAATATTATATAGAAATGCAATGAGGAACAGCTTGTGGTTGAGGGAAGATATCTCTGTAAGATGGGAGCTTTTACTTTACATTTGAAGCTGTCAATTCATCAGCTGATTCAGTGGCCAATGAATTCCTGCCTCAGCTTGACAGATGTGGTCCATGACCAGCATGGACCCTCTGGGCAAGCCGTTAATTAGAAAGCTAAACTGAAAATCATCCTTATGTGGCTCTAAACAAGCCACTGATTATCGGATTAGGTCACCCACCGCTGCCTGTCGGGTCTGCTCAGTGCTGACAGACCCGACATTGGAAAAGGTGCATGGGAGCAAGTTGACAGCAGGTTCCTGACCCACTGTCAAAAACACCGGCCCACCACTAATCCCACCCATTGACCCCACCAGGAAATTCTGGCCCAAGAGAGGGAAAGAAAGATCGGATTATGAGAGAGATAAAAAAAAAGGGGCAGTAAGGAAAAGTTTAAAAAAATTAACATTTCAAATTTGATATTAATATCTCCAACAATAATGAATACCTGAAAGAATGAGACTCCATGGTTTGAAATGTTAATTTTCAGTGCCAGAGAGATTGTTTAGAAACATAGAAAACATAGAAAAATAGGTGCAGGAGCAGGCCATTCGGCCCTTCGTGCCTGCACCGCCATTCAATAAGATTATGGCTGATCATTCCCTCAGTACCCCTTTCCTGCTTTCTCTCCATACCCCTTTCCTGCTTTCTCTCCATACCCCTTGATCCCCTTCACCGTAAGAGCCATATCTAACTCCCTCTTGAATATATCCAGTGAACTGGCATCAACAATTCTCTGTGGCAGGGAATTCCACAGGTTAACAACTCTGAGTGAAGAAGTTTCTCCTCATCTCAGTCCTAAATGGCCTATCCCTTATCCTAAGACTATGTCCCCTGACATTAGCAGTCATAACACTTAGCATGTTGTTAAAAGCATACTTAGACTGAAATGGACAAGACATAACTTTCTGTCGTGAGTTTAGTTCATATCTACCATACACGTACAGCAACTTCACGCCATTCAATGCATTTCAAAGGAGAGGGAGACAGTGAAAAGGCCTTTTCGCAAAGCTAATGGCAGAGCAGTACATCTCAAACAACAACATTTGGATTTCTGCATTTAATCGCGCATGTGCCCTCAGCTGAAGTTGCTGTGGCATTGCACATGAATAAAGGTGAGCGACATTAGCCTCACTGTTATTGTGATAGTAAATTATGACCTTTTAACATTCAGTTTGTGGCCCAGCTTCATACTCAAAAGATGGAAACAAATGATGCTGCAACAAACTCTGATCCACTTCTGGAGTGCATGCTGAAATTGTGATACGTCACCGTATATCATTTTATACCTACGTCAATTAATCAGGGAGAGCATTTGTTGCACTGTATATAAACTAATGACTAGGTTTTCTACTTTAACCATTGCTACTTGGAGAATTTCACTGTAGTGATTTTAAAGTTAGTGAAGCTTAAATAATGAGACAACCTAGAGATGCTACAAGGTAAAATTGTAGATAAACAAATCAAAATGAAGTCGAAAGACAAAACCTTGTCTGGAAAGATTGAATACTTCGTAACATCAGTGAAAATTAGAGAGTAGAAATACCAGATGTAAAATGATTCACTTGATTACACTACTCACTTCCTTTCCTCAGATGATTACATTATGGCCCAGAAATCCCAGTCGGCTGCTTTCCGCAGGTGATCAGGTAAAAAAACTTTTTAAAATGCGCACTTACCTGAAGCTGCTGCACCCACGCAAGTTCCCGGTCCTGAGGCCTCCCTTGACTGCACGTCGCAACGCATGCACATCTGGACGTGCGCAGGGTTGGAGCTGCAGTCACGTGGCTCTGGGCAGCCAATCAGGTAAAGTATGTTCTCATTCATAATAATGGGAAGTCCGTAAGTTGGAGTTCCCATTATTATGAATGAGAAACAGCCCCCAAACAAACAAAACATTCAATAAAAAATAGAAAAAATACACTACATATTTAACATTAATTTAAATTAAAGTTATGTATTATTAAAAATATATATTTTTCCGAGATTTGTTTTAAGTTTTTTAAATTATGCTTTAAAATAAAATTAATGTAGTGGGCAGGGTTTTTAAAAATAAAATGTGTTTTTTTAATTTAATATTTTATGTTTTTGTGTGTTTTAAAACTTTTACACCTCTAAAAGTAGGCTATGCGCCTGCTTTTATCAGGCGCAAGTTTTCAGGACTTTTGCTGGG
The DNA here is from genome assembly GCF_044704955.1 of Pristiophorus japonicus. NCBI lineage: Eukaryota > Metazoa > Chordata > Chondrichthyes > Pristiophoridae > Pristiophorus > Pristiophorus japonicus. The sequence goes on from NC_091979.1 coordinate 290,534,319, forward strand.
CAAGATATGCGTAAATACCGCAATCTTGCCCACGCAAATGTCCTGGCTGCCAGGATATGGAAGATAGCTTGACAGATCGGAAAAGCCGGTTTTCAGCGCATGTGCATTGTGCTCTGAAAATAGGCTTTTGCGATGCCTTCCCGAGTCCGTAGACACTCGGTATGGACCCGGGAGGCCGGAATTTCTGCCCCGATGTATTTGTGGAGCTGTTTCTTATTTCTCTAGTAAGAAAAGGGTTTGCTTGTTCCACTTGGGGTGCTCTGACAAACAGTGACACATGTTTTTAACTGCAAATTAGGATACATTACATAATTCATAATGACGATGTAAACTCTGCTCCCCTAATATCAGTGTAATCTTGCACAAGAACAATGAATCCATGGTAATATTATTTACTCATCTTTCTTAATCTAAAAATGTCATGGCAACTCAAGTTAAATAGTGGATCACAGAGTAATCAAACCAATAAGGAAAGGTAAGAATAGTATTGCCACAATCACAAAACTCACAAAACTTCAGAAATCATAGGGCCGAAATTGCCCATTTTTTGCGCCCCATTAACGCCGCCGGGGGGGTGCTTTGAAGTTAGCGCACTGCTCTGTGATTAATGCCCTGGGCCGGCAAACACGCAGTGATGACATCGTCGCTGTGCGCAGCAATTCCTCACTGCCCCGCACCAACCCCTTTGCGCCCCGCAGGGGAAATTGGCCCTCGAGATGCAAGGCAGGTGCAGGCCATTGTCAACAGCGTGGCGCTGATGTGCAGAACGCGACACTGAGTCCCAACATGCTTGTTTAATTTCTTTCCTTATTCCCCGTGATAAATTCTTCTGTCTCAGCCTGTAAGGGACCTACATTTACTTTTGCTAATCTTTTCGTTTTTACATACCTATAGAAACTTTTACAGTCTGTTTTTATGTCTCTCGCTAGTTTACTCTCATATTCTATTTTCCCTTGCTTTATCAATTTCTCCCTTTACTGAATTCTAAAATCCTCCCAATCCTCAGGCTTACTATTCTTTTTGGCAACATTATAAGCCTCTTCCTGTGATCTAACACTATTTTTAACTTTTCTTGTTAGCCACGGTTGCACCATTTTTCCTGTGGGTTTTTTGTGCCTTAAAGGAATGTATATTTATTGTAAATTATGTATTCATTCTTTAAATGCTATCCATTGATTGTCTACCATCATAGCTTTTAATGTAGTTTCCCAATCTACCTTCGTCAACTCGCCACTCATACCTGTGTAGTTTGCTTTGTTTAGAATTAAGATCCTAGTTTCAGATTCAATTAAATCTTTTTCAAACTCAATTTCAAATTCAATCATATTATGGTTACTTTTCCCTAAGGGCCCCTTTACTACAAGCTTATTAATTAACTGTTTCTCATTGCACAATATTAGATCTAAAACAGCCTGAGATTTTTGCTTTTGAGGTTCTGCTTTTTAATTTGGCTCCCAACAACTCAAACTCCCTCAGCAGAACCTCATTCCTGGTTCTACCTATGTCATTAGTGTTATGTAAGTAAACTTTACTAGTGTGTAAGACTTGCCACCAGAGGGCGCACCTGTTGATGACCCAAGAGTCACATGCACATCCCGGACAAGCAGATATAAAAGGCAGTCTACCATGCTGCTTCCCTCACTCTGGAGCTATATTAAAGAGACTAAGGTCACAACAGTTTGAGCTTACAGTATACAGTCTTGTGGAGTTATTCAGAACATAACAATTGGTGACAAGTAACAGATCACGAATTTTCACGCAGTTATGACTGCCGTTGGTATTCTTGAGAGATTTGTTGAGGGTGATGATTGGGAAGCCTTTGTTGAGTGTCTTGACGAGTACTTCATGGTCATCGAGCTGGATAAGGAAGATACTGTGGTCAAGCGCAGGGCGATTCTCTTCAACGTTTGTGGGTCCATGATATATGGCCTCATCAAAAATCTGCAAGCACCGATGAAACCAACGGACAAGACATATGCAGAGTTGTGCACACTTGTTCGGGAACATCTCAAGCCGATGGAGAGCATCTTAATGCCAGGTATCGCTTTTATACGCACCATTGCTCTGAGGGCCAGGACGTGGCGAGCTATGTCGCCGACCTAAGATGCCTTGCGGTACCGTGCATATTTGCTGGATTTTTGGGGGAAATGTTGCAGGACTTTTTCACGCTTGGAATCGGCCACGAGGTCATTCTTCGCAAACTGCTGTCTGCCGAATCCCTAGATCTGAGTAAGGTCATCATGATAGTCCAGGGTTTCATGTCCACGAACGATAACATTAAACAAATATTTTTGCAGCATCGAAGCTCACCGGCAAGTACTGTGCATAAAATAACATCTTCAGCAGGCAGAACTGTACATGGCAGGACCTACACGTCTGCAGATGCCAGACCTAGGATGACTCAGAGTCTGCTGTGGGGCGTGAATGCGAATCCATTAACACCATGTTGACGCTGCGGAGGTAATCATCAATGTTGATTCAAGCATTACGTGTGCAAGGGCTGTGGAACAATGGGCACCTCCAGCGAATGTGCAAACGTACTGTGACTCACCACGTGGCAGAGTCGGCAGAAGATGATCGATCCGGCGCGTATCACACTGAACGAGTAAGAGAGGCAACTCAACCCGAGGCTGAAGAGGAAGTGTATGGGGTACACACCTTCACCACCAAAAGCCCTCCAATAATGTTGAAAGTCAAATTAAACAGCATTCCAGGTTCCATGGAATTGAACACGGGGGCGAGCCAGTCAATTATGAGCCAGAAGGCTTTCGAGAAACTGTGGGGCAACAAGGCACAAAGGCCAAAACTAAGCCCGATTCATACAAAGCTCTACATTTACACCAAAGAGCTCATACCAGCAATTGGCAGTGAAGGTATTGTACAATGGAGCTGTGCATGATTGATCACTATGGATTGTACCAGGCGATGGCCCAATGCTGTTCGGCAGAAGTTGGCTAAGAAAGATCCGATGGAACTGGGATGACATCAAAGCACTGTCTTCGATGGATGACGCCTCGTGCGCCCAAATGCTAAACAAATTCCCATCGTTATTTGAGCCAGGCATCGGCAACTTCACAGGCACCAAAGTGCAGATCTATCTAGTCCCTGATGTACGGCCCGTTCATCACAAGGCCCGAGCAGTTCCATATATGATGCGAGAGAAAGTCGAGATCGAGCTGGACAGACTTCAATGAGAGGGAATCATATCACCAGTCAAGTTCAACGAGTGAACCAATCCAATTGTTCCAGTGTTGAAAAGCGATGGGACGGTCAGAATCTGCGGGAACTACAAGGTAACGATCAACCGAGTCTTGTTCTATGACCAGTACCCACTACCTGTTCGCAATGCTAGTGAGAGGAAGTCGTTCACCAAGCTGGATCTCACCTCTGCTTACATGACAGGAGCTGGCTGAACCTTCGAAAAAATTGACGTTCATATACCACAGTTGCCCGTTTGGGATTCGCTTGGCTGCGGCCATCTTCCAGAGGAACATGGAGAGTCTGCTGAAATCGCGCACCGTGGTGTTTCAAGATGATATCCTGATCACTGGTTGTGACCAAACACTTGCACAACCTGGAAGAGGTTCTAAAGTGACTGGACAGAGTGGGACTCAGGCTGAGACGCTCTAAGTGTGTTTTCATGGTGCCAGAGGTCGAATTTTTGGGAGAAAGATTGCGGCAGACGGCATCACACCCACGGACTCCAAGACGGTGGCCATCAAGAATGCACCCAGACCACAGAATGTGACAGAGCTGCATTCGTTCCTGAGCCTCCTCAACTATTTTGGTAACTTTCTACTGGGGTTGAGCACTTTGCTGGAACCTTTGCATTTATTGCTACGCAAGGCTGATGACTGGGTTTGGGGTAAATCTCAAGAGACAGCCTTTAATAAGGCCAGAAACCTGCTATGTTCTAACAAGTTACTTGTATTGTATGACCTATGTAAACGTTTAGTACTAGCTTGTGATGCATCTTTGTACGAGGTCGGTTGTGTGTTGCAGCAAGCCAATGTGTCAGGCAAACTGCAACCGGTTGCATATGCATCCAGAAGTTTATCCAAGGCTGAAAAAGTCTACAGTATGGTTGAAAAAGAAGCATTAGCATGCATATACGGGGTTAAGAAAATGCACCAATATCTGTTTGGACTCCGATTCGAGCTCGAAACTGACCACAAACCGCTCATTTCGCTGTTCTCAGAAAGCAAAGGTATTAACACCAATGCTTCGATACACATCCAAAGGTGGGCACTAACATTATCTGCGTATGACTATGTAATCCGCCACAGACCAGGCACTGAGAACTGTGCTGATGCCCTCAGTCAGCTACCATTGCCCACCACCGGAGTGGAAATGGCGCAACCCGCAGACTTGCTTCTTGTAATGGATGTTTTTGAGAGCAAGGGGTCACCCAACATGGCTCGCCAGATCAGGACCTGAACTAGCCAGGACCCTGTGCTATCACTAGTAAAAAGCTGCGTGCTTCATGGGAGCTGGTCGGCTGTTCCTGGGGAAATGCAAGACGAAATTAAGCCGTTTTCCCGACGCAAGGATGAAATGTCCATCCATTCGGATTGTCTCCTATGGGGGAATCGCATGGTTTTGCCAAAAAAAGGCAGGGAAACGTTTGTGCGTGACCTATACAGTACCCATCCAGGCATAGTCATGATGAAGGTTATCGCCAGGTTGCACATTTTATGGCCCGGCATTGACTCAGAATTGGAGTCATGCGTACACCAATGTAACACTTGCTCACAGTTGAGCAATGCACCAAGAGAGGCCCCACTGAGTCTGTGGTCATGGCCCTCCAAACCGTGGTCCAGGGTCCACGTAGATTTCGCTGGCCCCTTTCTAGGAAAAATGTTCCTTGTAGCAGTGGACGTTTACTCTAAATGGATTGAATGTATAATAATATCATCATGTACGTTCACTGCCACCATTGAAAGCCTCCGGGCCATGTTCGCCACCCATGGTTTGCCCAACATCCTTGTTCGTGATAATGGACCATGTTTCACCAGCTCGGAATTCAACGAGTTCATGACCCGCAATGGCATCAAGCATGTCAGGTTTTCCCCGTTTAAGCCCGCATCCAATGGTCAAGTGGAACGGGCAGTCGAAACTATCAAGCAGAGCTTGAAACGCATGATGGACGGTTCCCTGGTTATCTCGGATTCTGCTCAGCTACCGGACGCGACCCCACTAGCTTACTGGTGTCCCCCTGCAGAATTGTTAATGAAGAGAGCACTCAAAACCAGGCTCCTTAGTCCACCCAGATCTCAATATCATGTAGAAACCCGGCGTCACCGGCATAACGTGTACCACGATTGTGCGACTGTATCGCGTGACATTGGGGTTAATGGCCCTGTGTTTGTTCTTAATTACGGTCATGGTCCCAAGTGGGTTGCTGGCACTGTTTTAGCCAAGGAGGGGAATAGAGTGTTTGTTGTCAAACTTTTGAATGGACAAATGTGCAGAAAGCACTTGGATCAGACCAAACTGTGATTCACTGACAACCAAGAACAGTTTGAAGAGGACATCACCATCATTGATCCACCCACACCCACCCAACCAGCAACTGACCTCGCTGTCAACCACAAGGATGAACCCACCATGCTCGACAGTCCGATCAGACCAGCCGTGCTGCAGTGCAGCAATGATCCGACCAACTCACCCATGCCAGGACTTCAACTCAGGCGATCAACCCGGGAACGTAGAGCCGCGGATCGCCTCAACTTGTAAATAACTTTTATCTAAGACTTTGGGGGGGAGTGATGTTATGTATGCAAACTTTACTAGTGTGTAAGACTTGCCACCAGCGACGAACTGTTGGAGACCCAAGGGTCACCTGCACACCCTGGGCAAGCAAGTATAAAAGGCAGTCTACCATGCTGCTTCTTCACTCTGGAGTTACATTAAAGACACCAAGGTCACAACAGTTTGAGCTTACAGTATACAGTCCTCTGGAGTTATTCTGAACATAACAATTGGTTCCTACATGGACCACAGCAACTGGAGCCTCCCCCTCCCACTCCAAGTTCTTCTCCAACCACGAGGAGACATCCTTAACCCTGGCACTGGGTAGGCAACACAACCTCCGGAACTTCCTGTCATGGCTGCAGAGAACAGTATCTATCCACCTGACGATACTGTCGCCTACCACTACCATGTTTCTTTTTATTCCCCCCACTTGAATGGCCTCCTGTACCACGGTGCCATGGTCAATTTGCCCATCCTCCCTGCAATCTTTTTTCTCATCCATACAGGCAGCAAGTACCTCGTACCTGTTGGATAAGGTCAAGGGCTGAGACCCCTCCATCACTATATCCTGGGTCCCCATACCTTCCTGACTCGCAGACACATCCTCATGTTCCTAACAATTGACGAACTCCAAATTACTGCTCAACCTAAAGGGCTGACTGCCTTCTGGAACAAAGCAACTCGGTAACTCTCCCCCATGCTGATGCATCGCAATGTCTGCAGCTCAGACTCCAGCTCAACAACTCTGAGCCGAAATTTCTCAATCTGTAGGCACTTATCGAAGATGTGGTTGTTAGGGATCTCATTGGTCTCCACCAACTCCCACATGCTGAAGTTACGACACACCACCTGCCCTGCCATCTCTATCAACCTGATTTTATTTAAATAATTAGTTACAGTATGTATTCAAATGATTATTTTTACTTTTAATTTGTAATTTTAATTAGTTAATTTAGTTTGTTATTAATCCAATAAAGTTATTGTAGTTAGTACTCTCTCCGTTCATAATTTAATCCACTACCTAATCTCGTGAACAAAGGAGCTGTGATACTCACCAACCAATCACCGACCTACTGTCCTGTGATGTCACACCTCGATTTTTTTTCTCTCTCTCCTCGGCTCTTTATTTCCCTGGCTCGGCTCCGTCCCTGAACAGGTCCGCTCTCACCGCTGCTCTCACTAAGTAATGGGAAAGCCTTATGCCAGTATTCTATAATGGAAAAAACCTATTTCGCCATTTGCCAATTGTTACATATGGCTAATGGAGGTTCTGCAGCTGGGTGACAGTAAGTAGACCTGCCGCTACATTGTGACAGCAACTTGGGATAGGAAATTGTCATTATAAATGTTTACATACCAATTTAACATTGTTAACGTAGCTATACTACTTAAAAATTGTGACAACAGGAAGTGAGATTGCGTAACAGGAAGTGTCTGTCCAATGCACGATATCTAATAACACATATATTTTGGGCCTCAAATTTCCTGAACAATTACACTGAGATTGTGCCTGCTGCTGCCTTCCAGTGTCGACTCTGCTGGACTTAATTGGGTCAGTGGGAGACACCTAATGCATGAGACAGATGAGTGCAAGCACCAATATGTGCTCATCTCCAGTGCCCACCTGACTTGTGTGGCCGGAAACTCGACATCCACTTGCCATTTAGGGTGGTTGGGGGGGAGGTGGCGGAGGTTGCCACCCCTGCACCATGACCTTAGCCAAGATCTCCACTGCCCCATCGGTGGGGGCAACCATCATGCATTACGAGGTTGGTAGACTTTGCCTCATCATCGTAGTGGATTTGAGAGACGTGCCAGGTCTCATCTGAGCCAAGTAAGCACCGCCCTGGTTATATCCCATGACAAGATTTGCTTTGTAAGTGCCACATGGAAGTTCCTTACAAGGGAAGATGTAACCATGTCTCCACCATTTTCTGGGAGTTTAAGAGCCAGACCTGCAGCAGGAAATCGGCAGAAGCTCCAAGATATTTTGGCTCCATACTCTTTAAGTATTTTAACTGAATAAGAGGCTGTTTTCATCTCGGTGCTCTTAAGCAGCTTTTTCATTTTAAGTTACCGTCACAGGGGAACTTAGGAGGAGAAATTCGGGATGTTTGCACCTCCTGTTAGTGCCCCCGGGGTTGCTAATGGGAGGCACAAATGACTTTTCTCCCAGGCACAGCACCACTTACAATTCTCGCGAAATTCCACGGGAGTTTAGCAGCAGCGGAAACTGGTAACGTCCCGCTCAGCTGCAACGGCAATGATGACATCATCACCTTGCGAAGCGACCCATTTTCTTCCTGGAGCGAAAATTCAGTAGCGCCCCCTGAGGCTGTGCCAGGTGATGACAGCGACAGCTGCAGCGGGCGGGTACCAGGCTGTTGGCTGCTCGCGAGGCGAAATTTAATGGGGAGATGGGGAATTGAAAAAAAATGGCCAACTTACTGGTTGCGGTCTTCTTTATTTTGGATTGTTTGGTTCGTGCCGCGATCTTGCAGCCCTGCACTCCATTTGTGCGCCAGGATGCTGCCATGGCACACCGCTCCCTGGTAGTCCAGGGATGGCCCCGTTTCCTGCCCACAGAGTCGGCAGCTTGGCTCTCCCCTTTAATGAATGGGAGGGCCCTGTGCCACGTAGCACTGCACCCTACAGAGCCCTACCACCCCGCCCACGCCCCACAGAGCAAGTGAAGCGTGATATTTTGTGCTCCACTTGCTCTCGGAGGGGGGGTGGGGGGTGGTTATAACCCAAATATAGGTCGTGAGGTGGGTTTTCTGCGCCTGGCATAGGAACTCCTGTCTTGCGGCTGTTACCGATGCCAAATGGGGCGCTACGCAATTTTTCCCCCTTTATGTCTTATCACGGGAAAGTCAAAATAGTCATGGGAAAACTGCAAATAATTTTATCAACATGATACAAGAACATGGACTTTGTTTTTACTGGAGCCCTATCTCAGGACCCCCATTCCCACAGCTGGGAATCTATAAGAACTCCCTTCACTACTGCTCGATCCAAGAATTACTCAGTAAGTTTAACCCCATATCCGCCCTCTGAGTACCACCAAACCCCAGGTTCTCCCTCTGCAGCGCTGCCATACTCCAGGATCAGTCTCCAGTGTACGAAAGCCCAGCATCCCCCGATTACTGCTGTTGAATTCTGCAGCCCTCCTCTCCACTACTGTTAAACACCACGTCTGGCATGTTACTTGCCATCTTGCTCTCCATCCTGAGCTTTAAGAGAATTGTGATTAAAATTTATGTATAAAGTTAAAGGGACATAAGCTAAATGATCAACGTAATGTTTACATGAAACTTGAAATAGCTGAATATTGCCTACCAAATAATTGGAGAACAGTTTGTAATTCAAGTATTTACAAGTTGTCAGATGAATGGCAAAGGCTGAAAAAAAGAGGGCAGGTATAAAAACAGCTGTTGCAATACAAACGTTCCTGGTAGCTCTTGGATTACAAAGCATCTGAGTGAGAGTCAAGTTAGAATGAATGATGGAGGTAGGCTTTGAAGCACTCTAACTACAGTTTTTATGGTTGACTTTGTACGAGGTGAAAGAAGGGATGTTCAGGATTTTAGTTGGTACCAGAATCACACTTCCTGCACATGCATAATACCATCAGGTATATCTGCAGGTCCTTATACTCATGCCTGATGGTGACCATGGAGAATTACTATGGAGTCAGTTGCAGATCTGAACCATCTACTGCTGCAAGGATACCTGCAGCTAATTATCACCAAAGGGGCCCTGCTGCCAACAGCAGTCAAGGTCACTTCCTCTCAATTCTTTTGCTTCCTTCCAGACCAGCAAAGAGATCATCAGCAGTACCAGCCAATATGCAGCTCACACATGGATCAAACAGGTGACTGATGCATGGGTCAACATGGCTCATAGTGTCATCTCCTTTCTGTTATGTTGGAACCCTTGGCAACCTGTATCACACCACCACCACCTGTTGGAGTCCCAAGGAATCCCAGCATCCCTTGGAAGCACTGTATATAAGCAGGCCTCCCACGCTGTACCAACACTCTGGAGTTTAATTAAAGGAGCTAAGGTCACACTTGCTCATTGCATACTGTACTCAATTTCATCCTTTATTATATGCGTAGCACTTTCCTACTGAATAGAAACAGCATCATGACATGGCTGCTCAATGTCACCATACTGCTGTATATCCAGAAATGGAGATGTCATGGAAGGCAGCCATGTGACCAATCTCCAATCAATTTTGTATGTCAGTAAGTGACCGAATATCGGGCGCTTAGATTGTGTTACAGTGATTTTAAGTGTGAAGCCCTCTGAAAATGTGGGTGTGCCACAGATAGCAGTTTTAAGTTGACCTGCTGCAGAATGGTAAATATGACGAGCAACAATAAAAGAGCTATAAAATGATGTAGGGCTTTGCACAGGCATGTTGACAGGCAGGAATTTGTGGCATGAAATCCTGTAAATGGCACTGTCGAGGAGTCTTGCCAGCTTCCTTGGGTATTCCATCTTTCTCTGTCTATTCCTAGGTCCAACAGATAGTCTACCTAGCATTGAACCTGGGCTACTACCTCCAGCCAGACATGCTACACCGTTGTGCCCTGAGATGGTGCCCCCATGTAGCAGCACTTCCACCTCTCCACCCATTAAACAGAGGGATTAGGTATTGCAGCTCTCCATCTCTTGACCATGGACGTTTTCCCTCGTCTCCATATTTATTTTGTCATCCACTGCTTTTGACCAGTGACTTTTATTGTTGTCTGATGCAGCCTTTTGAAAAGGCAGAAATATAATCAAATACTTGATTATACTTGTAAAGACTGCAATAATTTTTACTCCTGTCAGTGGTTACTTAAATTTGCTCATCATAAATAATTCATTTGGTCAACTAGGGAAAATCCTGGATGTTTGGCCTGGTAGGAAGTTGATAATAATTACAATCATTACACTCAGTTAATCTGTAACCAGACAATAATGGGCCTGAATTTGCGGCCCCTATGGGTGCATACGAAGTGAACACACACCCGTAGGGTCCGCGCAAGTTCTGGACTTAGGTATGCGAAGGGCATGTTCCTAAACCCAAAACTTGCGATCCGTCAAGAATCTTCTTGAGAGATTGCATGCATCTAGACGAAAAGGGTCTCCGCGGGTGGAGAGTTGGGCCTGTGAGGCCTGCTTTTACCAGCGTAAGAGTTTTTAAAAAAATAGAAAAATAAAATGTTATCACTCATTTATATATTAAAAACCCTGTCCATTAATGTAAGTTTATTTTTAGCCCTGTTAAAACATAATTTAAAAATTTTTTAAAAAATGTTTGTATAAAATATTTAATTAAATTGCATTTTAATTCATTTTAAATATGTAATGTGTATTATTTATTTAATGTGTTTACGTGTTTTATGGTGTATTCCCATTAGTACTTATTGCAGCTCCGTAGAAACAGAACTCACCATAAGTATGAATGGGAATGCCGCCATATTGATTGGTTGGGCCGGCCCATGTGATCCCAGGGACGCCGATGAATCACGTACGCTCCTGGAATATGTGGGCCTCTATGCAGGCTTTCACGTAGAAACCTAGGACCACAAGTCTCTAAACCTCTGGGACCACCGGGTACTTTCATAGAAATGTTTCTGCGGGAAGACTCCGACCGCAAATTCTGGGCCATAAACTAATGACATGACATAATAACAGCATGAGCTTATTGGTAGAAGTTTAAGGAGGTGACATAAGGAGTGCTCGAAGGGTAGGGTTTGGGGAGATTTTTGACAGATGGAGAGAATTACAGCAAAGCATATTGATGAAGGAAGATGATTGCTGAGTGCAGACATATGATGACTGGACATTTTGTTACCAACAATGAAGCGGAGGGAAGGAGCCATGCACAGAAGTCCAGATTTGAAAGAACACAGTGTGCATGTTGGGATATAATGCAGTAAAAGGTTGCAGAGGTAGCATGGAGTGAAACCTTGGAATTTGTTTGTGAATGAGAATGTAGATTTTGCAGTTGATGTACAGGGGAATGGGGAGGCAGTGGAGGTTAGTGAAGATAGGGTTTTAGATGATCAGAAAAGATAGCAAATAAGAAACAACACCAGATCTTAAAAATGCTTATTTGATAGAAAAATTAATATTTTAACTTTAGTATGTGTATTTACAAATATACCAACTAACAACTAAGATTAAAGAACTTGAATTGGTCGAATGACTTCAGGAACTGCCAGAGTTCAATACATGAAGATAGTAATGGTGCTAGCAACACAGGCAAATGCACAGGCTTTTAAAAAAAGGTACGCTGTGTGAGTCATCGAAATGGATTGATAGGAAAGTTAATGCACAATTGTGTAAACAAAGCTGAGAACTAATAATACACCAGCTTTTCATTAATGCATATTATGGTAGCAGCAGATGGAAATCATTAATTTATAGACTTTCTGAAAATAAAGAAAACATTAACCAATGACAACATATCGATCAGGGCACCAACTAACAAGGTGCATTATACCATGGAAACAAAAGGATACTTATTTTTTGAACAAGAAAAATCTAAGCCTCGTATAGTACTGTTCATCATTAGTTCTTTTTGTTGATTCACCTGTGTCAAGTTTTACATCTTCGCATGATTAGTATATCTAACTTTTGCAAGTTATTTAAGCAGCCAATAAATATTTTCCCATTATTGAGAATGGTTTCAGAACGTGTGTTAGAAGAAAGCTATTGCCAGGAATTTCCTCAGTGCTTCTCCTGCTCTGCCACCGTAACTTAAGCGAGAACTCTGTTTGCACATGTGAATGGGTTTCCGCCGAACTTCCACCAGAGTTACGCCGGTGAAGTGGGAGAACCTCCAAGAAAATTCCCAGCACATGTTCACACCAAGAAATGCACAAAGTTGATGAGCAATCAAAGTCAGTGGTGAAAATCTACGGCCACTAATCCCTAGCAGTGGAAAAGGAAGCACATCCTACAAATTCAATCAGATATTTATCTATGAATATTAGTGTACTTTTCGTTTTCTTTCCAGTTAATATTTTGTAGTCAAGAAATTAAAAATTCTAATATTTATGTGTAGTAAAAAAAATCCAGCAGCTATTTGCAAAATATTAAAAAAATAAAGATATAAAAGTATCAGGCATACAGTAAATTAGTGATTTCACAGCAACATTTATCTTTTAATTTCTCATTTTCTTCCTATTTTAAAATATATATACTTTGCCACTTTAAAAAAATAATGGCCATAGAATATAAAACTCATAGTGGGGTGTTGCTGTGCTTATTGAGAAAATGCTTCGTAGTATTTGTAATACAAGTTATGTAGAGCTGCCAGTATATTCTGCATGTACAGTATCTAATTCCAAAAACAACAATCCCATACTTGCTAACATTTGATGACTGAATGGGTGGGTTTGGGAGGAAGAGGAGCCCAGGTAAGGTCATGACAGGAGATAGGTAATGGTCTCAGTAGTAAAGTATTGCAATGCCAGTGAGCTTGAGCAGATATTTCTTTTGGATGGGTGACTGTAGAGATAAGTAGGAGAGAGAAAGGATAAAATAATTGCAGCAATTACAAGTATGAGATCCAAACTCATCGAACAAAAGGTAACGCAGATTACTGTGGAATAATTTTTGGGAAGAACATAACAGGTAAAACAATTACTGACAAATAGTGTTTTGAAAATTTGGAACAGAGTCGGTGTGTAGGGTGTTGTTCCATCTTTACACAGAATCTCATCGCAAAGAAAGAAGTTATTCGGCCCATTGTGCCTGTGCTGGCTCTTTGAAAGAGCATTCCAATTAGTCCACATCCCTGCTCTTTTTCCCCATAGCTCTACAAATGTTTTTTTCAAGTATATATACAATTTTCTTTTGAAGGTTACTATTTTATCCATTGAAAGAGAAAATGGTTAGCATGAAAACACAAAACCATAACATGTACATGTAACGTTCGTCAGGTTGTCAAATCAAGACAAATGCCCGTACCAGTGTGACACTGGTTTCAGGGCACTGAATGCTCCCTCCAGACACAATCCAAGAGGTGGAGACAGATCTAATTGTATGTTCAATTAGACATATTGTCATTTCAACACATCATTGCGCTATTGAAATCCTATTGTCAGCACTGCTATATATTTCAAATAGACCATGAAATGTGCAGTTTATAACCTAGCCATAAAAAAGCAAACCAAGAACTAGGGTTTATTTCTAGAGGGATAGAATTGAAAAGTAGAGAAATTATGATAAACTTGCATTGAACCTTGGTTAGACTACACTTGAAGTACTGTGTACAGTTCTGGCAGCTGTATTATGAAAAGGATGTAGAGGCACTGGAGAGGGTGCAAAAAAGATTTGCAAGGATGATAGCAGAACTGTGAAGTTATACCTATCAGGAAAGGATGAACATGCTGGGTCTCTTTTCACTTAAAAAATGAAGGATAAGGTGACCTAATAGAGGTCTTTAAATTTATGAAAGGTTTTGATAGAGTGGACAAAGAGACTGTATTTCCACTTGTGGGGAAGAACAAAACTAGAGGCCATCAATAGAAGATAGTCACCAAGAAATCAAATAGGGAATTCAGAGGAAACTTCTTTACCCAGAGAGTGGTGAGAATGTGGAACTCGCTACCATGGGGAATAGTTGAGGCAAATAGTATAGATGCATTTAAGGGAAACCTATATAAGTATATGAGGGAGAAAGAAATTGAGGAATTGAAGGTTATGCTGATAGAGTTAGATGAGAAAGGAGGAGAGGAGGCTCGAGTGGAGCATAAATGCCAGCATGGGCCAAATGGTCTGTTTGTGTTTTATATTCCATGTCATTCTATGAACCTATTTCCACCACTCTTTCATGCAGTGCATTCAGCTTTTCTTTTCTCTTGACATACAAGAGACTATTTAGTAAGCAAACTGCATTTCAAGTATATGTCTTGCATATTGTAATAATTTAAGGGAACAATAACTAAGGGCTACCAGCAATTTTTATTCATTTGATAAAGAATAATGGTGGTAATATATCTCCAGTAAAAACTTCAATGCTTCTCAAATCTAAGTCATACCAAGGGCTATAAGTTATGGATAAGACAAATAGAGGCCTTGGGCCCGAATTTGGTGAAGGACCCCAGCCGCCCAAGTGCCGCCCAAAGGACCGCCGATGGTCGCCGAGGTACCTGATGGTACTTCAAAAGGGCGGCAAATGAGGGACTTATGTTGCCAATCTGGGTAGAAGCCGGTGGGAGCTCCCAATCTCGGCGGCAAAGGTGCTTGCCGCCCAAGTGCCGCCAAGGATGGAATCGGGCCCACAGAGGGTCGAACACCTGCAAAGAAAAAGCATTAAAAAAAACATCGGAACACTTTCCGGGGACCCCATCCAGGTAAGTCCCTGTAAAGAAAAAGATTAAAAAATGTTTACTCACTTTTTTTTCAGCTCTTCATACCTACCATCTGGGACAGACCAGCCTCCTCGCAGCGGTCCACTCCCGTTCTGGTGCCGACTCCCGCCCGCACCAATCTGGCATCTCGGAGGGCGGGAATCCACTTATGCCACTCGGCCATCCGCTGACGGCAGCTCTCCCCTCCCGCCCACTCCAGGCCAGATCGAAACTGGCACTGGGCGGAACCCGAGGAGGAATGTCGGTGGCAGTGGGCGGTGAGTGCATCAATTTCGGGCCCAGTGAATCAGGCTTTTACTAAATATAGATTGTAATTGTTGGGGTAATAGGAAGACTTTGCTTCCTCGAGGCGGACTACCTGATATAGGAAGTCGACACCTCACCCTCACCCTCCATATAATGACCACGGAATCAAATAAATGAAACCTTCGGTTCAACCGGCTTTATTTCAAGCAAATGCAAGGGAAAGTTCAATCGTGGAACCTTCAAAGTACAAGAGGTTTCAAGTACAATTTATATAGTTTTTCGAGCGGGGCTACCCTCCTACAAAATCATCGATTGGTCTACTGCTATCAGCAAAGTTAATTTGATTTGTTATCTCTTATCAAACTGGCTCTGAGTGGTAAGTGCAATGTAAATCATGTTGTTCAGTGATGTGATCTTTGCCTTAGTCTCTTAGTAGCTCTGTTCCCAAAATACTAGCTTTCTTATCTCTTCCTCAGAGACTTCTAGCCAAAATGTTATGTATTGTAACTGCCGACCTCTACTGTCTTTGTTATGTGTTACTAAGGTTAAGGATGAATTAACCATCAGGCTTAATTCGTTATAAGTGTGCTTTACCTACATTAGCAAGTGTTACATACAATAGGCAATAATCCATACCGTAAGGTAGAGGAACTTCACCGATTACTCAGACCCTCTTAATACTGATAAGCCCTCAGAATCTGTTTTCTCTTTGCCTGCTACAACTCCATACTCCTTACAATTCCCCCGAATGGCCCTTTGCTATATGCCCAAGATAAGTCATTTCCCAATTAATTCCTCATGGGTGAGCTTCCAGGGTTGTCCTTTCGCTTTGTAGCGCTACTTCCCGAGCTGCAGGACCTACCTGTTGGCTTTCCCATCAAGGTTATATTAAATAAGTCCTTACTGCCGGATTGTCTAATTTCCCTTTATTCAATGTTTTAACTATAGTACGGGCTAGGACCTGCCTCTTACGTAAGTCAAACTTCTTATAAGCCAACAATTGTGGGATGACCAAGGACCAAGTTGATCCCTTGCACTACAACCAGTATATGTGATACTATCCGTATTTACGAATGCACTTGTACATTAAGTCAATGGTTCCAAAGTCTCTTATACCACGGCTGAAAAGCCAACATTTTCTCAGAGTCTCTTTGCAATTTGTCTATGTCTTCCATCAGGATTATATATTTTAGTCGTTTCTTCCGAATATCCTGCTCCAGTCGAGTTTGTTCCTCATTCAGTTGGGGTAACGGTTTTCCTTGTGGCCCGATGGCCTTCTCATATGCTTCGTGGATAGTGTCCATCATTGTCCCATTATTGGTTTCTTCTTTCAGTTCAGAGTTTATAATGTATCCAGTTATGTGTGTCTCATCATGCGGGGTAAAGCAGAAGTCAGTAGTCATGATGGCACATGAGGTATCTCCTCCTTTATTTCCGGAAATACTAGGGGTTCGAGAGTGTAGCGAAAAGGAGTAACTGAAGGAAATCCTGATTAGTCAGGAAATTGTGTTAGGGAAATTGATGGGATTGAAGGTCAATAAATCACCAGGGCCTGATAGGCTGCATCCCAGAGTACTTAAGGAAGTGGCCCGAGAAATAGTGGATGCATTGGTGATCATTTTCCAACATTCTATTGACTCTGGATCAGTTCCTATGGACTGGAGGGTAGCTAATGTAACACCACTTTTTAAAAAAGGTGGGGGAGAGAAAACGAGGAATTATAGGCTGTTTAGCCTGACATCGGTGGTGGGGAAAATATTGAAATCAATTTTTAAAGTTGAAATAGCAGCGCATTTGGAAAGCAGTGACAGGATCGGTCCAAGTCAGCATTGATTTATCAAAGGGAAATCATGCTTGACAAATCTTCTCGAATTTTTTGCGGATGTAACTAGTAGAGTGGACAAGGGAGAACCAGTGGATGTGGTGTATTTGGATTTTCAAAAGGCTTTTGACAAGGTCCCACACAAGAGATTAGTGTGCAAAATTAAAGCACATGGTATTGGGGTAATGTATTAACGTGGATAGTGAACTGGTTGGCAGACAGGAAGCAGAGAGTCAGAATAAACGGGTCCTTTTCAGAATGGCAGGCAGTGACCAGTGGAGTGCTGCAGGGTTCAGTGCTGGGACCCCAGCTATTTACAATATACATCAATGATTTAGATGAAGGAATTGAATGTAATATCTCGAAGTTTGCAGATGACACTAAGCTGGGTGGCGGTGTGAGCTGTGAGGAGGATGCTAAGAGGCTGCAGGGTGACTTGGACAGGTTAGGTGTCTGGGCAAATGCATGGCAGATGCAGTATAATGTGGATAAATGTGAGGTTATCCACTTTGGTGGCAAAAACACGAAGACAGAATATTATCTGAATGGTGACAGATTAGGAAAAGGGGAGGTACAACGAGACCTGGGTGTCATGGTACATCAGTCATTGAAGTTTGGCATACAGATACAGCAGGCGGTGAAGAAGGCAAATGGCATGTTGGTCTTCATAGCTAGAGGATTTGAGTATAGGAGCAGGGAGGTTTTACTGCAGTGTACAGAGCCTTGGTGAGGCCACACCTGGAATATTGCGTTCAGTTTTGGTCTCCTAATCTGAGGAAGGACATTCTTGCTATTGAGGGAGTATGGCGAAGGTTCACAGGTTGATTCCCGGCATGGCAGAACTGACATATGACGAGAGAATGGATCAACTGTGCTTGTATCTGTTGTGTATCTGTGAAGCATGCACTCCCATATTCCGCCACCAGGGAGCGCATTCCCTGAAGTCCCAATGGATCCCAGCATCCCTTGGGAGCACTGTATATAAGCCGGCCCCTAAGGCCTGATCCTCGCTCTGGATTGTCATAATAAAGATGGAGGTCACTGTTATGAACCTCCCTGTGTTCAGTCTCATCTGTGTTAGGAACACAATAACTGGTGACGAGTATACGAATCCAACGCAAAGATGCAGCAAACTGTGGACATCCTGGAGAAGTTCTCGGAGGATGAGGACTGGGAAGCCTATGTCGAATGACTAGACCAATATTTTGTAGCCAACGAGCTGGACGGAGAAGGAAGCGCTGCAAAAAGGAGAGCGGTCCTCCTCACGGTCTGCGGGGCACCGACCTGCAGCCTCATGAAGAATCTTCTGGCTCCGGTGAAACCCACAGATAAGTCGTATGAGGAGCTGTTCACAGCATCTTAACCCAAGGGAGAGTGTGCTGATGGCGAGGTATCGGTTCTACATGTGCCAGCGATCTGAAGGTCAGGAAGTGGCGAGCTACGTCGCCGAGCTAAGGCAACTTGCAGGACAATGTAAGTTTGATGGCTACCTCGAGCAAATACTCAGAGACTTTTTTGTACTGGGCATTGGCCACGAGACCATCCTACGAAAATTTTTGACTGTAGAGACACCGACCCTCAGTAAGGCCATTGCGATAGCACAGGCGTTTATGTCCACCAATGATAACACCAAACAAATCTCTCAGCGCACAATGTTCATAAGTTAACTGGAACTGTGTTTGCGAGCAGAAATGTACAGGGCAGAAACCACGAATCTACAACTGCCAGCAGGCCTCAGGTGAGCCAGAGTCTGCAACAAAGGATGAATGCAAGGCAATTCACACCTTGTTGGCGTTGTGGAGGCTTCCATTCAGCCTATTCATGCCGCTTCAAAGGGTATGTTTGCAAGAGCTGTGGAACAATGGGGTACCTCCAACAAGCTTGCAGATGAGCTGCGAGCTCTGCAAAACCTGCTAACCACCACGTGCCAGAGGAAGATCGGTCCATGGTGGATCAAAGCAATTTTGAGCCTCAGAGAGGAGGCAGATGCTGAAGTACACAAGGTGCACACATTTTTGATGAAATGTCCACCGATAATGCTAAATGTAAAATTGAATGGCTTACCTGTAGCCATGGAACTGGACACTGGTGCTAGCCAATCCATCATGAGTAAAAAGATGTTTGAGAGACTGTGGTGCAACAAGGCATTGAGACCAGCCCTGAGCCCCATCCACATGAAACTGAGAACGTATACCAAAGAGCTCATCACTGTCCTGGGCAGCGCCATGGTCAAGGTCACCTACGAGGGCACGGTGCACGAACTGCCACTCTGGATAATCCCGGGCTATGGCCCCACACTGCTTGGAAGGAGCTGGCTGGGGCAAAATCCGCTGGTACTGGGATGACATCTGAACGCTATCACATGTCGATGAGGCCTCATGTACCCAGGTTCTTAAAAATGTCATTCCCTTTTTGAGCCAGGCATTGGAAACTTTTCCGGGGCAAAGGTGCAGATCCACGTGGTCCCAGAGGCACGACCCATTCACCACAAGGTGTGAGCGGTAGCTCACATGATGAGGGAGAGAGTGGAAATCGAGCTGGACAGGCTGAATGCGAGGGCATCATCTCCCCAGTGGAATTCAGCGAGTGGGCCAGCCCGATTGTTCCAGTACTCAAAAATGATGGCACAGTCAGGATTTGCAGCGATTGTAAAGTAACTATTAATCATTTCTCGCTACAGGACCAATACCCACTACCTAAGGCAGACGACCCATTTGCAATGCTGGCAGGAGGCAAGACATTCACCAAGCTCGACCTGGCTTAGGCCTACAGGACGCAGGAGCTGGAGGAGTCTTCGAAGGGCCTCACCTACATCAACGAGCACAAGGGACTGTTCATCTACAACAGATGCCCGTTTGGAATTCGGTCGGCTGCAGCGAACTTCCAGAGAAGCATGGAGAGCCTACTCAAGTTGATACCATGCACGGTGGTTTTTCAGGACGACATATTAGTCATGGGTCGGGACACCGCCGAGCACCTACAAAACCTGGAGGAGGTCCCCCAGCGATTGGATTGCGTAGGGCTGCGGCTGAAGAGGTCGAAATGCATCTTCATGGCAACAGAAGTGGAGTTTTTGGGCTGAAAGATCGCAGCGGACGGCAATCGGCCCACAGACGCCAAGACAGAGGCTATCAGGAATGCGCCCAGGCCACAGAACGTCACGGAGCTGCGGTCATTCCTGGGACTCCTCAACTATTTTGGTAACTTCCGACCGGTGTTAAGCACCCTCTTCGAGCCCCTACATGTGTTATTGCATAAAGGTGAGAACTGGGTATGGGGGAAAAAAACAAGTAATTGCTTTTGAGAAAACCAAAAACATTTTATGCTCCAACAAGCTGCTTGTATTGTGTAACCCGTGTAAAAGACTTGTGCTAGCATGTGACGCATCGTCGTTCGGAGTCGGGTGTGTATTACAACAAGCTAACGTTGCGGGGAAGTTGCAACCTGTCGCCTATGCCTCCAGGAACTTGTTATGGCCAAGAGGGCCTGCAGCATGATTGAGAAAGAGGCATTAGCGTGTGTGTTCGGGGTAAAGAAAATGCATCAGTACCTGTTTGGCCTCAAATTTGAACTGGAAACCGATCACAAGCCCCTCATATCCCTGTTCGCTGAAAACAAGGGGATAAATACTAATGCCTCAGCCCGCATACAAAGGTGGGCACTCGCACTCTCAGCGTGTAACTATACCATCCGCCACAGGCCAGGCACCGAGAACTGTGCGGATGCTCTAAGTCGGCTACCATTGCTCACCATGGGGGCGGAAATGGCGCAGCCTGCAAACTTGTTGATGGTGGCGCAGCCCGCAGACTTGTTGATGGTCATGGAAGCGTTTGAAAATGATAACTCACCTGTCATGGCCCGCCAGATTAGGACTTGGACCAGCCAAGATCCTCTGCTGTCCCGAGTAAAAAACTGTGGACTGCATGGGAGCTGGGCCAGCATCCCTGTTGAAATGCAAGAGCTAATCAAGCCGTTCCAGCGGCGAAAGGATGAGCTGTCCATTCAGGCAGACTGCCTGTTGTGGGGTAACCACCTAGTGCTACCCAAAAAGGGCAGGGAGATGTCATCTTGGATCTCCACAGCACACACCCGGGTATAGTAATGATGAAAGCGATAGCCAGATCCCACGTGTGGTGGCCCGGTATCGACTCTGACTACAGCGATACCGCGTGTGTGCTCAGTTGAGCAACCCGCCCAGAGAGGCACCACTAAGTTTGTGTTCCTGGCCCTCCAGACCATGGTCGAGGATCCATGTCGACTATGCGGGCCCATTTCTCGGTAAAATGTTCCTGGTGGTGGTGGATGCTTTTTCAAAATGGATTGAATGTGAAATAATGTCGGGAAGCACCGCCACCGCCACCATTGAAAGTGTGAGGGCCATGTTTGCCACCCACGGCCTGCCTGACATACTGGTCAGTGACAACGGGCCATGTTTCACCAGTGCCGAATTTAAAGAATTCATGACCCACAGTGGGATCAAACATGTCACCTTAGCCCCGTTTAAACCAGCCTCCAATGGGCAGGTATAGCGGACAGTACAAACAATAAAACAGAGCCTTAAACGAGTCACAGAAGGCTCACTCCAAACCAGTCAACACACCAGAACAGACCTTTGTACCGAGGCGGTCCACCAGGGAAAGTAAGGCTGCCGACCTTCTCACCTTGTAAATAGTTTTCACTTTGACTTTGTGGGGGAGTGATGTTGTGTATCTGAAAAACATGCACTCCCATAATCCACCACCAGGGAATGCATCCCCTGAAGTCCCAAGGGATCCCAGCATCCCTTGGGAGCACTGTATATAAGCCGGCCCCTAAGGTCTGTTCCTCACTCTGGAGTGTCTTAATAAAGACTGAGGTCACTGTTACTAACCTCCCTGTGTGCAGTCTCATCTGTGTTAGGAACACAAGAGTATCCACTGGAGTTTAGAAGAATGAGAGGGGATCTCATAGAAACATATACAATTCTGACGGGATTGGACAGGTTAGAGGCAGGTAGAATGTTCCCGTTGCTGGGGAGTTCCAGAACCAGGGGTCACAGTCTAAAAATAAGGCGTAAGCCATTTAGGACCGAGATGAGGAGAAACTTCTTCACTCAGAGAGTGGTTAACCTGTGGAATTCTCTACCGCAGAAAGTTGTTGAGGCCAGTTGGTTAGATATATTCAAAAGAAAGTTAGATCTGGCTCTTACGGCCAAAGGGAGCAAGGGGTATGGAGAGAAAGCAGGAAAGGGATACTGAGGTTGAATGATCAGCCATGATCTTATTGAATGGCGGTGCAGGCTCAAAGGGCCAAATGGCCTGCTCCTGCACCTAATTTCTATGTTTCTATGTTTCTATTTGTGACCGCCATCTCAGTCGCTGTGGTGCTCACACACCATTCCTCATTTCCTCATGGAGCAGTGGTGGTTTCGTAGTCCCGGGCTGGTGGGGTGATATTCAAGCTGCACCCGTCTACTTGGTCATATCCTTAGTCATCTCTGAGCACTCGTAGTGGATCTTGACATAAAACAACTTTATAGCAATCATCTATGCTGAGACTCTTAGTACTGTTGTTCTCTTTAATTACATATCTGGATAGGTCATGGTAATGCACGCGAGTTTGATTTCTTATTTCTCCTACATTGTTTGTTTGGTATAGAGGATCTCCCTTTGTCACATCATACTGTGGTATAGATAATACAAAACCTATTATATTTAAATGTCCGTTTACACATCTGGCATTTGGGACCCAAGCATGACGTTTCTCCGCACCTCGCAGGCATGAGTCATGTTTTTGTCCAAGATTCAGTTGGTAAATACATCAAGTGTTATCCAATTCGACACCTTTCCATTCTGAAGCTGCTCTAGGTTATGTTGTATTCCACTGAGCAACCATGCTCCGTATCCTGTCCATACTAGTTCTGGCTGTATGGTTTTACTCAAGTTTCGTTCTGCTCTATTTATCAAATTTATAGTTGTGGCGTGGTCTCGCAATGTGTGGGCCACTTGTAATAATTCCCTTTCTGCGCCATTACCCAGTTGTGCCTGTACCTTTTCAGTTTCCTCATCCCTTTCCAGCAATCCCTGTAAGGTTCGTGTTAGGGCCTACCATTTCCAGTATCCCTCTTTTTTTCCCGATTCCATCTTTTGCCTGACACTCTTCCCACATTAAACTTCATGGTTTTTGATTCAGGGCCTTCAAGTGCCCGCAGGGTCAGGTTTTAACCCGCAGAAGTTGGGGATGGTTAAGTCTGTTAAATTTTGGAATACAGTAATTATTCGCTGGCATACCCCGAAGTATATCTAATCCTTCGTCTGCCTTATTACCGATTCCCTTCTGCCCCAGCATTTATAATCGGACATGTTGGTGGCGCTGGGGGTGTGTCTCGGAGAATAATCTTCCAATAAGCAATACGGTGGAGCAGGATTTCCTGGAGTGCATAAGGGATGGTTTTCTAGACCAATATGTCGAGGAACCAACTAGGGGGAGGCCATCTTAGACTGGGTGTTGTGTAATGAGAGAGGATTAATTAGCAATCTCATTGTGCGAGGCCCCTTGGAGAAGAGTGACCATAATATGGTGGAATTCTGCATTATGATGGAGAATGAAACAGTTAATTCAGAGACCATGGTCCAGAACTTAAAGAAGGGTAACTTTGAAGGTATGAGGCGTGAATTGGCTAGGATAGATTGGCGAATGATATTTAAGGGGTTGACTGTGGATGGGCAATGGCAGACATTTAGAGACCGCATGGATGAACTACAACAATTGTACATTCTTGTCTGGCGGAAAAATAAAAAAGGGAAGGTGGCTCAACCGTGGCTATCAAGGGAAATCAGGGATAGTATTAAAGCCAAGGAAGTGGCATACAAATTGGCCAGAAATAGCAGCGAACCCGGGGACTGGGAGAAATTTAGAACTCAGCAGAGGAGGACAAAGGGTTTGATTAGGGCAGGGAAAATGGAGTACGAGAAGAAGCTTGCAGGGAACATTAAGGCGGATTGCAAAAGTTTCTATAGGTATGTAAAGAGAAAAAGGTTAGTAAAGACAAACTTAGGTCCCCTGCAGTCAGAATCAGGGAAGTCATAACGGGGAACAAAGAAATGGCAGACCAATTGAACAAGTACTTTGGTTCGGTATTCACTAAGGCGGACACCAACAACCTTCCGGATATAAAAGGGGTCAGAGGGTCTAGTAAGAAGGAGGAACTGAGGGAAATCTTTATTAGTCGGGAAATTGTGTTGTGGAAATTGATGGGATTGAAGGCCGATAAATCCCCAGGGCCTGATGGACTGTATCCCAGAGTACTTAAGGAGGTGGCCTTGGAAATAGTGGATGCATTGACAGTCATTTTCCAACATTCCATTGACTCTGGATCAGTTCCTATTGAGTGGAGGGTAGCCAATGTAACCCCACTTTTTAAAAAAGGAGGGAGAGAGAAAACAGGGAATTATAGACCGGTCAGCCTGACCTCAGTAGTGGGTAAAATGATGGAATCAATTATTAAGGATGTCATAGCAGTGCATTTGGAAAATGGTGACATGATAGGTCCAAGTCAGCGTGGATTTGTGAAAGGGAAATCATGCTTGACAAACCTTCTGGAATTTTTTGAGGATGTTTCCAGTAAAGTGGACAAGGGAGAACCAGTTGATGTGGTATATTTGGACTTTCAGAAAGCTTTCGACAAGGTCCCACACAAGAGATTAATGTGCAAAGTTAAAGCACATGGGATTGGGGGTAGTGTGCTGACGTGGATTGAGAACTGGTTGGCAGACAGGAAGCAAAGAGTAGGAGTAAATGGGTACTTTTCAGAATTGCAGGCAGTGACTAGTGGGGTACCGCAAGGTTCTGTGCTGGGGCCCCAGCTGTTTACACTGTACATTAATGATTTAGACGAGGGGATTAAATGTAGTATCTCCAAATTTGCAGATGACACTAAGTTGGGTGGCAGTGTGAGCTGCAAGGAGGATGCTATGAGGCTGCAGAGTGACTTGGATAGGTTAGGTGAGTGGGCAAATGCATGGCAGATGAAATATAATGTGGATAAATGTGAGGTTATCCACTTTGGTGGTAAAAACAGAGAGACAGACTATTATCTGAATGGTGACAGATTAGGAAAAGGGGAGGTGCAACGAGACCTGGGTGTAATGGTACATCAGTCATTGAAGGTTGGCATGCAGGTACAGCAGGCGGTTAAGAAAGCAAATGGCATGTTGGCCTTCATAGCGAGGGGATTTGAGTACAGGGGCAGGGAGGTGTTGCTACAGTTGTACAGGGCCTTGGTGAGGCCACACCTGGAGTATTGTGTACAGTTTTGGTCTCCTAACTTGAGGAAGGACATTCTTGTTATTGAGGGAGTGCAGCGAAGATTCATCAGACTGATTCCCGGTCTGGTGGGACTGACCTATCAAGAAAGACTGGATCAACTGGGCTTGTATTCACTGGAGTTCAGAAGAATGAGAGGGGACCTCATAGAAACGTTTAAAATTCTGACGGGGTTAGACAGGTTAGATGCAGGAAGAATGTTCCCAATGTTGGGGAAGTCCAGAACCAGGGGTCACAGTCTAAGGATAAGGGGTAAACCATTTAGGACCGAGATGAGGAGAAACTTCTTCACCCAGAGAGTGATGAACCTGTGGAATTCTCTACCACAGAAAGTAGTTGAGGCCAATTCACTAAATATATTCAAAAGGGAGTTAGATGAAGTCCTTACTACTCGGGGGATCAAGGGGTACGGCGAGAAAGCAGGAATGGGGTACTGAAATTGCATGTTCAGCCATGAACTCATTGAATGGCGGTGCAGGCTAGAAGGGCTGAATGGCCTACTCCTGCACCTATTTTCTATGTTTCTATGTTTTAACACCATTTATAGACATCAGCACCTTGAGAGGACTGGCATAACTCGCAATCATCCTTCTCTCATTGGGGTACCCCGGAGAATTGAGTGTAATTTGGTGTGTACCTTATCTGCACCTCCCCCTTCTCCTGGGTGCAGTATCTTTGCCCCCCGCTCCTGAGGGCAAAACACACGGTGATTTTATTCACCCAAATTATTAGTCCCACTATATTTGCCCATCCCCATTGTCAATGCGACCCCTCGCCATGTTGTCTTATTCCCGTTAGTCCAATGCTGCAATTTAAGTCCACTGTTGCTCCGACTGTCACCGTCAGCGTTCCTGATTCTTTATCACAATCAATGTCGCCCAAGTCCCTGTAATACAGACCTTGCTGTTCTTCAGCCAGTTGTCCTTGGTATGGGTTACCCCACGATGTTTCCACGAGCACCAGAATCCTGTAAAAAGTAATCTTTCCCGGTCGTCAATGGTTAATTTAGTGATTATGCTTTTTCAACCTGGTCCAGTGGTTCCACCTGCCGATACCTCTTATAACAAAGCATGCGCATGTGTCACTTACCATTATTACTTGATAGGGTCCGGTCCATTTGGATGTGAGCCCAGACCTCTCTGGAGTAATCCTCACCATCACCTGACTGCCTATTTGGAGTATTTGGACCTTCTGTTCCTTAGTGTCATTCTCTAAGTCCTTGATTATTTGCTGATCTCTAGCCTGTGCCTTTAAGTCATGTAACTGCTTATAGAGTTCCATCACAACTCTCCGTATTCCGTCTTTACATGGTCCTACGTCCTCGCTTCCTGAAACCAAGACTTTTGGCTGTCTCATTGTTGTTCCAGTCATTAGCTCAAAGGGTGTCAGTCCTGTCGTCCTTCATCAGTACTCGGGGTAACATCTCGACCCACCCTTTCCCAGTTTCCTCAATTGCATTAGCTAGGGCTACTTTTAAGGTCCTAATCATTCAAACTAAATGTTTGATCAACCAGAAGAGAGGAGACCAGCATATGCAACATGTGCAGGTCATATATTAAAATAACAGATGTTTAGTTTATGCTTCAGAGCAATGCATATGCTGCTGTTCTGGAACAAATTTGCAGGGATGAGCATGGAAGTTGGTGTTTGAACATCTTGCTAGGTAGCGGCATTATCAGAGAAGTAAATCAAGATAATCACTCAGTATAGTTTAATAATGTGGTCAAGACATGATTCGTGTGAAACATTTTTCATTATACCTTGAGACAATAGTACACCTAAAATGCAGTTTTGATAACTTTGCATTTAACCTTGAATCCCAATTGTCATGTATCTCACATTACTGTACATAACTGTATCTTACCATGCTATACATGACTGTAACTAGAGATGACCTATAACTACTAGCTTACCTTACCACCAGGGGTGCACTTGCAGAAAACACTGGATACCTATCCCAGACAGGTATATAAGGACAGGTCTCAGGCAAGTGTGGCATTCGAGAGCTGTGTCATAAAGGTGCAGGCCCTGAGTGATCTTGACTTCAGCATGTGCCTTGTGTGAGTCTGTACTGTAGGGTCAGGACTTTACAGTGGCGACTTTACAGGATTACAGAATCCACAGAATGGCTACCAACGGCTCAGATGAAAAATACAATGCTGGAGATAATTGGGAGGACTTTATAGAAAGGCTCCAGCAAAGCTTCGTAACCAAAGACTGGTTAGGCGACGATAAGGCAGACAAGAGAAGAGCCCATCTCTTGACCAGCTGTGGCTCGAAAACATATGCCTTAATGAAGGACCTGCTGGCACCCGAGAAACCAGCAAGCAAGTCATTTGAAGAGTTGAGCACACTGGTAAGAGACCACCTGAAGCCAGTGAGCAGCCTACACATGGCCAGACACAGGTTCTACAATGACAGACGCTGTGTGGGCCAGAGCGTACCCGACTTCATGGCGGAATTTCGGAGGTTGGCTAGCTTATGTGAGTTCTCCGATGAACTAAGGAGAGAAGTACTGAGAGACTTTTTTATTGAAGGAATAGGCCACGCAGGCATATTCCGAAAGCGCATAGAGACCAAGAACTTGACCCTAGAGGCAGCAGCACTGGTTGCACAGACATTCTTGGCAGGAGAAGAAGAAACGAGGTTGATCTACACTGCGGGTACGACAACTGACGAAACATCGGAACAAGGGGTTCACAATGTGAAACAAGCCGCTACTCCCACACACAGACAAAGGCAGGAGAGCAGGCCCTCAACAGCAGGCAGTGGCGCCAGAAGCCATCAAGGGCCACATGAACGGTCGTTCACACCTCATCAACCCACATTGCGAGCAATCACCTACAAACTGAGAGAAGCTCAAGAGAGATCAGCCAGACGCAGCTCATCCTTTGGAAACAATGGAAGTGGTCTGTGCTGGAGATGTGGGGGAAGGCACTCATCAAGGGGGTGTCGATTTCAGCATGCTGTTTGCAGAAACTGTGACTATACAGGGCATCTGGCCCGCATGTGCAGAAAAACGGCAGCTCGGATGATATACAAATTGGAAAGGTCTGAAAGCGGACCAGAAGACAGTGGGGACAGTACCCGGGACACCGAGGTACAGCAGGTCAACACGATCAATGGCCATTGCTCTTACAACAAGACGTCTCCAATAATGATGAGGGTCCTACTCAACGGGATACCCGTCAACATGGAGCTGGATACGGGAGCGAGTCAATCTCTCATGAGCGCTCAACAATTTGAACAGCTGTGGTCGCACAAAAAAGACAGACCAAAGCTCACAAGAGTCAACACCAAACTAAGGACCTATACCAAAGAAATCGTCCCAGTCCTTGGCAGCGCCATGCTCTCAGTCACACACAAAGGGACAGTGAACCAACTTCCCCTGTGGATTGTCCCCAGAGATCTCCCAGCACTGCTAGGGAGAAGCTGGCTGGCAAAACTAAATGGGAAATGGGACGATGTTCACGCTATGTCGTCAGAGGAACGGACCTCCTGCTCAACAGTTCTAAGTCGATTTGAACATCTCTTTCAGCCAGGCGAGGGCACCTGTAAAGGAGCTAAAATGAAAATCTACATTACACAGGATGCTAGACCGGTCCATCACAAGGCTAGAGCTGTGCCCTATGTGATGAGGCAAAAGATTGAACATGAACTGGACAGGCTTCTGCGGGAAGGCTTTATCTCACCCGTGGAATTTAGCGACTGGGCAAGTCCCATCGTCCCCATCATGAAGCCTGATGGATCCGTACGAATCTGTGGGGACTACAAATCTACCATAAACAGAGTCTCCCTACAGGACCAATACCCGCTGCCCAGAGCGGAGGACTTATTTGCCACATTGGCTGGAGGAAAACTTTTCTCAAAACTAGATCTCACATCTGCGTATATGACGCAAGAATTGACCGACGAGTCTAAGCTACTCACCACCATCAACACGCATCGAGGCCTTTTCATGTACAATCGATGCCCATTCCGCATCAGGTCGGCAGCTGCTATATTCCAGCACAATATGGAGAGTCTGCTCAAGTCCATCCCGGGGACGGTTGTATTTCAAGACGACATACTTATCACGGTCAGGGACACCGACTCCCATCTCCGCAATTTGGAGGAAGTACTGAAGCGGTTGGATCGGGTAGGCCTAAGAGTTAAGAAATCCAAATGTCTGTTTCTCGCGCCTGAGGTTGAATTTTTGGGCAGAAGGATTGCTGCTGATGGAATCCGCCCAACAGAGTCCAAAACCGAACCAATTCGCCTGGCACCCAGGCCCCGGAATGTCTCAGAACTGCGCGCCTTTCTCGGGCTACTCAGTTACTTTGGGAACTTTATGCAGAACTTAAGCACGCTGCTGGAGCCTCTCCATGTGCTACTCAGAAAGGGGTGCGATTGGTTTTGGGGGGACGCCCAGGAACGCGTCTTCAATAAGGCACGCAACCTTCTGTGTTCCAACAGTGTTTTGGCTTTCTTTGATCCAGGTAAAAAGCTAGTTCTTACATGTGATGCGTCAGCATACGGGGTCGGGTGTGTTTTACAACATGTCAACAGTGCGGGTAAATTGCAACCCATAGCTTATGCCTCCAGGTCACTTTCGCGGGCAGAGCATGGGTACGGAATGGTGGCGAAGGAGGCGCTCGCGTGCGTGTACGGTGTCAAAAAGATCCACCAATACCTTTTCGGGGCTAAGTTCGCGTTAGAAACCGACCACAAGCCCCTCACATCCCTATTATCCGAGAGCAAGGCAATAAACACCAACGCCTCGGCGCGCATTCAAAGGTGGGCACTCATGCTGACCTTTTACGATTATGCCATAAGGCACAGACAACTGTGCCGATGCACTTAGCAGGCTACCCCTGGCGACCACAGAAGGGTCTGAAGAACGGGACTGTGAGATAGTCATGGCAATCAGTGCCTTTGAGTCCACAGGTTCGCCCATGACGGCTCGCCAAATCAGAGCCTGGACAACCAGCGATCCCACGTTATCCCTAGTACAAAGATGTGTCTTAACCGTTGACTGGGCAGAGGCTCGCGATGCCTGCCCCGAGGAGATCAAACCTTTCCAGCATGCATGAGCTGTCACTACAAGCAGACTGCCTGATGTGGGGCAGCCGAGTAGTTATGCCCTTGCGAGTCAGAGAGGCATTTATCCGGGAGCTCCACCGCGAGCACCCGTGATCGTTCTCATGAAGGCCATAGCCAGATCCCACGTCTGGTGGCCTGGCATTGACGCGGACTTGGAGCTCTGCGTCCGACGGTGCACCATTTGTGCTCAACTCAGTAATGCCCCCAGGGAAGCCCCCCTAAGCCCCTGGCCCTGGCCCACCAAACCGTGGCCGTGGGTGCACGCAGACTATGCGGGCCCATTCATGGGCAAAATGTTCCTCATAATTGTAGATGCATTTTCAAACTCGAGCACCACCTCCACCACTGTGGAGAGCCTTGGAACCATGTTCGCAACACACGGCATTTCTGACATATTGGCCAGTGATAATGGTCCGTGCTTCACCAGTGCAGAATTCCAAGATTTTATGAGTGACCACGGCATAAATCACGTTAAGATGGCACCATTCAAGCTTGCCTCCAACGGACGGTCGGAGCGAGCAGTGCAGATCATTAAACAAGGCATGCTCAAAATCCAAGGTCCCACGCTGCAGGGCCGCCTGTCGCGACTGCTGCTGGCATACAGATCTCGTCCACATTCATTGACTGGAGATCCCCCCCGTGCAACTGTTGATGAAATGGACCCTGAAGACAAGGCTCTCATTAATCTTCCCAGACATGCATGAAATCGTTGAGGCAAAGCGCCGTAAGCTAACTGAGTACCATGACCGAAATTTGAGGGGGAGGTGGAATGAGATAGGGGACAAAGTGTTTGTGCTAAACTATGACAAGGGTCCCAAATGGCTTGCAGGGACAGTAATAGACAAGGAAGGAAACAGGCTACTGGTGGTACAAATGGACAATGGCCAAACCTGCCGGAGGCATGTAGACCAAGTCAAAAGTAGATTCACCAATAACACTGCTGAACCAGAAGCAGACTACAATGTGGAACTCACACCACACCTGGTGGACAGACAGAGGGAACAACCTGAGGAAAGGGCAATCCCAACAGACAGCCGAGGCGAGACACCAACAATCATACTGAACGAAACAGACAGCCCAGGCGAGTTACCAGCAATCACACCGAAAGAAAAACAGGCACCAAGGCAAACAACTGAACCACAACTAAGACGTTCCACTTGAGAGCGTCGACCACCTGAGAGACTGAACCAATAAAGACAATAAGACTTTGGGGGAGGGTGATGTCATGTATCTGACACTACTGTACATAACTGTATCTTACCATGCTATACATGACTGTAACTAGAGATGACCTGTAACCACTAGCTTACTTTACCACCAGAGGTGCACTTGCAGGAGACAGGTATATAAGGACAGGTCTCAGGCAAGTGTGGCATTCGAGAGCTGTGTAATAAAGGTGCAGGTCCTGAGTGACCTTGACTTCAGCATGTGCCTCATGTGAATCTGTACTGCAGGGACAGGACTTTACACCAATCACTCTTGGTAATGGCACATTTAATCTTGATAACTCATTAACAGTTAATAGAGTAAATAACTAAGATAGCAAATCATTCATCTTAACTTACCAATGACTGATCTGGTTGTGTTGTGGAAGAAGGACATCTCTATTTCTTGGTCTTGATAGGGCCCGAATTTGGTCAACCTACCGCCGGCTGCCAAACTCGGCGGTCTTCCTGTTTTTTTGGCGCTCTCCCCTCCATGAGAGTTTGGTGAGGCCCTCACACCGGCGGTTTGAAAGGACCGCTGGGGAGCATCAGCTGGCGTACGCCGGCGTGCAATGCTGAAAAAAGTCCTCCCACCCGAGCTTCATCCGAGTGGTCCTCCACTCCTGCAGGGGAAAAGGCTACCGCGTGGAAGCAGGTCTTACCCTGGATGGTAGGTATGAAGACGTGCAACAAAAGGTTAGTGAGATGTTTTGCTTTATTTCTTTTTCAGCGATTTTGTTTGAAAGGGTCCTCTGAAGATTTTGTCATGTTTTGTTTTTATTTGTTGAAGATTTATTTTTGCGGTCCTCCCCCTCCCTGGGCCCGACTCCAGCCTTTGCCGAGGATTCCATTTGCTGCCCAGAATCCGACCTATCACCCGCTGCCGCCCAGAATTGCCGTGTAATGCCCATTTTTACCACCAGGTGGTTTTTGTTTCATTTATTCACCAAACTTCCGCCCAAAGTACTGTCAGGATCTTCGTGGTCTTTTCAACGTTCATTGGGCGGAACTTAGATTTGACCAAATTCAAGCTCTATATCCCTGACTGGTTTTATTTTGTTTCTGGGCAAAATTTAAACTTTCCTACTTATAATACTGACATTTTAGCACAAGACAGTATCTTTGGAACTGAAGAAATATTTTTTTTAAGTTGAGATATGCATGTCCAAATATTTTGGAGGGCTTCTGTTACACAATCACATGGTCAATCTGTTTTCAGTTGTTTCTTCATTGGCCATGATCAGGGGATCTGGGAAATGTAATACTGAATGATTTTTGTTGTATATAGTAGGTGCATTCGGACTGAACCTTAGTTCACTCCTGTGTGTGAGAGATTGAATGATGGAGTAGATCAGCTGATCTTTCATTTCCGTGACCTGGACTTCAATCAAGGCCAAACTGATGGAATATAAATTACAGATGAAAGTCAAACTGAACTTAGAATCAGTACAGACAGTTTGAATTGGCAGACCCTGTCACTTTCAATCAAAAAAATAATGGTCATTCACAGGGGTACAAAATATCTCTTTTGGTGTTTGTGCTCTCGCATGTACAGTCAAATTACATTTGTGATATTGATTTGTAGGGCATAGGTCAGAAGTTGTCCTTGCCATTAACATTATGGAAGCAGGCTTAATGAAATGTTACTTTAATGGGATCAAATTCCTTCTGTCCAGAATGATCCCCAGTACCACAGCTTCGCGTATTCCTCTCTCTGAATCAGGTTTTGTTGTGTTCTAAGTACAAAAAATTGCTAAGTTCTCCCATATATCTGTGAATTCAGGACAGATATTGTATCATGAGTCCATTTGCCAGGAACAAGCTGAAGATAGGATTCTCTAGAGCTCCAGTCTGACATACTATTATTGGCAGTGATTGGGGAAGGACCTGCTGATTCTGACCTGTCCCAGAGGAGCAACAGTAGCAGCAGACTACCCATCTTCTGTGAAGAATTGGTAAAGATCTCCAGACTAGAAGAGAAGGATGCAATTTCTAGTTTTGTGTGGAGGAGCTAAGGAGCCTTGTGCTACTGTTGCATACATTCAATCCATATAGAGTGAAAATGCCAGCACTTCTTACCAAAGTTCTTAATGTAGGTGAAGCCAATCTTCAGATTCATCTGTTGTAAGGGCCATGGAAGTACTGCTGTCATTTTGACTTGGATAGCATAGTGTTAAAGCTAGCTTAGTTGAAACTAGAACTTGGCTCTCAAGCACCAAAGGATCCTCCAAACTGAAACTTGAAAACTGAGGCATATCAAATTCTTGCAGCAATCAAACATCCCCTCTTACGAAAATAAATGACAGTTTCATCGCTGGGTACATGTCACAAGCACAAAACTGCCCATAATTTTGTGCAAAGCGGACTTGTTTTGGCTTGAGAGTAAAGACACACTGTTGTTGGAGCTTTGATTGCATCGAACTTGAAGTACACAAACTCGACACCGAGTGCATAAAAAAACACAAGTATCGATTCCCCAATAAGGGTAGATTTTCTGAGTCCATGCGCATAGCGAGATACCTTGCATGCTGTAAAACAAACATGCCTGAAAGCATATTTGTATACAAGGTCTTAGAAAATTTTTGCTCTACTGCTATCTTTTACCTTGATGATCACAAAATTCTGCAGCAAACCAAATAATTAAAGTAAAAAATAGTTTAATTCTCACAGCTGCAATATTTTATTATTTACTATGATCCTCCATTTTTAGTAGAGTGCAGAAAATGCCATAGCATTTTCATCTTACGGTAATTGCCTCTTTAGTTGTATCTGAGGAAAATAGAGAAGTATACATTTTAAGTACTTTTTTTTTTAACAGTATAATATGCAGAATATGTTTAATTGGTAAATGTGCAAATAAAGGACCAGAACATAAGTTTGCTTAGTTTTCAAAAGCTCTTCCCTTCCTGAACCAGAACACAATAACATGCTCAATATGATGCCGATGTGGAATTTTATTGGCCAAGGCCTATATCAATAAACATATCATCCCCTAGTTCTAATCTGTTGGTGGCTTTTTTCATTGAAATCATAAATGATGCAACAGCTGTCCCTCAAGCAACAGGACTGATTACTTCTAGGTTCCAGAAACCATGGGCTCAAAATTGGCCAGGAGCTGCTCCGTTTTTTTTTGGTGCAACTTAATTTTTCTGGAGTATCTTAAAAATACCCATTTTGCACATTCAATTTGCGCCAGTGTAAGTGAGTTAGTTACGATTTTTTTAATTTAGTTTTGTTTTTCTCAAAAGGGGGCGTTACCAGCCATCTATGCCAGTTTTGGCCATTTAGGCCACTTTGGCCAGCTATGTGGCCACTTCAGAAAACCCTTGCAGAGAGTTAAGAAATCAGCGCAGGTAGGTACGTCGGAGGCCAGCATAGAAACATAGAAATTAGGTGCAGGAGCAGGCCATTCGGCCCTTCGAGCCTGCACTGCCATTCAATAAGATCATGGCTGATCATTCAACCTCAGTACCCCTTGCCTGCTTTCTCTCCATACCCCTTGATTCCTTTGGCTATAAGGGCCATATCTAACTCCCTTTTGAATATATTTAACCAACTGGCCTCAACAACTTTCTGCGGTAGAGAATTCCTCAGGTTAACCACTCTCTGAGTGAAGAACTTTCTCCTCATCTCGGTCCTAAATGGCTTACTCCTTATTTTTAGATGGTGACCCCTGATTCTGGAACTCCCCAGCAACGGAAACATTCTTCCCACCTCAAACCTGTCCAATCCCGTCAAAATTTAAATGTTTGTATGAGATCCCCTCTCATTCTTCTAAACTCCAGTGGATACAAGCCCAGTTGATCCAGTCTCTCCTCATATGTCAGTCCTGCCATGCCGGGAATCAGTCTGGTGAACCTTCGCTGTACTCCCTCAATAGCAAGAACGTCCTTCCTCAGATTAGGAGACCAAAACTGAACACAACATTCTAGGTGTGGCCTCACCAAGGCTCTGTAAAACTGCAGTAAGACCTCCCTGCTCCTATACTCAAATCCTCTAGCTATGAAGGCCAACATGCCATTTGCCTTCTTCACCGTCTGCTATACCTGCATGCCACCCTTCAATGACTGATGTACCATGACACCCAGATCTCGTTGCACCTCCCCTTTTCCTAATCTGTCACCATTCAGATAATATTCTGTCTTTTTTTGCCACCAAAGTGGATAACCTCACATTTATCCACGTTATACTGCATCTGCCATGCATTTGCCCACTCACCTAACCTGTCCAAGTCACCCTGCAGCCTCTTGGAATCCTCCTCACAACTCAAACCACCACCCAGCTTAGTGTCACTGCAAACTTGGAGATGTTACACTCAACTCCTTCGTCTAAATCATTAATGTATATTGTAAATAGCTTGGGTCCCAGCACTGAACCCTGCGGGACCCCACTGGCCACTGCCTGCCATTCTGAAAAGGACCCGTTTATTCCGACTCTCTGCTTCCTGTCTGCCAACCAGTTCTCTATCCATGTCAATACATTACCCCCAATACCATGTGCTTTAATTTTGCACACTAATCTCTTGTGTGGGACCTTGCCAAAATCCTTTTGAAAATCCAAATACATCACATCCACTGGTTCTCTCTTGTCCACTCTACTAGTTACATCCGCAAAAAATTCTCGAAGATTTGTCAAGCATGATTTCTCTTTCATAAATCCATGTTGACTTGGACCGATCCTGTCACTGCTTTCCAAATGCGCTGCTATTTCATCTTTAATAATTGATTCCAACATTTTCCCGACCACTGATGTCAGGCTAACCGGTCTACAATTACCTGTTTTCTTTCTCCCTCCTTTTTTAAAAAATGGTGTTACATTAGCTAACCTGCAGTCCATGGGAACTGATCCAGAGTCAATAGAATGTTGGAAAATTATGACCAAAACATCCACTATTTCTACGGCCACTTCCTTAAGTACTCTGGGATGCAGCCCATCAGGCCCTGGGGATTTATCGGCCTTCAATCCCATCAATTTCCCGAACACAATTTCCTGACTAATAAGGATTTCCTTCAGTTCCTCCTTTTCGCTAGACCCTCGAATCCCTAGTATTTCTGGAAGGTTATTTGTGTCTTCCTTAGTGAAGACAGATCCAAAGTATTTGTTCAATTGGTCTGCCATTTCTTTGTTCCCCATTATAAATTCACCTGACTTTGACTGCAAGGGACCTACTTTGGTCTTCACTAATCTTTTTCTCTTCACATATCTATAGAAGCTTTTGCAGTCAAGCTTGTTCCCAGCAAGCTTCCTCTCATACTCTATTTTCCCACTCTGAATTAGACCCTTTGACCTCCTCTGCTGAATTCTAAATTTCTCCCAGTCCTCAGGTTTGATGCTTTTTCTGGCCAGTTATATGCCTCTTTCTTGGATTTAACACTATCCCCAATTTCCCTTGTAGTCACGGTTGAGCTACCTTCCCCATTTTATTTTTACTCCAGACAGGGATGTACAATTGTTGAAGTTCATCCATGTGATCTATAAATGTCTGCCATTGCCTATCCACTGTCAACCCTTTATGTATCATTCGCCAGTCTAACCTAGCCAATTCACGTCTTATACCATCGAAGTTACCTTTAAGTTCAGGACCCTCGACTCTGATTTAACACTGTCACTCTCCATCTTAATGAAGAATTCTACCATATTATGGTCACTCTTCCCCAGGGGGCCTCGCACAACAAGATTACTAATTAGTCGTCTCTCATTACACAACATCCAGTCTAGGATGGCCAACTCTCTAGTTGGTTCCTCGACATATTGGTCTAGAAAGCCATCCCCAATACACTCCAGGAAATCCTCCTCCACCGCATTGCTACCAGCTTGGTTAGCCCAATCTATATGTAGATTAATGTCGTTCATGAAAACTGCTGTACCTTTATTGCACACATCTCTAATTTCTTGTTTGATGCCATCTCCAACCTCACTACTACTGTTTGGTGGTCTGTACACAACTCCCACTAGCATTTTGTGCCTTTTGGTATTCCGCAGCTCTACCCATACAGATTCCACATCATCCAAACTAATGTCCTTTCTTACTATTGTGTTAATTTCCTCTTTACCCAGCAACGCTACCCCACCTCCTTTTCCTTTCTGTCTATCCTTCCTGAATGTTTAATAACCTTGGATGTTGAGTTCCCAGCCTTGGTCACCCTGGAGCCATGTCTCAATTATATCGCAATTATTTCATAATCGTTAATAGTTGCCTGCGCAGTTAATTCATCCATCTTATTATGAATACTCCTCGCATTGAGGCACAGAGCCTTCAGGCTTGTCTTTTTAACACTCTTTGTCCCTTTAGAATTTTGCTGTAATGTGCCCCTTTTTGATTTTTGCCTTGGGTTTCTCTGCCCTCCACTTTTACTATTCTCCTTTCTATTTTTTGCTTCTGCCCCCATTTTATTTCCCTCTGTCTCCCTGCATAGGTTCCCATCCACCTGCCATATTAGTTTAAACCCTCCCCTACAGCACTAGCAAACACTCTCCCTAGGACATTGGTTTTGGTTCTGGTCCTGCCCAGGTGCAGACCGTCCGGTTTGTACTGGTCCCACCTCCCCCAGAACCGGTTCCAATGTCCCAGGAATTTGAATCCCTCCCTCTTGCACCACTCCTCAAGCCACATATTCATCTTAGCGATCCTGCTATTTCTACTCTGACGAGCACGTGGCACTGGTAGCTATATTGAGATTACTACCTTTGAGGTCCTACTTTTTAATTTAACCCCTAGCTCCCTAAATTAAAGGACCTCATCCCACTTTTTACCTATATCATTGGTACCTATATGCACCATGGCAACTGGCTGTTCACCCTCCCCCTCCAAAATGGGGAAGGTGAATAGCCAGTTGTCGTGGTGCATATAGGAACCAATGCAGCCGCTCCGAGACATCCTTGACCCTTGCACCAGGGAGGCAACATACCATCCTGGATTCTCGGTTGCGGCCGCATAAACGCCTATTTATCCCCCTTACAATAGAATCCCCTACCACTATAGCTCTCCCACTCTTTTTCCTGCCCTCCTGTGCAGCAGAACTTAATGACTTGACTAAAGAATGTGAATAGGATCAAACAGCTATACAGGACATCATATGACAAACTTTGCAAAGTTAATTTACTATACAACAGAAGCATTCGTGGAAGGTTAAACTACAAAATTAAAAAGAAGTAAAAGATAGAATTAAATTGCCCTAATCTCACAACTAATTTAAACAACTATTTGTTTGCAATGATTATATTGGTCCAAAATTGAGCCCACATTATCTAAATAAAATCTACTTCAATAGATAAGATATTCCCTCAGTGTTCCTCTGTCACTTATGTTCTTCTTTCACAATAGCACCAGGTGAATAGCCTTGACAAATGATCACCATTATTCACAAGAGACAAAACATATTTACAAATTTTTTTCAAAATATCCAAAAGTCCAGGAAAATGACAAGCCATTAATAAAGTAAAAAAATAGCTACAGTGCATAAAATTTAAAACCTGAGGTCGATCGCACCGAGACGCCACTCGGCCAGGGATAGGGGCGGGCATCGGGTCCCACACACACAGCGGCTGCAGCATGCACACAGAGAGGCTGGGGGTGAGGAGCTACTGCACATGCGCGGACACTCCACTGCACATGTGCAGACGTCCCGGCACGGTTTTCAGCGCAAGACGCTGGCTCTGCCCCCGACTCAATTGGCCACACTGCGTGAAGACCGAGGAGAGGCCGAACAGCGGTAAAAGTGGGGAGCAATTTTTTCGCCGCACTTATCAACGGAGAAAAGCGGCACATCTCCGGTAAGTGCGCCGAAAAAAGGGGTGGGCCAAATTTGAGCCCCATATAACCAAGTATACATTGCCTTATGCTGAACAGACAGAAGAAAGTCAATATACATCATGTAAACCCAAGTATGTTTCCCACCTGCATTCTGCTATCTTGCTCATCAAATCAGTATCTTACAGCCAGATAAATTGAATTGTTGCATCATATTTTTGGTTGTTGTGCATCACAACAGTGGATCCTTAACTTCAATACATATACTGCTGCCTCATCTTAAACATCTAAAGGGATGTAGTACAAGGAGATATTTTTGCATTGACAGATATTTTGTGGTATTGCCCACTGAGTTGGAGGATAACAGTAGAGATATTATGCCAAGTAATGTACGATGTGCTATCGGTGCCACTGGTATATAGTGACTGAATAAGTCCAATTACATTTTTATTGTGTGGTGCTCTTGGAGTTTACTGATGCTCTGCGGTTGTAACTCCTGGGCACTGTTCAATTATTTTAATGAAAACTTAATCAGTGGCTTTGATTTTTATTGTACAGTATATACCTTTATGTTTGCTCAATTTCCTCTGATACATGACAAAATGGTAGACAACATGTGTTAGGTTGGAGAGTAGGTATCAGGCATTTGGCAGTACTGGAGAGAGGAGAGAGTCAGGTAGAAGGTCCAAAACTGAGTTGCACTGGGAAGGTTGTGGCCCTGGGGGGTTGTTGAAATGGGGTGGAGTTTTGCAGGATTGTGTGAGGTCAGTAATAGTTTTTATCTGAAACAACCTGCCCACATAAAGTTCCAAAATTCCCAAACAATTAGAACGTTTTCGACCTGAAAGTATAAAGTGCAGCTGGTCATAAATTGACCTTTGTCATTGTGAAATGTTGATGCTTTTATATCGAATACAATGCTTTTCAGGTAAACAAAGCACAGCTGCCCATAATTAATTTGTTGTGAACCATTTATCTGAAGCGCTTTCAGAATTTGATTCCAGTTTGTTTTTCATGGGCGGGGGCGGGAAGGGTGAGGGTTGGAGACAGAATTCAGAATTAATTTTACAGCATGAGAAAAGACAGAAAAATAGAATAAAGTATCTGTGCTTACTCTTACAACCTTCAATCCAGTTATATGCCAAATATTTATGCAGCTGTTTTTGAAATAATTGAATTGACATAGCATTAATTGCTTTTGCAAGTAGACTCCTCCTAATTTTTCTGCTGGAAACATCGGGCTAGAACCTCCATTTTTGAGCTTAGCGCCCAAAAATGGGCGTTATTTCCCGCATGGGCGTTAAAAAAGGGTTTTCAAATCGCCGGCCTCTTGCCCATTTTCAAAACACCGTTTACATTTTTGAAAATGGGCTTTACTGCGAGCATATCAGATGGACGGTAGCGTTAATTTTTCTGACCTTCTGCAGTAAAGTGTGGCCGTCCTTCGCAACAGCATGGCAATGCTACATTTCTGTGATTCTGGAGGTCAAGGGTCACCATGACATGCGCAGAAGAGGAGAGAGAGAGGGAGCTGAGAGGGACTGAAAGCGTGTCTGAATATGGTGTGTGCTTGTTTGGCTGTTGTGGGAGGAACGACAGAGATTCACCAGCAGCAAAAAGACCACTAAGCACCCAGAACATAGTTGGCACCGAGTTTTTGTCCAACAAATAACATATAAAAAGGAAGAGATGGAGGAGCCCCTGGAGCTAGTAGCCAGGAACACTGGTGGCAGAGGGCTCCCAGTGGTCCCGGAGCGCCGCACTGCACCCCAAGATGACGCACCCCCATTGCCACCCACACGAGAGCCAGCAGCAACATCGTGCTTATGGCTCGGAGCACGCTCCCACCTCTGGACCATCCTTTCCCGTATCCGTCCAAGCAGCGCTTCGGCCATCACCCCCCCCCGCCCCCAATGAAGCATCGCCTGAGGACCTCCTCGGCCAGACGTCTTAGAGTCAGGAGGGGAAGGGGTAGAGGTGGGGGGAGGGGGTGCAGGGTTGCTTTATACAGAAATACTGATGATTTCAGAATAATGTCCGGTTTAAATGTTTTTTATTTAACAAAACCTTGTCGCACATTGGCTCAGATAGCTGCACCATTACATGCTGGTGATTCCTTAACGTCAAAGGATATAATCACACTTAACTTCAATCAACTTAAACTTTAACTGTCACCAAGGTGATGCCCACCACTGATGTATGACCTGCACACCCAGCAGTATGTCAGCCTTGTAAATAACACCACTGTATTTTCAGGCAAAACGATCATTGATGAGCTCCTGATGTAAGGCTCTTGCAGCTATCATGCCACCATGGGCCCTTTCATGTGGTCTACAGGGGAGCAGGGGCATGGCTTCAGCGTCACCCTGATTGTCTGGCCCGATGTCAGCATCTGTCTCCTCGTCCTCCTCTTCCTCTCTCTGGTGAGGTGGACTGTCTGGCTCATCAGGCAATTCTTGTCCCCTCCTGATAGCCAAGTTGTGTAGCATGGAGCAAACCACTACAAATTGAGCTACCTGCTCAGGGTGGTATTGGAGCTCGCCTCTTGAGTAGTCCAGGCATCTGAAGCGTTGCTTCACACTCCAATGGTTTTCTCAATGATATTGCAAGTTGCTCTGTGGCTCTCGTTGTATTGCCTCTTGGCCTCGGTGTGGGTGTCATGCAATGGGGTCATCAGCCAGGTGGCGAGGCCATATTTTTTGTCCCCAAGCATCCAGCATTGACCTTGTGGCTCATTGTTAAACAAGTCAGATACAGTGCTCTCACGCAGGATGTACGCATCATGGATGCTGCCTGGAAGTGAGCATTCACAGCCAGTATAATTTGCTGGTGGTCAACAACCAGCTGGACATTCAGGGAGTGGAGTCCCTTGTGGTTCCTGAAAACCTCAGCATCCTGAAAAGGTGCCCGCATCGCAATGTGCGTACAATCTGTTACTCCCTGCACCTTGGGGAAGTTTGCAATTCTAGAGAAACCTAGAGCCCTCTCACTCTGTGCCTCCCTGGTCAAAAGGAAGCTGATCAAGTCCCTCCTGCATGCGTACAGGGCTTCAGTGACCTGTCTAATGCAGCAATGTGTGTCATTCTGAGAAAGTACGCAAATGTCATAAGCTGTGGCCTAAAAAGAACCCGAGGCGTAGAACGACAGTGCCGCGGTGACTTTGACCTCGATGGACAGTGCAGTACTGATGGTGCTGGCAGGCTGCAGATCTGCTCTTATGAGCTGGCATACCTCAGTGATACCCCTCTTTGTGGAAGCGCAGTCTCCGAAGGCAGGTGGTGTCGGGCAAGTCGTGGTAAGAATGCTTCTCCTTGTACTTGCGGGGGGTGTAACGTCTGGTCCTCCTCATCTGTTTGTCACTTCGTTCATTGGGCACATAATGCAGTGGAGTGTTCCTTCTGCTGCATGTATTTGGTCACCAAGAAAGGGTGAGAAAGGACAGGCCCCATTGCAGTAGCTCTCTGTTTTCCACCAATTGCACACAAACAAGGAATGTCCCGACGAACACACCTCTTCAATTCCAATCGGTCACAGTGTGATCAAGATGTTTTTAGAGATGTTCACATCAACTCCAGTGACCTGCAGAGTACATCTGAACTCCGCCGAGGTTGAAACACAGCAGCCTTTTAAAGGACGCGACATGTGATCTACAATTTGGCGCCCATAACGCTGTGATTCGTTCCGATTAGTTCCACTTTTTGTGGCCGTTTTTTTGAGCGAGCGATATTGTGGGCGATATGTGTGCGAGGTGGTGAAATTGATGATGGGTGATCTCCATGGCCACTAGTTTGGGTAAATATGCTCTTTACAACAAAAAAAGTGGGCGGGCGTTAATATTGAATCTCGGCGTTAATTCCGTGCGGAAAGTAACGCTGGGCGATATTATGGGTGTTCGCCCATCCTGCTGATTCCGCCCAAAAAAAGTGGGCGGGCAGTAATATTTTTCTCGCCGTTAAGCACATGGGAAAAGTAACGCTCGGCGATAAGTTTCTGAAAAATGCCCGCCAGTTTCCATTTTGTGCCAAAATGGGTGATATATGGGTGTTATACGTCATTTCAGTGGTAAAATGAGCATTAAGTGGGCATTAGGCAAGCAAAAAAAAGTGGAGGTTCTGGCCCATAGCTTCTTCCATCTCCAGACTTGTGCAAAGCTTCCTCATGTTGTGCTTGTTCTACAATCCAAGGAGACCAGCTTTGTGGTGGTTGTTCCAACATGCATTATCTTGACACAAAAGCAAAATACTGCGGATGCTGGAATCTGAAATAAAAACAGAAAATGCTGGAAATCTTAACAGGTCAGGCAGCATCTGTGGAGAGAAATAGAGTTCAAGTTTCAGGTCGATGACCCTTCGTCAGAACTGCCGAATGTTCGAAATTAACAGATTCTTGAGGAGCACTGAAAGGGGGAGGGGAGGAAAAAACAAAAGGGAAGAACTGTGATAGGGTGGAAGACAGGAGAGGTTTGAGAGACAAAAGGGATGCTGGGTCAACTTGAGATTGTAATAGCAGAAGTTAGAAAACGATAAGTCTGGATAGGGTGTGAATGGCGGAATAATTACCAGCTGCCATGGGAAACAGAGAGAGAGAGAAAAATACATAAGAATGGGGGGGGGGGGGCGGGGGGGGTTGTAAAAAGAAAAGGAGGTAAGGGAGCAAAATATGGGCAGATCTTATGGTCTGAAATTGTTGAACTCAATGTTGAGTCCAGAAGTGCCTTTCTTTTCTGTCTCTGTTTCCCATGGTCTGCTGGTAATTATTCCGCCATTCACACCCTTTCTTTAATTAATACTGTGCACACCCTTTCTTTAATTAATACTGTGCACACCCTTTCTTTAATTAATACTGTGCACACCCTTTCTTTAATTAATACTGTGCATACCCTTTCTTTAATTAATACTGTGCACACCCTTTCTTTAATTAATACTGTGCACACCCTTTCTTTAATTAATACTGTGCACACCCTTTCTTTAATTAATACTGTGCATACACTTTCTTTAATTAATACTGTGCACACCCTTTCTTTAATTAATACTGTGCACACCCTTTCTTTAATTAATACTGTGCACACCCTTTCTTTAATTAATACTGTGCATACCCTTTCTTTAATTAATACTGTGCACACCCTTTCTTTAATTAATACTGTGCACACCCTTTCTTTAATTAATACTGTGCATACCCTTTCTTTAATTAATACTGTGCATACCCTTTCTTTAATTA
Organism: Pristiophorus japonicus; assembly: GCF_044704955.1. Lineage (NCBI taxonomy): Eukaryota > Metazoa > Chordata > Chondrichthyes > Pristiophoridae > Pristiophorus > Pristiophorus japonicus. Next base: position 290,579,079 of record NC_091979.1, read on the forward strand.
ATACTGTGCACACCCTTTCTTTAATTAATACTGTGCATACCCTTTCTTTAATTAATACTGTGCACACCCCCGCTCCTTTTTTATCCCCCTCTCTATCCAATCTGAAAACTCTGTAACCAGGGATGTTGAGCTGCCATACCTGCCCTTCTTTCAGCCATGTCTCAGTAATAGCTATAATATCGCACTCCAAAGTGTTTATCTCTGCTCTCAGCTGATCTGCCATATTCCCTAACATCCCCTTGCATTGAAACATATACCATTTAGCACTGCCAAACTTCCGTGTTGTCCATTTTCTAGCCTTTGTTTCCTCTGTCTTCCAAATTCACTTTCAAATTTTCTGCTTTCCGATTCCAGCTTTGCGTCTCTCCCTTCTGAATCTACTCTCAGGTTCCCATCCCCTGCCAAGCTAGTTTAAACTCTCCCCTATCCCAGTGCCTCAGGAATCTAAAGCCCTCCCTCCTGCACCATTTCTGCAACCATGCACTCATCTGCTCTATCTGTATTCACTAGCATGTGGCGCCGGGAGTAATCCGAAGATTACTACCTTTGAGGTCCTGCTTTTTACTAGCTCGTTAAAATCTGCCTGCAGGACCTCAGCCCTCTTTCTACCTATGTCATTGCTACTGATATGGATCACGACCTCTGGCTGTTCACCCTCCCCCCTCAAAATGTCCTGCAGCCGTTCAGTGACATCCTTTACCCTGGCACCAGGGAGGCAACATACCATCCTGGAGTCATGTCTGCAGCCGCAGAAACGCCTGTCTGCTCCACTAACTGTCGAATCCCCTACCACTATTGCTCTTCCACTCTCCTTCCTCTCACTCAGTGCAGCTGAGCCACCTGTGGTGCCGTGGACTTGGCTCTGACTGCATTCCCCAGAGCAACCAGAACAGAATACTGGTTGGAGAGCGAGATGCACTCAGGGGATTCCTACACTACCTGCCTGGTCCACCTCTTCTGTCTGGCGGTCACCCATTCCCTCTCTGCCTGCACACTCTTAAGCTGCGGAGTGACTGCCTCTAGAAACGTGCTATCCACGAAGTTGTCAGCCTTATGGATGCACTGCAGTGACTCCAGCTGCTGCTCAAGTTCTGAAACATGGATCTCGAGCTTCCCTAGCTGGCGACACTTCCTGCACATGTGGTCATTCAGGCCACGAGAAGCGTCCATAACTTCCTACATGGCACAGGATGTGCATTCTGCAGGACTGAGCTGCAGTGGCAAGCCTCTATTTAACAGACTAAAAATTAACTTAGCAGAAATAAACTTAAAATTAAAAAAAAAACGACTCACCAATCAGCTCCTTCCCTTCTGCCGACGTCATTTCTTTTACTCTGACGTCACTTTTGAATTCTGCCTCTGTTGAGTTGCTCCCAGCTCCTGTTCTCGCACAGGTCTGCCTCCTCTGCATTATGCTGCATCCTTCCTTTGTGTTAGCTATATCCCCCACCCCCCCCCTCCCCCAGTTTGATATCATCTGCAAATGTTGATATTGATTTCCTTATCCTTAAGTCCCAAATCATTCATGTAAATTATGAATATAATTATAAATATAATTATGAATCTGATCCTTGTGGAATACCGCCTTCTCACTTCCTTCAATCTGAATAATTACTCTTTACCCCTAATCTCTGCTTTCCTTTTTTTTAGCCAATTTGCGATCCATTCAACTATTTGTCCCCTGACTCCACATGCCCGAACCTTTATCATGATCCTACTTTATCAATGGAACCTTATCAATGGAAGTTTGAAATTAAACCCATCTGTTGTCTTTAGTCCTTGAACTCACCACATAGCTTAGTTTTTTAGACTATTATAAGAAGTTTCCTTCTGCTTATGACTAGTAGGAACAACACAGGACTCGGAACACATCATAGGCAGTCCCTCGGAATCGAGGAGGACTTGCTTCCACTCCCTAAGTGAGTTCTTTGATGGGTGAACAGTCTGATATGGTAACCACAGACCCTGTTACAGGTGGGACAGACATTAGTCGGGGGAAGGGGTCGGTAGGGCTGGTTTGCCGCGCGCGCCTTCCGCTGCCTGCGCCTGGCCTCTTCAGGCTCCTTGCGTCGAGCCTCAAAGAGCTCAACGCCCTCCCGGATGGACTTTCTCCACATCAGGCGGTCTGCGGCCAGGGTCTCCCAGGTGTCAGTGGTGATGTCGCACGTTACCAGGGAGGCTTTGAGGGTGTCCTTATAACGTTTCCGCTGTCCTCCTTTGGCTCGTTTACCAACGGAACACAACCCTGACACAGCTCTCTATTTACCATTATCATCTGATTTCAATTATTCATTTTCCACCTCGCTGGCCTAATTGCAGGTATTTCTGTTGATTCTAATTTTCTTAAAGTTCCACATGAGACTCATAAAATACCTTCTAAATCAAAATAAATTATATTTACTAATAACCCTAATTCACTGTTTCAGTAACCTCTTCAAAAAGTTCCAGTAGATTTTTGGGGCCATAACATTTTGCTTCTAAATTGATACTGACTACTATTTATTGCCTCTATGCTCTAAAGATGAACATTGCTAAGATTCCATCAACGTTAGATATTAAAACCTGGATTTTCTAAGTTTAGCTACTGAAGTTTCAGGTGATATTCTGATGAGCAAGGGTGGAAAATAAACAGATATGATCACAGTGGATCCATTCCCGTTTTGTCACCTTGGTGCTGTGAGGTGCAACCTAAGAGGCAGGAGTAAAGGAGATGGCTAACTGCTGTCTGCCTTCATGAGCCTCTTGGGACTGAGGATGCCCTGGTCTCATGGTTTATCTCCTGAGATAAACTTGCTCCAAGCTTCTGCTACTGCATGGGCAGCCTCGGATGGCTTCCTTTCTACAGACATCATGGATGGCTGGTGGGAGGACATGTGCTGCTATATGAAACACAGGCTCTGCTGTAGCACCACATTGTCTTACCACATTTTCAAACTGCAATAACAAAACTTTATTTCTTGCACATACTTGCAATCCTGCATTACCTTTACTTGAAGAAAAAGAAAAAAAATGGAAAAATGTTTTATATTTAGCGCCTTTCACGACATCAGGACGTCTCAAAGTGCTTTCTAGCCAATTAAGTACTTTTCGAAGTGCAGTCACTGTTATAATGTAGGAAACATGGCAGTCAATTTGCGCACTGCAAAGAAAAATACTGTGCCCCTTCATTCTGAGAGTGGCAAACCTTTCTTACGACCAACAGGACCTCTCTCTCTGTGTGATGAAAATGTTGTGTTATCTGGGTCTTGCTACTGATCCTTCAGATTGCACAGATTTCAGATGATTCTGACATATCCTCGTCTTTTGTTGCATTGGCATCCTTATGTATGTTCCTTCGTCCTTTTTTGATGTGGAAGGTTTTTTATACCCTATTTCCTGATCATTTGAGTTACTAGAACAAGGCAGTTCTGCACTCATCACAATGTAGTTATGATCTCTGTAGCTGTCATTGCAAATGGTTTGTGGAGTATCTTCAGCACCTACATCCATTCTGTCTCTTCCAAAGACATATCCACAGATTGGTCATCAGTGCTGACAGTGAGGGCAACTTTCTTGACACAGTTCTCAATGTTCGATTCAGGAACGTTTTATAAGGTGCAAGAAATCCAGGCACGAAAGCACTTTTATGATTGGTGTTGATGTGACTCTCCTGCAGTTGTCACCATTTATTTTAGCAGCAATTTTTCCTGAAAGCCATTTTGCAAGAGTTTTAAAGATCTTGATATTTCAGATCATTTGGGCAAACAATGCCTATCAATCTTTAATCTTAATATAATGGTTGTTATTTTTATCTGCAAGAAGTGCTGTTTTTGTCTCAATTTATTTGTAAAATGTGAGTAGTAACCTGTAATTTCCATCCATATTATAGCACACATTCAATGAAGAGGCCAATCAAAATTTTAGGCAGGATAATTTTAGTTCATAAATCTACAGCGTTTATGTCCAAATCATTTTTCGTTTTGATGTTTGTGTTCTAAACTGTGTCTCTTTTTCTGTTGTTAAATCCATTCATTTGTTGTCTCGAGCAAAAGCCACAGAAGCTGTCACAAGCACTTGTAACTTCTCAGTTATATCAACCTGTTACTCCCAGAATACAGAATAGCTCATAAATTACAACCAAATTTGAAATCTTATGTACACTGGCATTAAATAGAGCTTGAGCTTTCCTAATCTTTCCTCATAACTCAACTCCTTCATACCTGGGATCAAGTTTTGTTGCTCTCTTAGTTACACAGAATTTAACATTGTACTCCTTGCGTGCTCTGACTAGTGCATTGTGAAGCCTTATCTTCAGCACCCTAGATATTTATTTCACTATTCTGGATTTATATTCCAGCATTCCATTAACTTTTCTAAATGCTCTGACACACTGGGGCCTTTTTGTAAGTGTCTCTGCCTGATGTGACTCGCGTGGTAGCGACCTACAAATGGTCTTGGATCACTTACCACCCTGCCAGCTTGGGAAGCGTCCTGAGAAAGGTGGCCAGAGCACCCGCCTGTTTCAGGTGGGAGGCCACGTAATATGAAAACCAGGGTCCATCGGCATGCATGCTGTACCCATTTGTCCTGGCCTTGAGTGGACTAACCTACGGTCCTTCAAGGGACTGCTGGAGGCTGCTCAAAAAAAGGCCATAGATATTTTTAAATGTTATTTTTGTGGGGGCCAGAGAAGCAAGAATACTCTTGCTGGGCCCACAAGAAAACCCCATCTTGCTTCGAGCCAATGTGAGGACCTTACCCCATACCCCCTCCCCCTCCCCACCACCCAGGGTCCAACTGTTAGTTTGCTCAGCATAGGAGCCAGCCAATTACCCACCCTATCCAACCAATGAGCTGCCTTGGAGCACCAATTTTCCACCAGTGCATGTAAGTGATGCCCAGGCCTTAAAATGGCTCAGGCCTCATGCTAGTAACAATGGACAGGCAGCAGGTGCATTCTGTTGTGTGCCTAAAATTACAATCAGCCCCATTGAGCATAATTTTACAGGTATGCAGCAGTGATAGCACTCTGACTCCTGCAGAATTCCACTCAACACCTTTCCCTAGTCTGACACTACTGCTCTCATAACTACCCTCCATTTCCTAATAATTTTGACGAATCAGTAAGTATTATCATAATCGTTTAAATATTCTTATTTGTTTTACATTTATCCCACGGGCAAAGCCATAGCTGATACAACTTTGTTGAGTAGATGTAATTGCCCACCACCAAAGCATATCACAAAATCAAGGGCACGAGCCCACAATTTATTTTCCATTAAAATCAGTGGATGGAAGACCACAGGCAGCGTAATTGGAAGATTCTCCCCATTGTCCAGCAATTGAAAGTGGTGAGTCTCGTATTACTCCCAAATCCATTTCTGAGCCCCTGGTGCTAATTCAATTCCATTCATTGTATAATTTCATGATGTGATTTTTTTTTTGCTATTTGTTTTTCAATTTGCATAACCAATTTAAATCCTACAGCAGATTTTTAGCTACAAGCTGTATCTCTGTCGCTCTACCATGCTCAGTTTGCTGATATTACAAAAAAAAGGTGGGAAAGCAAGTTGTGAGGACACATAAAACCTGGAAAGGGATATAGACCGGCTAAAAAAATGGCAGATGGAATATAAGGTGGGAAAGTATGAGGTTATCCACTTTGGCAGAAAAAAGAAATAAGGAAATTATTATTTAAATGTAGAAAAATTACAAAATGCTGCAGTACAGAGGGACTTGGGGTTCCTTGTACTTGAAACACAAAAAGTTAGTATGTAGGTACAGCAAGTAATCAGGAAGGCAAATGGAATGTTGGGGATGGAATATAAAAGCAGAGAAGTCCTGCTACAACTGTACAGGGTATTGGTGAGGCCACACCTAGAGTACTGTGTACAGTTTTGGTCTCCTTATATAAGGAGGGATATACTTGCATTGGAGGCAGTTCAGAGAAGGTTCACTCGGTTGATTCCTGAGATGAAGGGGTTGGCTTATGAAGAAAGATTGAGCAAGTTGGGCCTGTAATCATTGGAATTCAGAAGAATGAGAGGTGATCTTATTGAGACATAGAAGATAATGAGGGGGCTCGACAAGGTAGATGCAGAGAGGATGTTTCCACTCGTGGGGGAATCTAGAACAAGAGGACATAGTTTAAAACTGAGATGATAAGGAATTTCTTCTCAGAGGGTTGTAAATCTGTGGAATACTCTGCACCAGAGAGCTGTGGAGGCTGGGTCATTGAATATATTTAAGGCGGAGATAGACAGATTTTTGAGCGATAAGGGTGTAAAGGGTTATGGGGAGCGGGCAGGGAAGTGGAGCTGAGCCCATGATCAGATCAGCTATGATCTTATTGCATAGCAGAGCAGGCTCGAGGGGCCAAATGGCCTACTCCTGCTCCTATTTCTTATTTTCTTATGTCCATAGTTTATTACCAATAGCAAATTTGACAAGCTTAAACTTAATTTCCGATTCCAAGTTTATAAATATAGATTCGAATCAATTATTAAGGATGAAATAGCAGCGCATTTGGAAAGCAGTGACAGGATCGGTCCCAGTCAGCCTGGATTTATGAAGGGGAAATCATGCTTGACAAATCTTCTGGAATTTTTTGAGGATGTAACTAGTAGAGTGGACAAGGGAGAACCAGTGGATGTGGTGTATTTGGACTTTCAAAAGGCTTTTGACAAGGTCCCACACAAGAGATTGGTGTGCAAAATCAAAGCACATGGTATTGGGGGTAATGTACTGACGTGGATAGAGAACTGGTTGGCAGGCAGGAAGCAGAGAGTCGGGATAAACGGGTCCTTTTCAGAATGGCAGGCAGTGACTAGTGGAGTGCCGCAGGGCTCAGTGCTGGGACCCCAGCTCTTTACAATATACATCAATGATTTGGATGAAGGAATTGAGTGTAATATCTCCAAGTTTTCAGATGACACTAAACTGGGTGGCGGTGTGAGCTGTGAGGGGGACGCTAAGAGGCTGCAGGCTGACTTGGACAGGTTAGGTGAGTGGGCAAATGCATGGCAGATGCAGTATAATGTGGATAAATGTGAGGTTATCCACTTTGGGGGCAAAAACGCGAAGACGGAATATTATCTGAATGATGGCAGATTAGGAAAAGGGGAGGTGCAATGAGACCTGGGTGTCATGGTTCATCAGTCATTGAAAGTTGGCATACAGGTACAGCAGGCGGTAAAGAAGGAAAATGGTATATTGGCCTTCATAGCTCGGGGATTTGAGTATAGGAGCAGGGAGGTCTTACTGCAGTTGTACAGGGCCTTGGTGAGGCCTCACCTGGAATATTGTGTTCAATTTTGGTCTCCTAATCTGAGGAAGGATGTTCTTGCTATTGAGGGAGTGCAACGAAGGTTCACCAGACTGATTCCAGGGATGGCTGGACTGACATATGAGGAGAGACTGAATCAACTAGGCCTTTATACATTGGAGTTTAGAAGGAGGAGAGGAGATCTCATAGAAACATATAAGATTCTGACGGGACGGGACAGGTTAGATGCGCGTAGATTGTTCCCGATGTTGGGGAAGTCCAGAACCAGGGGACACAGTCTTAGGATAAGGTGTAGGCCATTTAGGACTGAAATGAGGAGAATCTTCTTCACTCAGAGTTGTTAACCTGTGGAATTCCCTGCCGTAGAGAGTTGTTGATGCCAGTTCATTGGATATATTCAAGAGGGAGTTAGATATGGCCCTTACGGTTATGGGGATCAAGGGGTATTGAGAGAAAGCAGGAAAGGGGTACTGAGGGAATGATCAGCCATGATTTTATTGAATGGTGGTGCGGGCCGAAGGGCCGAATGGCCTACTCCTGCACCTATTTTCTATGTTTCTATGAAACAACAGGGTTCCAGCTCTGACTCCTGCAGGACCCCACTCACCACCTTGCAAGCTTACAGACAAAAAGCGGGATGTGGGAATCAGCACAACTACTCTTTCAAAGATCCAGCAAAGGTACAACAGACCAAATGACCGCCTTCTGCGTTGTAAGTTTGTATGGGCCCGAATTTGGTCAAACCCAAGATCTGCCCATTTTTTGGCGGTCCCCGGGCGGTGCGTGATTTTTTACCACCCGATACCGCTGGGGCCTAGTGCGCGGGAGATTCATTCTGCTTTTCTCGGTGGGAGCAGAGTGCAGCGGGCGGTGGCGGGCAGAGGATGCCTTCCAACTCGGGAATCTTCGGCTCCCGAGTTGTGTGCACGTGCGCGCATCTGTCAAGCTCCGCCCCCCGAGAAACACCGACAAGGTGCCAGAGACTGCCGACCTGATATCGATGTGGGGGGTGGAAGGGGGTGAAGAGATCACTGTGGGGTGAGTGAGACTGGGGAGGATAGTGGGGGGGGGGGGAAGAGTCTGGGAGGTGAGTGAGACTGGGGGGGAGAGAGAGAGACCACTGTGGGGGGGGAAGGGGAGAGACTGGGGGGGGAGAGAGAAATCGCTGTGGAGGGAAGGGTAGAGACTTGGGGGGGGGGGGAGAGATCGCTGTGGGGGGAAGGGGAGAGACTGGGGGGTGAGTGAGACTGGGGTTGTGAGATACTGGAGGGGAGAGAGACTGGGGGGGTGAGAGAGAGTAATAACATTTTTATTATACTTCATTAATAAAGGAGTAAGTAAGGCTTTATTAGACTATTTATAAAATAAGATCTCTCTAGTGAACACACACACAATTTCCAGACTCAGTGGTTATGTTGCTATTCAAACTGCATTATTGGCTAACACTAGAAAATACTACAATCCATTTAAAAATACATCAAACTGTGGAGAATTATAAATATCTATGTAATAACAAACAAACCTGTCAGCTCTGTGTTCATGCCGCCCACTTTTAAGATCCACTTAAAAGCACCTTCTCCAAGACAGTATGCAGTTCCAGCGGTATGTCGACGGTATGTCATGAAACTTGCACTTTTGGGCAGTATGTGGGCGGTTCTATATGGGAGGGCGGTGTGCATACCGCCCGGCATTATGTCACTCATGAATCTTCCGCTGGACGGTATGTCGGTGGTATGTACCTATTTTTCGGCGGTAAGCGGGCAGTAGTGGGCGATATGTCGATGAATTTTGGGCCCTATGATTCTAACACTTACCCCTAGTCTGACATTACTGCTCTCAGAACTATGCTCTGCTTCCTACTAATTTTGACTAATCCATAAATATCATTACTATTGGCTAGAAATTCTGCCTTGCCTTCCATTTATCCCACAGGCAAAGCCATGGCTGATACATGACTTTGTTGAGTCGATGGAATGGGTGGAGGATTCTCCAGTGAATATAATTATTATTAGTGTGACAAACCAAAATAATGGTTGAAATACTAGTTTGTATATGCATGTAGAACAGTATCATAAGACGTCAGCTGCAAGCGAAATATCTCCAGCATTTCTGACCATTGCAACATATTTCTGATGCGATGTATTTTTTTTCATTGTACTATATACATTAAAATGCACAATTTTATTATTTGTAGTTTAAAGCACCTGATTATAACCAACATTTAAATAGTTTTTGTCCTTGCTTTCGAAATGTATTCCCCCATTCAGCCTCTTCGTAAAGTTCTGATGAGTATTAAAATGTTGTAGTTAATAAGATTTTACTTTATCTGTTTTCATTTTTAAAATAAAGTAAATATTCCAATAAAGATTGATGCACTGAAGTTTAAATGTAAATTTGATTGTGTTTTCTAAGATATCCCTTGGTAGATATTGCAAAAAACCTATCTTTGTGAGATGTGGGCAAATTAATTCTGTTGCTTTCCATGAAGAACATAGGAACAGGAAGGATTCAGCCATTTATCCCCTCGAGCCTGTTCTGCCATTCATTGTGATGATGGCTGATATGTAACCTAACTACATATACCCGCTTTTGCCCCATATCCCTAATATCTTTGATCTCAGATTTAAAATTAAGAATTGACCCAGCATCAACTGCCATTTGCGTGTAGAAGTGTTTCCTAACTTCCTAACTTCACTCCTGAAAGGCCTGGCTCTAATTTATAGGCTACATCCCCTTGTCCTAGATTCCCCAATCAGTGGAAATAGTTTTTCTCTATCTACCCTATCAATTCCACTTAATATCTTGAAAACTACAATCAAATCACTCCTTAATCTTCTAAATTCCAGGGAATACAACCCTAGTTTGTGTAATCTTGTTTCATAATTTAGCCTTTGGAGTCCGCGTATCAATCTGGTTAATCTACGCTGTGCTCCCTCCAAGGCCAATATATCCTTCCTAAGGTGTGGTGCCCAGAATTGAACACAGTACTCCAGGTGTGGTCCAACCAGGGATTTGTATTGCTGCAGCATGACTTCTAAGCTCTTGTATTTTAAAAGAAAAGAAAGAAAGAAAAACTTACATTTATATAGCACCTTTCACGACCGCCGGATGTCTCGAAGTGCTTTACAGTCAATGAAGTACTTTTTGAAGTGTAGTCACTGTTGTAATGTGGGAAATGCGGCAGCTAATTTGCGCACAAGCAAGCTCTCACAAACAGCAATGTGATAATGATCAAATAATCTGTTTTTATGTTGATTGAAGGATAATTATTGGTCAAGACACCAGGGATAATTCCCCTGCTCGTCTTCGAAATAGTGCTATGGGATCTTTTACGTCCACTTGAGAGACCAGACTGTCTCATCCAAAAGATAGCACCTCTGACAGTGCAGTACTCTCTCAGCACTGCACTGGAGTGTCTGCCTAGATTTTTTGTGCTCAAGTCCCACAACCTTCTGACTCAGAGGCGAGAGTGCTATCCACTGAGTCCTCTTGATATACAGGCCAGCATTCCATTAGTCTTTTTGATTATTTTTGTACTTGTCCATGACATTTTAATGATCTATGTACATGGACTCCCAAGTCTCTTTGGATCTCTACTGCTTCTCGCCTTTCACCATTTAGAAAGTACTCTGACCTATCCTTTTTAGGTCAAAAGTAGATGGCCTCACACTTGCTAATATTGAAATCCATTTGCCACAGTTATGCCTATTTGCCACACTTCATCTATTCATATATCTTTGTTATTTTGTGCTTCCATCTATACTGTCGCCTATCTTTGTGTCATCGGCAAACTTGGATATTTGGCTCTCTGTCCCATTATCTAAGTTGTTAATAAATACAGTGACTGGTTGAGGCCCCAATGTGTGGGATGCCATTCGTCACAACCTTCCAATTAGAGTACCTGCCCATGATCCCTACTTTCTGTCTCCTACTATCTAGCCAATCTCCTAACCAGGTCAATAATTTGCCCTCAATTCCATGAGCTTCAATTTTAGCTAACAGTCTCTTTATTGAATGCCTTCTGGAAGTCCATACAAATAACATTCATAGTCTATTACTTTAATCACCTCTTCAAAATATTCAATCAGTTTCGTCAGGCATGACCCACCCTTTACAAATCCATGCTGGCTCTCTCTCAACAGCTAAAAATCTTCACGGTGTTCAGTCACACCATCCTTAATTATAGACTCTAGTAATTTCCCGACAACAGATGTTAGACTAACAAGTCTATAATTCTCTGGTTCCCCTCTTTCACCTTTCTTAAATAGTAGAGTGAAATGTGCAATTTTCCAATTTAAAGGAACAGTTCCTGAATCGAAAGAACTTTGGAAGATCATTGTTAGGACATCTGCAGTGTTCTCAGCTAGGGCTTTGTTAGTCTTTTGTACCATCATTTTGATCATTTCTGTTAATTTGCTAATGTTAATTTTGGCACGTCCCCATTCCTGATTCAATATTAGTTTCCTTGGGATGTCCGGCATACTATCCTTAAGTTACTTAAGCTAAGACTTAAATTACAGATTTAGTATCTAAAACTTCAGGTTGCTTGAAGATTTCCAGTCACCAGAGTAAGCAGTGCAGTGGGAGAAAAGAATTGCACGCCCGAGTACTAGTCCCACTGGACAACTGCAGATAATTTTGACAAAAATGTTATACATATTAAAGTGAAAGCTGCAGGAATATTTGCTAAGGTTTGCTAAAATCAGCAAAATTATCACTTCAGTACTCTCTTCCATAAAACCTGTTTAAATTGGTGTAAAGTACTCCAAACTATGAAGTGCCTTTCACTTAGCAATGAGGTATTATATAAATGTACTTCAGTGCAGTACTGAGGGAGTGCTGCACTGTCGTAGATGTTGCGCCCTAATTTGCGGCCCCTAGGGGTGTGTACGAGGTGTGCATGCGCCCATAGGGCCACGCAAGTTCTGGGTTTAGTCATGCACTGTGCATGCACTAAAATCCGGAACTTGCAATCTGTCAGGAAAAGGGCATTCGTGGGCAGAGAGTTGGGCTATTTTTCTAACTTCTGCCCAGCGAATGTCCGTGAAATTCTTACGCCTGGTAAAAGCATAAGCCCTGCTTTTACCAGTGTAAGATTTTTAAGGAACAGAAAAATAACATTTATCAATTATTTAGACATATAAAAACCTGTTAAATAAGGTAAGTTTATTTTTAGCCTCTTTAAAACATGTAAATTTATTTTTGAAAACATTTTTGTTTTCAATATTTAATTAAATGCCATTTTAATTAATTTTAAAAATGTGGTGTTTTAAAAAATTTTTTGAAGTGTAGATGTATTTTTTGGAGTATTGTCATTCATGCTAATTGTGTTTCCGTCCTCTTCTCAATCTTCCTCGCTGCCATGCTCCACCTCACAGTTGATAAGCTCCCTGCTGGAGTGGAACTAAACTACAGAACCAGTGGGAAGCTGTTCAACCTTCGCCGTCTCCAGGCCAGGTCCAAGACCACCCCAACCTCTGTCGTCGAGCTACAGTCTGCGGACGACGCCTGCGTCTGTGCACACACAGAGGCTGAATTCCAGGACATAGTCGACGTATTTACTGAGGCGTATGAAAGCATGGGCTTTACGCTAAACGTTAGTAAGATAAAGGTCATCCACCAGCCTGTCCCCGCCGCACAGCACTGCCCCCCAGACATCAAGAACCACGGCGTGGCCCTGGACAACGTAGACCACTTCCCCTATCCTTCGGCTGCCTGAGGAAAAGAGTGTTTGAAGACCAGTCCCTCAAAACTGTCACCATGCTCATGGTTTACAGGGCCGTAGTAATACCCGCCCTCCTGTATGGCTCAGAGACGTGGACCATATACAGCAGACACCTCAAGTTGCTGGAGAAATACCACCAGCAATGTCTCCGCAAGATCTTGCATATCCCCTGGGAGGACAGACGCACAAATATTAGCGTCCTCGTCCAGACCAACATCCCCAGCATTAAAGCACTGACCACACTTGATCAGCTCCGCTATGCAGGCCACATAGTTCGCATGCCAGACACGAGACTCCCAAAGCAAGTGCTCTACTTTGAACTGGTCCACGGCAGAAGAGCCAAAGGTGGGCAGAGGAAACGTTACAAGGACACCCTGATCAAGTGCGACATCCCCACTGACACCTGGGATTCCCTAGACCGCTCTAAGTGGAGGAAGTGCATTTGGGAGGATGCTGAGCTCCTCGAGTATCATCGCCGAGAGCATGCAGAAATCAAGTGCAGGCAGCAGAAGGAGCGTACGGCAAACCAGGCTCCCTGCCCACCCTTTCCCTCAACGACTATCTGTCCCACCTGTGACAGAGACTGTGGTTCTCGTATTGGACTGTACAGTCACCTAAGAACTCATGCTAAGAGTGGATGCAAGTCTTCCTCGATTCCGAGGGACTGCCTATGATGATGATGTTTCCGTACATACGGAATCTGCCTAACCATGAATGGGGATCCCCTTTTATTGGTTGGCCTGGCCCGCGTGATCCCAGGACCGCAAATCTCCATACCTCCCGGACCACCAGGTACATGGGCATTTTATTTGCGGATTGGAGGCATTTCCCTGTGGGAAGCCTCTGATCGCAAACTCAACGCCGCTGTCTTTTAGATGAGATGTTAAATCAAGGCCAAGTCTTCCCTCTCAGGTGGATGTAAAGAATTCTATGACATTATCCAAAGAGATCAAGGGAATTCTCCTGGTGTCCTGGCCAACGTTTATCACTTGATCAACACCACTAAAACATTTATCTCATTGTTGTTTATCTGCACAAATTGGCTGCCACTTTTGCCTGCATTACAACAGTGACAACACTTCAAAAGTACTTAATTGGCTGTGAAGCACTTTGGAATGCCCTAAGGGCATGAAATTGCTATATAAAAGCAAGTTCTTTCTTTAGCTGTTGTAGTAATACTGGAGCAGATAGCAATGAGCACCGACCCAAATTTTGAATGCAAAGTGAGGAGGGGAGATGTGGCTATTCATTTGTTCAATCCCTAGTAATCTAGTGGGCAAAAAATAAATGGCTTTGTGGTGAGTATGCTAAGTGCTTATTGGTAGTCTAGTGAGAAGATGTATCTGTGGCTTAATGATGGTGCAAGTAAGCAAATGAAAATGTCAGTGGTTTATTTGTGATAAATTTCAGACCAGAGATCGGCGCAGGGGTGGGGGGGGGATGAAATCGCTGGTTTAACTAATCTTAACGATAAAGTAGATATGACTGCGAGGGACACTGAAATCAATAATGAAGAATATCCCGAACAATAGAGCCACGGATAAATGAGGCATGACTTCTGCCAGCTGGAGTTTGATGCAGACCCGATACCTGGTTATATATAGCCTCTGCTAGCAGTGTAGGTGGCACTGAGCTTTTAATTAGTTCTGGTATGTAAACAAACAGCTGATCTGCCACCAAGATTACATATGCTGCCATTGGGGTCAACATGCACAATATTCTGATGAAGCATTGCCATTTCCATTTGCGCAGAATTAAACAAACTGTTTTAGCCCTGGAGTTTGCAGAATGAGAAGTTCTGCAGTTTTACATGGGAGGGGTGGAAGAATATAGACAGAACTCATTTTAGTCTGATAAAACTGATCACATTTCCCTGAAGTCAGACTTCTGGACAAAGTTTGTGTTCATCCTTACAGTGTAATCATCATGTGAAATTAAGCTGAAACTATCAAACTGGTGATGCAACAAATAAAAAGCTGACTCAATAATAAACATTCCAAACTCCAGTGGTTGTGAAAATTGCATTTGTGAACTGGAGGCATTCATGCTTCATTTTCAGAATGTTTTCCTTGCGTTGCACTGTGGTAGTTTCTTGCCGATGACATTTGTACGTCACAGGATCCTATTTTTGAAGGGTAGCTTAAACTATTCAAAGACTGTAAATGGATGAACCAGGCAGTCAAAATGTAAATACAAATGAAAAATACGTAGAAATTACAACAGGGAAACATTACATTCAGACCAAACAGCCTACGCCTGTGTTTATCCTCCACACAAGCAAACTGTCATCATCACATTTACCCTTCCTATTCCCATATCCCTTCATCCTATTTTCCTTCACTCAATCTAATCTTGAAAGTTGATATAATTTCTGCCTCGACCACTACAGAAGTGAATTCCACAGCTTCACATCTCTCTGTATAAAGAATTTTCTCCTGCATTCTGTTCTAAATCTCTTGCATTTAATCTTGCATCTATAACCCGTCGTTCTGGACCCTTCAACTACTAGAAACAGTCCATTTCTATCTACCCTGTTTCATCCTTTCATAATTTTAAATTCTTTTGTCATATCGACCCAATTTTTAATTTTTTTGATATTTGATACATCTCACTGACATTAAGCTACATGGAAGGATCTTGGCCATAAAGTATTCACACACAAATTAATGGAACAAGTTGAAACATTACTGGCAGGTAGGGCTGGTTCTCCATGATCTGACACTAGGGATGATAGCATTCTAGGCAGCAAATTTAAAGTCATCCTAAAGGAGCCAGCGGATTGAACAATATCTCTTTCCATCAAGGGATAATCACAAGTAAAACCCTACTCAGAACCTGAATGTTCCCAGGCATTAATAACAATGTAGAAGAGACTATTGAGAGATGACTGAGCTGTCAAATGACAGCAGTTGAACACAAGACAGCACTGCCTACCATGTCAGATCAGCCTGATTATTCATAGCAGAATTTAGGTTGATGGTTTTGAATGGGCAAATGCACCATTGTAAAATATTCTGGGCCATTTTAACGTCTTTGGATTGTTATTAACAATAGTTGTGGGGAAGACTGACTCTTGTAGCTGAAGGAGAAAGTGTACTCATGGATGATAGTAATGTGGATATAGTTGGGTAGAGGGAACTAGGTGAAAATATAAGGTTAAGAGTGTGCTTTAAGATCTTCCAAAACTAATATTGGATGTGACAGACATTAATGTTATTTTTGAAGTGGCCATTTAGTTACCAACTCAAACTTCTTGCTGGAAAGCAAGTATGCAAATCATTTCTAACATGGTAGCACGAGAATTTTAAAACTTAGTTGAAATGATTGGCCAAAAAAGAATGTCAGTTACCAGGTGTTTGCCATTTGCTTTCTAAATTATTGGTTCCCTCATTTCCATATGTGTCTGTCAGATTCACTTGTACTTTATTTATTCAAGTGTCAAGCCGATTAATCCAGTTATTACCTTTGTTTTGAAGTCCCCACAACAGAGAGCTGGCTGATAAAGCAGGAGCCCAATACACCCAGATTGCTAAGTTAACTGCAAAGTTTATTTAGGTGTTTTATTAATTAAGTAGGCATTGACTTTTCTTTGTGTACATTTATCACAGAAGTTGGTTTTGGGCACATTTTGGAAATAGAAGTGGATCTCTTGAGTCAGAATTACACTGTTGCAAGTGAGGACGTTGGGGTGTGGAATTAGTCATGGTTTGGGGACCTATCAAACAGGAAATGAGTATGATGCCCATTCGACATATTCCTACAAGAAGTAACTGAGGTGCAGTAGCAAAATGTTTTAATGGCTTATAACGCAAAGGAAAATTCCAAGAATAGAAAATATAAAGAGAAAGCCAAAAAAAAGACTAGGAAAGAAAAGTTATATTTTGCCTCTGTAGCTATGTTTTTTTTCCCAGTCCCTCATTGCCTCTCTATCATCCTTTTAGTAGCCTAAAGTTCCACCTCCTGGGAAACAGGAAGTCCGCGCACCCCCTACTCCCATGCCTTGACAGGAGTTTTGGACATTCTTAAGTCACCTTGGGAATATTACCAGACACACCTCTGAGGATGTGGGTCCAGTTCTGGGTTTGCAGTTGACGAGACAAACAGCAGTCAATCACAGAAGGATTACTTGCCATTGTTCCAGGGAATAAACATTGTGGTGGGAAAGATCCTAAAATATTTGGCTCCTTTTTAATGTTTGACATTCTCTTATTTCTTTATTGTTTATTACAGGAACAAGATTACTCCTTTCATTAATTTATTTTAAAAAGTCGTCATTAGTACAAAACAGGATTTGTTCAAGACTAGACCCTTCACCAAAATTACACCTCCTGTTACATGCTCTGATTTGTTTTTTTTTTTAAATGCACAGTAATTGGATATACTAAACTTCAAAACTATAGCGCATGTTTCTGAAAATAAAATTTATTTCTCATCTGTCACAGTGCATTAATGCACGCACAAATGGATGCTGATTCTACAGAACATTTTTCTAAAAATTACGAGCGGTCCCTTGCTATTTATTATTAATGCTCAAACCACGCAACCACATGAAGAAACTGCCCTGGAGTTGTTGTGCACAGATGTCTGTATTACCAACTCAGTCATGATTATTGCCAAAAGATGGTCACAGATGTGTTCCAAAATCTCACCCCAAAATCTCCTGAGCTCAGGCTCAGAGGCATTACTCAGAGCCTATCACCTCCGGCTTGGAATCAGTCATTACATGGCGGGATGTCCTGCTATTTTTGAACACAGTAGACCCAGATCTTCCTTCTTTCGTGAAAATAATAATGTGGCAGAGATGTGAAGGTAGTTAAATAAAAGGGAAAATGAATGTCTACCAGAAACTGGACAATTGCAAAGTGATGCACATAATTACTGGGAGCTGTACTTTCGGTAAAATTCAATACTATTTTTAAGATAATCACAGGCCAGAAATAAGCTAAATCACAAATCTGCGGCATGTCAAAATGCTGTGCAGCTCAAATGTTTTCACTGCAGCCTGCTGCAGAGTTACGGGGTACACTGAGCAATTGCTCCACATGATTTCAGCCCTGCTGTTAGAAGGAGGATACAAGAGTTCAAGCATTTTCCACAGAAAGGGAAGGAAAACAGAGAAATCGTCCACTTGGACCATTCTTGGACACCTCCTCCATCGCATTTTACAGCAGCATTGGTGAGGGCCTTCCTTCGAGGCAATAGTGCTTGGTCTGTGGAGATTTTACCAGAGAACATGATTGAAAAGAAAGAAAGAAATACTAGCACCTTTCACAACCACCGGATGCCCAAAGCGCTTTACAGCCAATGAAGTACTTTGTGAAGTGTAGTCACTGTTGTAATGTAGGAAATGAGGCAGCCAATTTGCATACAGCAAGGTCCCACAAACAGCAATGTGATAATAACCAGCTCATCTGTTTTTCTTATGTTGATTGAGGAATAAATATTGGCCAGGACACCGGGGATAACCCCCGTTTTCTTCAAAATAGTGCCATGGAACCTTTTACATCGACCTGAGAGAGCAGACAGGGCCTCGGTTTAACATCTCATCTGAAAGATGGCAACTCCGATGAATGAGTTGAATAATGTGCAGACATGATCATTCTTAAGCTGTTGGGACTATAGTCATGTTCCACAGAAGGCAACTTGTCAAGGATGCAGAATGCAAAATTAGACAGGTATTCTGGAGTTTTCAAGAGAGAGAGGCAACGAGCAGACTCTGGAGATTAAATATGAGCTTTTCTTTAAAAATCCAATTTAGCCACATTGATTCTGCACCTACAACAGAATCAAATAATTAAAAAAACTTAGTGAATATATCTGAGCAAACGAGTTTAAAAAAAACTTTTTATAATTCGTTTGAACTGGAAAAGCTAAATTGCCTTTCGAGCTCTTACATTCTTAAGTACTTGTATGCCATTCATTATATTGTACAGACCAGTAGCTCATTACAGTTAGCAGGTTCTGTGCAGTACTAATGGCCGAAGTCTGTACTCCATCTCTTATGGTCATACAGTTCTGCCCATGCAAGTCAGATCTTAATATCATTATCACTGTGTTTGTAGATCATTGAGAGTCCAGAGATTTATCTGCAGAGATGCTGCAGTATTACTACAGCGCACCGAAAAACAGGAAATAAAATTTCAGTATAGAAACATAGAAAATAGGTGTAGGAGTAGGCCACTCAGCCCTTTGAGCCTGCACCACCATTCAATAAGATCATGGTTGATCATTCACTTCAGTACCACTTTCCAGCTTTCTCTCCATACCCCTTGATCCCGTGAGCTGTAAGGGCCATATCTAACTCCCTCTTGAATATATCCAATGAACTGGCATCAACAACTCTCTGCGGTAGGGAATTCCACAGGTTAACAACTCTGAGTGAAGAAGTTTCTCTTCATCTCAGTCCTAAATGGCTTACCCCTTATCGTTAGACGAGGTCCCCTGGTTCTGACTTCCCCAACATCAGGAACATTCTTCCTGCATCGAACCTGTCCAGTCCCATCAGAATTTTATATGTTTCGAAAAGATCCCCCCTCATCCTTCTAAACTCCAGTGAATACAGGCCCAGTCGATCTAGTCTCTCCTCATATGTCAGTCATGCAGTCCCGGGAATCAGTCTGGTGAACCTTCGCCGCACTCCCTCAATAGCAAGAACGTCCTTCCTCAGATTAGGAGATCAAAACTGAACACAATATTCCAGGTGAGGCCTCACTAAGGCCCTGTACAACTGCAGTATGACCTCCCTGCTCCTATACTCAAATCCCCTAGCTATGAAGGCCAACATACCATTTGCCTTCTTCACCACCTGCTGTACCTGCATGCAAACTTTCAATGACTGATGTACCATGACACCCAAGTCTCGTTGCACCTCCCCTTTTCCTAATCTGCCACCATTCAGATAATATTCTGCCTTCGTGTTTTTGCCACCAAAGTAACATTTATCCACATTATGCAGCATCTGCCATGCATTTGCCCACTCACCTAACCTGTCCAAATCACCCTGCAGCTTCTTAGCGTCCTCCTCACAGCTCACACCGCCACCCAGCTTAGTGTCATCTGCAAACTTGGAGATATTACACTCAATTCTTTCATCCAAATCATTGATGTATATTGTAAATAGCTGGGGTCCAAGCACTGAGCCCTGTGGCACCCCACTAGTCACTGCCTGCCATTCTGATAAGGATCTGTTTATCCTGACTCTCCGTTTCCTGTCTGCCAACCAGTTCTCTATCCACGTCAGTACATTAACCCCAATACCATGTGCTTTAATTTTGCACAACAATCTCTTGTGTGGTACCTTGTCAAAAGCCCTTTGAAAGTCCAAATACACCACATCCACTAGTTCTCCCTTGTCCACTCTACCAGTTACATCCTCAAAAATTTCTCGACGATTTGTCAAGCATGATTTCCCTTTCATAAATCCATGCTGACTTGGACCGATCCTGTCACTGCTTTCCAAATGCGCTGATACTTCATCTTTAATAATTGATTTCAACATTTTCCCTACTACTGATGTCAGGCTAACCGATCTATAATTCCCCGTTTTCTCTCTTCCCTCCTTTCTTAAAAAGTGGTGTTACATTAGCTACCTTCCAGTTCCAGAGTCGATAGACTGTTGGAAAATGATGACCAATGCATCCACTATTTCTAGGGGCACTTCCTTAAGTACTCTGGGATGCAGACTATCAGGCCCTGGGGATTTATCGGCCTTCAATCCCATCAATTTCCCGAACACAATTTCCCGCCTAATAAGGATTTCTTTCAGTTCCTCCTTCTCACTGGACCCTCGGTCCCCTAGTATTTCCAGAAGGTTATTTATGTCTTCCTTCGTGAAGACAGAACCAAAGTATTTGTTCAACTGGTCCGCCATTTCTTTGCAGTTCAGACTGCTGGAGCTAAGAATATGTGGTGATCAAAAATTATTACTGCTTGATTGAATGAAGTTACCAAGATCCACAAACTATGTGGATTGAAATCAGCATTCGGGTCATATATGTTTTTTGGTATAATATTAATATTGGTGTAAGTTTATTCTTCCTGAAATATATTGTAGTAACAGTTTAATATTTTCACTTTTTTCAAACTATTTTATGAGCATTTCTGAAAATAAAGGACAAAAATGCTGCAGATGATCATATTTCCCTCAAATAGGCGGCAAATTATATTCAAATGAATCTACTTGGTCTTGGATACTTCCCGAATATTTAATATAATTGCAAAAATTGCTCAGTTGAACCATCTGTCTGTTTGACAAGTTCAGTGAATATCATCTTGCCATGTTTGTAGCTCTTCCCCTTCAATAGGGTAAACATAGAAACATAGAAAATAGGTGCAGGAGTAGGCCATTCAGCCCTTCGAGCCTGCACCGCCATTCAATGAGTTCATGGCTGAACATGCAACTTCAGTACCCCATTCCTGCTTTCTCACCATACCCCTTGATCCCCCTAGTAGTAAGGACTACATCTAACTCTTTTTTGAATATATTTAGTAAATTGGCCTCAACAACTTTCTGTGGTAGAGAATTCCACAGGTTCACCACTCTCTGGGTGAAGAAGTTTCTCCTCATCTCGGTCCTAAATGGCTTACCCCTTATACTTAGACTGTGATCCCTGGTTCTGGACTTCCCCAACATTGGGAACATTCTTCCTGCATCTAACCTGTCTAAACCCATCAGAATTTTAAATGTTTCTATGAGATCCCCTCTCATTCTTCTGAACTCCAGTGAATACAAGCCCAGTTGATCCAGTCTTTCTTGATATATCAGTCCCACCATCCCGGGAATCAGTCTGGTGAACCTTCGCTGCACTCCCTAGTTAGCAAGAATGTCCTTCCTCAAGTTAGGAGACCAAAACTGTACACAATACTCCAGGTGTGGCCTCACCAAGGTCCTGTACAACTGTAGCAACACCTCCCTGCCTCTGTACTCAAATCCCCTCGCTATGAAGGCCAACATGCCATTTGCTTTCTTAACCGCCTGCTGTACCTGCATGCCAACCTTCAATGACTGATGGACCATGAAACCCAGGTCTCGTTGCACCTCCCCTTTCCCTAATCTGTCATCATTCAGATAATAGTCTGTCTCTCTGTTTTTACCACCAAAGTGGATAACCTCACATTTATCCACATTATACTTCATCTGCCATGCATTTGCCCACTCACCTAACCTATCCAAGTCACTCTGCAGCCTCATAGCATCCTCCTCGCAGCTCACACTGCCACCCAACTTAGTGTCATCCGCAAATTTGGAGATACTACATTTAGTCCCCTCGTCTAAATCATTAATGTACAATGTAAACAGCTGGGGCCCCAGCACAGAACATTGCGGTACCCCACTAGTCACTGCCTGCCATTTTGAAAAGTACCCATTTACTCCTACTTTTTGCTTCCTGTCTGCCAACCAGTTCTCAATCCACGTCAGCACACTACCCCAATCCCATGTGCTTTAACTTTGCACATTAATCTCTTGTGTGGGACCTTGTCGAAAGCCTTCTGAAAGTCCAAATACATCAACTGGTTCTCCCTTGTCCACTCTACTGGAAACATCCTCAAAAAATTCCAGAAGATTTGTCAAGCATGATTTCCCTTTCACAAATCCATGCTGACTTGGACCTATCATGTCACCTCTTTCCAAATGCGCTGCTATGACATCCTTAATCATTGATTCCATCATTTTACCCACTACCGATGTCAGGCTGACCGGTCTATAATTCCCTGTTTTCTCTCTCCCTCCTTTTTTAAAAAGTGGGGTTACATTGGCTGCCCTCCAATCCACAGGAACTGATCCAGAGTCAATGGAATGTTGGAAAATGACTGTCAATGCATCTGCTATTTCCAAGGCCACCTCCTTAAGTACTCTGGGATGCAGTCCATCAGGCCCTGGGGATTTATCGACCTTCAATCCCATCAATTTCCCCAACACAATTTCCCAACTAATAAGGATTTTCCTCAGTTCCTCCTTCTTACTAGACCCTCTGGCCCCTTTTATATCCGGAAGGTTGTTTGTGTCCTCCTTAGTGAATACCGAACCAAAGTACTTGTTCAATTGGTCTGCCATTTCTTTGTTCCCCGTTATGACTTCCCCTGATTCTGACTGCAGAGGACCTACGTTTGTCTTTACTAACCTTTTTTCTCTTTACATATCTATAGAAACTTTTGCAGTCCGTCTTAATGTTCCCTGCAAGCTTCCTCTCGTACTCTATTTTCCCTGCCCTAATCAAACCCTTTGTCCTCCTCTGCTGAGTTCTAAATTTCTCCCAGTCCCCGGGTTCGCTGCTATTTCTGGCCAATTTGTATGCCATTTCCTTGGCTTTAATACTATCCCTGATTTCCCTTGAAAGCCACGGTTGAGCCACCTTCCCTTTTTTATTCTTACGCCAGACAGGGATGTACAATTGTTGTAGTTCATCCATGCGGTCTCTAAATGTCTGCCATTGCCCATCCACAGTCAACCCCTTAAGTATCATTCGCCAATCTATCCTAGCCAATTCACGCCTCATACCTTCAAAGTTACCCTTCCTTAAGTTCTGGACCATGGTCTCTGAATTAACTGTGTCATTCTCCATCCTAATGTTGAATTCCACCATATTATGGTCACTCTTTCCCAAGGGGCCTCGCACAACGAGATTGCTAATTAATCCTCTCTCATTACACAACACCCAGTCTAAGATGGCCTCCCCCCAGTTGGTTCCTCGACATATTGGTCTCGAAAACCATCCCTTATGCACTCCAGGAAATCCTCCTCCAACGTATTGCTTCCAGTTTGGTTAGCCCAATATGTTAAAGTCACCCATGATAACTGCTGCACCTTTATTGCATGCACCCCTAATTTCCTGTTGGATGCCCTCCCCAACATCACTACTACTGTTTGAAGGTCCGTACACAACTCCCACTAACATTTTTTGCCCTTTGGTGTTCTGCAGCTCTACCCATATAGATTCCACATCATACAAGCTTAATGTCCTTCCTAACTATTGCATTAATCTCCTCCTTAACCAGCAATGCTACCCCACCTCCTTTTCCTTTTATTCTATCCTTCCTGAATATTGAATACCCCTGGATGTTGAGTTCCCAGCCCTGATCATCCTGGAGCCATGTCTCTGTAATCCCAATCACATCATATCTGTGAACATCTATTTGCACAGTTAATTCATCCACCTTATTATGGATACTCCTTGCATTAAGACACAAAGCCTTCAGGCTTGTTTGTTTAACACCCTTTGTCCTTTTAGAATTATGATGTAGTGTGGCCCTTTTTGTTTTTTGCCTTTGTTTACTCGGCCTTCTACTGTTGCTTTTTACCTTTCTACCATCTGTTTCTGACTCCATATTACTTCGCCCTATCTTGCTGCATAGGTTCCCATCCTCCTACCATATTAGTTTAAACACTCCCGAACTGCATTAGCAAATGTTACCCCCAGGTGAAGACCGTCCCTTTTGTACAGGTCCCACTTCCCCCAGAACTGGTTCCAATGTCCCAGGAATTTGAATCCCTCCCTCTTGCAACACTGCTCAAGCCACGTATTTATTCTAAATTACCTGCTCCCTCTACTCTGATTAGCACGTGGCACTGGTAGCAATCCAGAGGTTTACTTCCTTTGAGGTCCTACTTTTTAATTTAACTCCTAGCTCCCTAAATTCAGCTTGTAGGACCTCTTCCCGCTTCTTATCTATATCGTTGGTACCTACATGTACCACGACAACTGGTTGTTCACCCTCCCTCTCCAGAATGCTCTGCAGCCGCTCCAAGACATCCTTGACCCTTGCACCAGGGAGGCAACATACCATCCTGGAGTCTCAGTTGCGGCCGCAGAAAACTCCTATCTATTCCCCTTACAATAGAGTCCCCTATCACTATAGCTCTCCCACTCTTTTTCTCACCCTTCTGTGAAGCAGAGCCATCCACGGTGCCGTGAACCTGGCTGCTGGTGCCTTCCCCTGGTAAATCATCTCCCCCAACAGTATCTAAAACGGTATATCTGTTTTGGAAGGAGATGACCGCAGGGGACTCCTGCACCACCTTCCTGCTCTTGCCTTGCCTCTTGGTCACCCATTCACTATCTGTCCTAACCCTTACCTGCGGTGTGACCAACTCACTAAATATGCTATCCACAACATTCTCAGCATCGCGCATGCTCCAGAGTGAGTCCATCCGCAGCTCCTGTGCCGTCATGCGGTCTGTCAAGAGCTGCAGCTGGACACACTTTCCACACACATAGTAGTCAGGGACACTGGAATCTATATGGGTAGGGCTGCAGAACACCAAAGAGCAAAAAATATTAGTGGGAGTTGTGTACAGACCTCCAAACAGTAGTAGTGATGTTGGGGAGGGCATCCAACAGGAAATTAGGGGTGCATGCAATAAAGGTGCAGCAGTTATCATGGGTGACTTTAACATATTGGGCTAACCAAACTGGAAGCAATACGAGTCCGAGCTCTACTGCCATGACTTAACCCTTAAATTAATTACTTACTAAAATTTACTTAAACACCAAACAGCTACTTAGTAGTTCGCTGCCAATTAAACCAATCTAAAAGTCAGTCTAAAAGAGAGTTATACTTTCCAGTCGAACAGCCAACCACTTACCAGCTTGGCTGTGACATCACCTCTCGATTTCGCACCCCTCTATCTTTGCCTGCAGCTGGTTGGGCTGGTCTCTGGGCCTCCGTCTCCTACTCTCGCACTCCTTCTCAGCTGCTCTAGTGTCAGCACTGGTAGGAAAAACAAGACAAAACAGCACCTGCCCAAACTCACCCACTTACCAAATTCACAAATGCCACTCTATGCTGTTGCACTCCGTGCTCTGCATGAACTGCCTCTTTTAAAACTGTAGGTCAGATGACTCACTACTGGTCAGTCATTTACAGCACTGGTTTTAACTAGCTGCTAATTGCCTCCTACTGGAGAGTTACCTTGTTTTTCTCTGCCTAAACCTGAAAGATTCCCAACTATTTAACTTTTCCCCTTTAAATTAAACTGCTACTTACTTAGAAGCTACTGGCAATTGCCACTAATAATTTACTCCAGCCTCCAAATGGTTTAAAGAGAATAACCCTTAAGACTCACCCACTTACCAAACTCACAAATGCCACTCTATGCTATTGCCTTGAATCAAATGGGGTGAAATTACACTATGTGATTTTAACATACAAGCATAATTGTATGAAATCTCTCCTGCTTCTGTTTTGACTTGGGTATTAACCCACTTATTTTGAATTGGTTAACTCTTTAATTACAAGGGTAGCCAGAGGAATGTAATACACAGCACAATTTCACCCCACTTGATACCTTGAATTATTTGCCAGCATTCATGATACAGAGCTCTTCCAGTTAGTATGTAGAAAGATTTTAACATTTCACTATTTTGTTGCTATTCAAGTAACTCCACCTTGTAGATACCATAAGCTGCTGCTTACAGATGGCTACTTCCAAGATAGCAACTATTGACCAAAGCACACATCTGATTTCGATAACTGGGGCTGAAATGTTGTACCTCCAGCATCCACATTTCTTTACACAAAGGGTAGTGGAAATTTAGAACTCTCTTCCCCCCCCCCCAAAAAAAAAACAGTTGAATCTGGGAGTCAATTGAAAATGTTAAAATTGACATTGCTAGATTTTTGATCAGTAGGGATATTGAGGATATGAAACCAAGGTGGATAGCATTCAGGTGCAAATCAGCCATGATGTAATTGAATGCGATTCATGAAAGGGAAATCGTGTTTGACACATCTATTAGAGTTTTTTGAGGTTGTAACTAGCAGGGTAGATAAGGGGGAACCAATGGATGTAGTGTATTTGGATTTTCAAAAAGCATTTGATAAGCATTAAATAAAAGTTGAACAGTCTCAATAATGGATATCATCAGATGAAAATGTTTTTATTCCTCTGACAGAACTGATTAATAAAAAATCTGCATAATATTTTTCTTGCCTTGCATGTGAGAAATTCCTGACTTTAAAGTTCACAATACTGTTTCACACTGGAAACCAATCATCGATTAACATCCAGCAAGCTCCTTTTTCTAACTTTCCTCCAATTCACATATTCACCTCAGATTAATCAACATCAAAAATAACCTGTTTGCAGTGAAAGTAGAATGTTTTTATTTCTTCCCAATGGAGCAGACTAATTGATTTATTAATTATCTCTCCATGGTGTTGCCACAGGCATTCTATTTGCAAATACTGATAAAAAGTTAAGTGTCAGAAAATGAAAAATCTATGGCTGCACAATTATTTGAAATAATAAATTGATTTAGCATCAAAAGTTATCAATATGCAAACTGTTTACTACATGCTATTCCTGAGATTTTGTTTGTCAGAACTGACTCTTTACTTCTCTGATACCCTGCCTAGTGATTATTACTTAATTGAACTCAAAGCAGAGCTTTCAGTAGGATCCTGATCAGGGTGAAATTAAGCTAACATAAGAAGGGTGAGATCTCTCTCATGGAGGCTGCAAGTCATGTCTGGCTCCAGTGATACATAATGGTTTTTTTGAAGTTGTCACTTCCCAATTATCATAAGCAACCAGTTAAACTTTCTGCTCCTCATCTTACGATGCAAATGAAATAAACATGCATCACACTTAACTCAACACAAACGTGTTATGTGGATTGGATACGGAAAAGAAGGCTCCAATAAATCAACATGGAAATTCAGGTACATTTAGACTTGAGATTGAGGTCTCAACCTTTCCACCCACACACGAATAGTAAAATTGAATTATTCCAATCCAATATGCAATGCCATTTTCACAAAGCAGAACTATCTGTCATTTCCATGAATGTTTGCATTGTTTCCCTAACTCTCCAATCTTCTGTTGTATCGTTCTTGCTATTTACTATATAACACTGTAATTTAATCATCTCCTGTTGTGTGGCAACATCTTTCTTTCATGACATGTGAAATTGTTGTTTGATTACTTATTTGTGGACTGTGTTTTCTGGCATATTGCTTGAATTATCAGCTTTTTACTTTGTGAAGCAAATAGCAAGGTAATCTGAATATAGGCTGGTTTTCTCTGACCATAGCATTCTCTACAGTGAACTAATCTGTTGGAACAGCACAGTGACAGAGACGCTGCTATATCCAAATTACTAGTGCCTGGCCAAGAATAATTTAATTTGCAACAAAATGATTAAAAAAATAAACTTACTCTGCCAACTACTTGACATGAGACATCGAATCCAAACCAACCTTTTATGTAGTCAAATTTATTCTGAAGCTACATTCCTGCACTGCCATAAGCCCAGGAATGTTAATGGACTGTTCGATGGGATATTACATCAAAGAATAAAGAGTATCATAATTAAATAGAATCATAGCGCATAGAAGGAGGCTCTTTGGCCCATTAACTGTGTCAGCCATGGTTGCATGGTCACGCTTCCGCCTCTGAGTCAGAAGGTTATGGGTTCAAGTCCCACTACAGGACCTCAGCACAAAATCTGGGCTGACACTCCAGTGCAGTACTGAGGGAGTGCTGCACTGTCAGAGATGCCGTCTTCTGGATGAGATATTAAACCGAGGCCCTGTCTGCCCTCAGATGGACGTAAAAGAACCCATGCCATTATTTTGAAAAAGAACAGGGGAGCTATCCCTCGGATCCTGGCCAATATTTATCCCTCAACCAATGCCTAAAATCAGATTATCTGGTCATTACATTGCTGTTTGTGGGACCTTACTGTGTGCAAACTGCCTGCTGTGTTTCCTGCGTTACATAAGAACATAAGAAATAGGAGCAGGAGTAGGCTATTTGGCCCCTTGAGCCTGCTCCGCTATTCAATAAGATCATGGCTGATCTGATGATGGATTCAGCTCCAGTTCCCTGCCCGCTCCCCATAACCCTTTTTCTCGCTTATCGCTCAAAAATCTGTCTATCTCCACCTTAAATATATTCAATGACCCAGCCTCCACAGCTCTCTGGGGCAGAGAGTTCTATAGATTTACAACCCTCTGAGAAGAAATTTCTCCTCATCTCAGTTTTAAAAGGGCAGCCCCTTATTCTAAGTCTATGTCCCCTAGTATTAGTTTCCCCTATGAGCGGAAATATCCTCTCTGCATCCACCTTGTCAAACCCCCTCATTATCTTATAAGTTTCAATAAGATCACCTCTCATTCTTCTGAACTCCAATGTGTATAGGCCCAACCTACTCAACCCCCTCATCTCCGGAATCAACCTAGTGAACCTTCCCTGAACAGCCTCCAATGCAAGTATATTCTTCTTCCAAAACTGTACACAGTATTCCAGATGTGGCCTCACCAATACCCTGTACAGTTGTAGCAGGACTTCTCTGCTTTTGTACTCTATCCCCCTTATAATAAAGATCAACATTCCATTTGCCTTCCTGATTACTTGCTGTACCTGCATACTAACTTTTTGTGTTTCATGCACAAGGACCCCCAGGTCTCTCTGTACTGCAGCACTTTGCAATTTTTCTCCATTTAAATTATAATTTGCTTTTCTATTATTTCTGCCAAAGTAGGTAACCTCACATTTTCCCACATTATATTCCATCTGCCAAATTTTTGCCTGTATATATCCTTTTGCAGATTTTTTGTGTCCTCCTCACACATTGCTTTCCCACCCATCTTTGTATCATCAGCAAACTTCGCTACATTACACTCAGTCCCTTCATCCAAGTCATTAATATAGATTGTAAATAGTTGAAGACCCAGCACCGATCCCTGCACCACCCCACTAGTCACTGTTTGCCAACTCTCTGTTTTCTGCTAGTTAGCCAATCCTCTATCCATGCTAATATATTACCCCCAACCCCGTGAACTTTTATCTTGTGCAGTAACCTCTTATGTGGCACCTTATCGAATGCCTTCTGGAAATCCAAATACACTACAGTGACTACACTTCAAAAAGTACTTAATTGACTGTAAAATGCTGTCAGACATCCTGAGGTTATATAAATGCAAGCTTTCCTTCTTCCTTTACTGTGCCTATGCCGGCTTTTTAAAACAGCTATCCAATTAGTCCAATTTCCCTACAGCCATGCAAGTTTTTTCTTTTCAAGTATCTATCCAATTCTCTTGAATGTTATTGGTGCAGTGGTACTGAAAATGGTGCAGCAAACTATCCTGAACATATCACCTGGAAGTAAAACAAATATAGATTTGAAAGTAGTGTTACACCACCTCTTTGGTATCACAACTAATTGTCATTGGTATTTTTATTATTTATAATTGAAATTATTCCACAGTTCCGTTAGTGTAGTCTTATCCAGCAGTCCTTTGCCAGGCTACGTTTATCATGCTTGAGGCTGGACTGAGTCAGCACTGTTCTGGTAAAGCACAGAGTGTCTGGCATTGGCATGGACTTGTACTGTATCATAAGAATGTTTCGAACTGTTTCCAGATACAAAATTAACTAACTGCCTCTCTGAAAACTTCAACTTCTGAGTCGTAGTAAAATATAATTATGCCATATTTACATATTCTGTACGTAAATTATTCAATGTGTAAAATATGAAAACTATGAATGGATTTGATGCATTTGTGCAAAATACCGAAGAGGGTATATGGGTTCTATTTTCGCCATCATTGGGTGCCGTTTTTTTGGGCATCCACTGATTTCTTTGGAGCAATCATAATTTTGCAATTTTGCTCAAAGTTTGTATGCCAGCAGTGACTGTCAGCGCCGGTTTTTTGTATGCAAGATTTTTTGCAGCAGGTCTGATTGAAAAACTGATTTTCACGCGTTTTTGGCCCTTTAACCAATTTTTGCCAACAACGATTTTTTTCAGTAAGTACCGATCAGAAAAACCCTACATTAACTTAAGGAAATCGGCAATGAGTATATTTCTGAGTGTTTGGAGCGAGGGAGGAAGACAATTTAAAACACAAATTCATGATAATTTTTGCAGAGGGAACTCGGAAAATAACTCGGAAAGTTCATTTTTCCCGAAGAATATTTTTGAGAATGGGCAAATTGTGATTCCACCCCAACACACCACTGAATCATTGCTGACAGGGCTCCAGGCATGGGGCGGAGGAGTGCCGGCCGGCCGAAGGATCTCTCCCTCAACCGGACACAAGCACAGGAGCTCAGCACTTGGATTCTACCCCCCCGGTCTCAGCTTGGAAAGAAGCCCGGGGCGGGGGGGCGGGGAGAAGGGGGGCAGCGTATGCACTCCGAACTGTGCATCAGCGATGGCACAACACAGCAGCAAACATAGGCACAAGCTATAATTAAAATGTCATAAATCTCTGTGTGTCGCGTCTCCATAGAGACAGAGCTTGGTGTTCGCATGTGCGCAGACCAGGGTGTGGTCCGTTCTGCTAGGGCGTCACCCAGCAAAGTTGTGTGTGTGCTGCGCTTCAGTAAGTCTCACAATAACAAGAATAACACAGTTAAAAATAAGAATTTTGGGTGCAAATCTTACTATGCCTCATGTTAGTTTACATGCATGGCATCATCATCATCATAGGCAGTCCCTCGGAATCGAGGAAGACTTGCTTCCACTCTAAAAATGAGTCCTTGAGTGGCTGAACAGTCCAATATAAGAACCACAGTCCCTGTCACAGATGGGACAGATCATCATTGAGGGAAAGGGTGGCTGGGACTGGTTTGCCGCACACTCTTTCTGCTGCCTACGGTTGATTTCTGCCTGCTCTCGGCGACGAGACTCGAGGTGTTCAGCTCCCTCCCTGATGCACTTCCTCCACTTAGGGCAGTCTTTGGCCAGGGACTCCCAGGTGTCGGTGGGGATGTTGCACTTTATCAGGGTGGCATGGCATATGGAGGCAACAGATAGTACTACAACGCCATCGTCTCACAAACCACATCACTCGGGCATTAATGGGGAGGAGGCCATACCCTGATCAAATCTACAAGGACAGGCTCTCACACCTACACCTGAGTGAGGCAGACTGCATTCGCAGTCTGCAATTTAGAAAGGAGGTCATCAGCGAGAACTGCCAGCTAGTCAGGGCAGCCATACAACCATGAAATGGCAGGAGGACTGCTCTACCTGTGGAAGTGAAGGTCACTGCAGCACTTGCCTTCTATGCTTCTGGCTCATTTCAAGCAGCAACTGGGGACATGTGCTACATCTCACAGCACGCCACACATTGCTACATTCGACAGGTGACTATTGCACTGTGTGCCAAAAGGGACCAGTTCATCAATTCCTCTCTGACCATGCAGGCAATGCGAGACACGGCTGTGGGGTTCGCCAGAATTGCTGGCTTCCCAAAGGTACAGGGTACGATCTGTACCCACATCGCCGAGAAAGCACCTTTGGATGACTCCGAAGTTTATCGGAATAGGAAAGGGTTCCATTCCTTAAATGTGCAGCTTATCTGTGACAATCTACATCGGACCATGGCAGTGAATGCCAAATACCCAGATAGCATCCATGATGCTTTCATCCTACAGAGAGCGTTATATCTACCATGTTTCAGGAGCTGCCAGAAGGGCACAGCTGGTTGCTCGGGGACAAAGGTACAGGCTCGCCACCTGGCTTATGACCTCCCTATGCAATTCCCGCACTGAGCCATTGCGTTGGTACAACATGTCGCACAAAATGACACGGAGCATTATAGAGCGGACAATTGGCATACTGAAGCAGCGTTTCCGATGCCTGGACCACTCGAAGCTGCCTGCAATACACCCCTCACCACGTCGGTCAGTTCACTGTCGTGTGCTGCATGCTGCACAACTTGGCCATCATGAGAGGAGAAGGGGGGGGAGAAAGAGGAGAACGAGGAGGCTGACAACAAAGTCGAGGAGAAGGAGGAGGAAGAGGAGCAGCCGCAAAAGCAGGAGGACGAGGAGGACCAGCAGCAGGAGGAGGACAACGACGAACCCATGCCATCACCTAACCCACAGGACGACGGCGGAGGAGGCAGCCTCATGCACCTATAGCAATAGCTAGAGACTTGCGTCAGCAGCTAATCCGTGATCACTTTGGTGCCTGAAGGCTAAACGGCCCAACAGTGTTGACTCTTTGCACCTGTTAGTGTGAAAAAATAATGTACATCATTTGTACGTAATGTTGTGTTGGTTTATGTTGCTTTAATTCAAAAAGTAATGTGCAGGATTCTGCTTCAATTTATAAAATAATTAGGTTTATTAAACATTTGTACAGTTTAACTTAACTTTAATTAAAATTTTGTCTCCAACTTTAAACTCTTCAATGAAGAAAACAACAAGTAGCAGCAACAAACAAACAAACTAACTAACTGCAGCTATCTCTCCTCCCCCTTATTCAAATACCTTAGTGCTGAGTGCCCCTCTTGCCCCTCTTGCTGTCTCTATCCCTACCCGTGCCTGTTGTTGCAGACTTCTGCTTCTTCACCATGACTCCAAGGTTTTTTCTGCTTTCTGTGCCAGGGCGCATTTGTTGTTGGTGGGGTTGGCCAGGGACAGATCTAGCAGACAGTATTGTGGAAGGCCTGGGTTCCTCTTCGGACTCTTCTTCAGCCTGTGGATCAACCCTCGGCACACTACCTGAGGTTGGTCTGGGGATTGGAAAGTAAGTGTCAGCAGTTGATGCTGCCAATTGCTGTTGGGCAATGGCAACCTGGCTGTGTAGCAGCTATCTCCGACATTCCCTCCCTAATCTATCCCGACACTGCACCAGCTGCCTCTGACATTCCCTCCCTAATCTCCAACATCCCCTCCCTCATCTCTGACATTCCCTCCCCCATCTGTCCCAACAATGCTCCTATTCCTCCAGACAGTGTTGCTACTTCTACTGACATTCGCGTTAATTCTACCCTCACCCCACCCATGGTGTCCAGGAGCGACCTGGTTAGCTCAATGCTCTCCCTACCCATTCCTATAATCTGTCCTATGTCCTCTGCATCCTGCATTTCAGGTTGAGCTCTCCTTCCCAACCTCCTCGGCCATCTCCCAGGTGTGGCTTGCTGCAACCCTTGGGACCCACAGCCTCAGACTGTACACCATGAAATATTGCGTCGGTTGTATCACTCAGCAAACGGCTTGGCATCCTCAGGGGGTTCGCCCGTTCCAGTTGCAATGTGACCATGTCATCATTGGGGCCTTCCTGCTGCCCTTCATTGTCCAGCTCATCCTTGTCCTGAAGCTGATGAAGAATATCTGGACTGACAGCTTCCTGATCTTCTGCTTCAGCTTCTGTCTCTTCCTGATGCGCAACATCTGCAAAACATAACAGAGCAGATGTTTGGTTCGCAGCAGGAGAGGGGCAGAGGGGGCAGGGTAACACGAGTACGCGGTAGGGCTTACCCTCTCTCGGTAACCTGGGCCCAGCGTCCACATTAGTGGTTGATTTTCTCTTGCGAGATTGAATCATACCAGCAATCCTCTATTCCCTGTCTGTTAGTTACAGCTTACTTGGCGCACCTCCTCCAGTTTTTGACCTTTCTCAGTTCATCAGTGACACCTTTTTCTGCAAAGATGAAAATATAATTTTTTAAGAGAGGGTCCTTCTGCTGTAGTGGCCACACACACACATACACACACACACACACACACATTAGTCACAATTCAGAAATTTAATGCCGTGCATAAGTGTCATGTATCTCACACTACTGTACATAACTGTATCTTACCATGCTATACATGACTGTAACTAGAGATGACCTGTAACCACAAACTTACCTTACCACCAGGGGTGCACTTGCAGGAGACACTAGATACCTGTCCCAGACAGGTATGTAAAGACAGGTCTCAGGCAAGTGTGGCATTCGAGAGCTGTGTAATAAAGGTGCAGGTCCTGAGTGACCTTGACTTCAGCATATGCCTTGTGTGAGTCTGTACTGCAGGGACAGGACTTTACAGTGGCGACGAGTTACGGGATTACAGAATCCACAGAATGGCGACCAATGCCTCACATGAAAAATACAATGCTGGAGATAATTGGGAGGACTTTATAGAAAGGCTCCAGCAAAGCTTCCTAACCAAAGACTGGTTAGGCGACGATAAGGCAGACAATAGAAGAGCCCATCTCTTGACCAGCTGTGGCTCGAAAACATACGCCTTAATGAAGGACCTGCTGGCACCCGAGAAACCAACAAGCAAGTCACTTGAAGAGTTGAGCACACTGGTAAGAGACCACCCGAAGCCAGCGAGCAGCCTACACATGGCCAGACACAGGTTCTACAACTACAGATGCTGTGTGGGCCAGAGCATACCCGACTTCGTGGCGGAAATTCGGAGGTTGGCTAGCTTATGTGAGTTCTCCGATGAACTAAGGAGAGAAGTACTGAGAGACTTTTTTATTGAGGAATAGGCCACGCAGGCATATTCCAAAAGCTCATAGAGACCAAGCACTTAACCCTAGAGGCAGCAGCACTGGTTGCACAGACATTCTTGGCAGGAGAAGAAGAAACGAGGTTGATCTACACTGCGAGTACGACAACTGACGAAACATCGGAACAAGAGGTTCACGGCGTGAAACAAGCCGCTACTCCCACACACAGACAAAGGCAGGAGAGCAGGCCCTCAACAGCAGGCAGTGGCGTCAGAAGCCATCAAGGGCCACATGAACGGCCGTTCACACCTCATCAACCCACAATGCGAGCAATCAACTACAAACTGAGAGAAGCTCAAGAGAGATCAGCCAGACGCAGCTCATCCTTTGGAAACAATGGAAGCGGTCTGTGCTGGGGATGTGGGGGAACGCACTCATCAAGGGGGTGTCAATTTCAGCATGCTGTTTGCAGAAACTGCGACTATACAGGGCATCTGGCCCGCATGTGCAGAGAAACAGCAGCTCGGCTGGTATACGAATCGGAAGGGTCGGAAAGCGGACCAGAAGACGGTGGGGACAGTACCCGGGACACCGAGGTACAGCGGGTCAACACGATCAATGGCCACTGCTCTTACAACAAGACGCCTCCAATAATGATGAGGGTCTTACTCAACGGGATACCCGTCAACATGGAGCTGGATACGGGAGCGAGTCAATCTCTCATGAGCGCTCAACAATTTGAACAGCTGTGGCCACACAAAAGAGACAGACCAAAACTCCCAATGGTCGACACCAAACTAAGGACCTATACCAAAGAAATCATCCCAGCCCTTGGCAGCGCCATGCTCTCGGTCACACACAAAGGGACAGTGAACCGACTTCCCCTGTGGATTGTACCCGGAGATCTCCCAGCACTGCTGGGGAGAAGCTGGCTGGCAAAACTAAACTGGAAATGGGATGATGTTC
Organism: Pristiophorus japonicus; assembly: GCF_044704955.1. Taxonomy (NCBI): domain Eukaryota; kingdom Metazoa; phylum Chordata; class Chondrichthyes; family Pristiophoridae; genus Pristiophorus; species Pristiophorus japonicus. Next base: position 290,615,221 of record NC_091979.1, read on the forward strand.
ACGCCATGTCGTCAGAGGAACGGACCTCCTGCTCAACAGTTCTAAGTTGATTTGAATATCTCTTTCAGCCAGGCGTGGGCACCTTCAAAGGGGCTAAAGTCAAAATCTACATCACACAGGATGCTAGACTGGTCCATCACAAGGCTAGAGCTGTACCCTATGTGATGAGGCAAAAGATTGAACATGAACTGGACAGGCTTCTGCGGGAAGGCATTATCTCACCCGTGGAATTTAGCGACTGGGTAAGTCCCATTGTCCCAGTCATGAAGCCTGATGGATCCGTACGAATCTGTGGGGATTACAAATCTACCATAAACAGAGTCTCCCTACAGGACCAATACCCGCTGCCCAATGCGGAGGACCTATTTGCCACATTGGCTGGAGGAAAACTTTTCTCAAAACTAGATCTCACATCTGCGTATGTGACGCAAGAATTGACCGACGAGTCCAAGCTACTCGCCACCATCAACACACATCGAGGCCTTTTCATGTCCAATCGATGCCCATTCGGCATCAGGTCGGCAGCTGCTATATTCCAGCACAACATGGAGAGTCTGCTCAAGTCCATCCCGGGGACGGTTGTATTTCAAGACGACATACTTATCACGGTCAGGGACACCGACTCCCATCTCCGCAATTTGGAGGAAGTCTGAAAGCGGCTGGATCGGGTAGGCCTAAAAGTTAAGAAATCCAAGTGCCTGTTTCTCGCACCCGAGGTTGAATTTTTGGACAGAAGGATTGCCGCTGATGGAATCCGCCCAACAGAGTCCAAAACCGAAGCAATTCACCTGGTACCCAGGCCCCGGAATGACTCGGAACTGCGCACCTTCCTCGGGCTACTCAATTACTTTGGGAATTTTATGCAGAACTTAAGTACATTGCTGGAGCCTCTCCACATGCTACTCAGAAGGGGTGCGATTGGTTTTGGGGGGACGCCCAGGAACGCGCCTTCAATAAAGCACGCAACCTTCTATGTTCCAACAGTGTTTTGGCTTTCTTTGATCCAGGTAAAAAGCTAGTTCTCACATGTGATGTGTCAGCGTACGGGGTCAGGTGCGTTTTACAACATGTCAATGGTGCGGGTAAATTACAACCCATAGCTTATGCCTCCAGGTCACTTTCGCGGATGGAGCGCGGGTACGGAATGGTGGAGAAGGAGGCGCTCGCTTGCGTGTACGGTGTCAAAAAGATGCACCAATACCTTTTTGCATTCAACGGTGGGCACTCATGCTGCCGTCTTACGACTACACCATAAGGCACAGACAACTGTGCCGACGCGTTTAGCAGGCTACCCCTGGCGACCACAGAAGGGTCTGACGAACAGGACTGTGAGATAGTCATGGCAATCAATGCCTTTGAGTCCACAGGTTCGCCCATGACGGCTCGCCAAATCAGAGCCTGGATGACCAGCGACCCCACGTTATCCCGAGTAAAAAGATGTGTCTTAACTGGTGACTGGGCAGAGGCTCGCCAAGCCTGCCCCGAGGAGATCAAACCTTTCCATAGGCGCATGCATGAGCTGTCACTACAAGCAGACTGCCTGATGTGGGGCAGCCGAGTAGTTATGCCTCTGCGAGGCAGAGAAGCATTTGTCCGGGAGCTCCACCGCGAGCACCTGGGGATCGTTCTCATGAAGGCCATAGCCAGATCCCACGTCTGGTGGCCTGGCATTGACGCGAACTTGGAGCTCTGCGTCCAGCAGTCACCATTTGTGCCCAACTCAGTAATGCCCCCAGGGAGGCACCCCTGAGCCCCTGGTCCTGGCCCACCAAACCGTGGTCGCGGATGCATGTAGACTATGCGGGCCCATTCATGGGCAAAATATTCCTCGTAGTTGTAGATGCATTTTCAAAGTGGATCAAATGCACCATTTTAAACTCGAGCACCACCTCCACCATTGTGGACAGCCTTGGAACTATGCAACGCACGGAATTACTGACATATCAGTCAGTGATAATGATCCGTGTTTCACCAGCGCAGAATTCCAAGACTTTATAATTGACCACGGCATAAATCCCGTTAAGACGGCACCGTTCAAGCCGGCCTCCGATGGTCAGGCGGAGCGAGCAGTGCAAATCATTAAACAAGGCACGCACAAAATCCAAGGTCCCACGCTGCAGGGCCGCCTGTTGCGACTGCTGCTGGCATACAGATCTCGTCCGCATTCATTGACTGACGTTCCCCCCGCGCAACTATTGATGAAACAGACCTTAAAGACAAGGCTCTCATTAATCCTCCCAGACATACATGAAATCGTTGAGGCAAAGCGCCGTAAGCTAACTGAGTACCATGACCGAAATTCGAGGGGGAGATGGAATGAGATCGGGGACAAAGTGTTTGTGCTAAACTATGGCAGGGATCCCAAATGGGTTGCAGGGACAGTAACGGGCAAGGAAGGAAACAGGCTACTGGGGGTACAAATGGACAATGGCCAAACCTGCCGGAGGCATGTAGACCAAGTCAAAAGTAGATTCACCAACAACACTGCAGAACCAGAGACAGACTACAATGTGGAACTCACACCACACCTGGTGGACAAACAGAGGGAACAACCTGAGGAAAGGGCAATCCCAACAGACAGCCCAGGCGAGACACCAACAATCATATTCAACGAAACAGACAGCCCAGGCGAGATACCAGCAATCACACCGAAAGAAAAACAGGCACCAAGGCAAACAACTGAACCACAAGTAAGACGCTCCACGCGAGAGGGTAGACCACCTGAGAAACTGAACCTATAAAGACAATAAGACCTTAGGGGAGGGTGATGTCATGTATCTCACACTACTGTATATAACTGTATCTTACCATGCTATACATGACTGTAACTAGAGATGACCTGTAACCACTAGCTTAGCTTACCTTACCACCAGGGGTGCACTTGCAGGAGACACTGGATACCTGTCCCAGACAGGTATATAAAGACAGGTCTCAGGCAAGTGTGGCATTCGAGAACTGTGTAATAAAGGTGCAGGTCCTGAGTGACCCTGACTTCAGCATGTGCCTCGTGTGAGTCTGTACTGCAAGGACAGGACTTTACAATAAGTACTTACAGTAACTGCTTGGCCAAGGTCCTGCCACTTTATTTTGACCTGTAAGCCATTTCTTGGGGTCATGGCCACTGCATTGAACTCTTCTGCAACTTGTTCCCAAAGTTTTGCTAGTAGAGAGGGGTTTCAGTTTCTTTTGTCCCATTCTTCCTTTGTTCTCAAGCACATCCGATCGCCTGTCAATGATGTCGACCAGGGGCTCAGTTTCTTCTACTTGAAATCTCTTGGCCCTTCCCCCTTCCCCTTGTCCTTGTCCTTGTCCTTCCCCTTCCCTTGAATCCATCTTTTGCCTCCAAAAATGAAATGTCCAGATCCAGCTCCGGTCCCAATGTGTTTTCACAAGCTGTTGATCCAGAACAGGAAGTTCACCGTGGATGCGCGGACACATCCGTCATGTGGAAAAAGTTGTGTTTTTTTCGGCACATGCTCACTGACTTTCCGGCGCACACTTGAAGCTCCACCCCCAGATTTAACTTCGGGTACCGCAGCGGCAAAATTAAATTTTTCTTTGGCTAAATTTTTTTTCCCGTTGTAATCGGGCACAAAAAAATCATCCATACATCCTCCTGGACGCCAAAAATCAGCAAAGAGGAAACTAGAGCCCAATATATCTACTCATATGACTAATAGTTGAGAAAAAAAGCTTATAATAAAGCGAAGAAAAGGACTTTGCCACCCAAAGGACCGCTGAGATACCTGATGGTACTTTGGACAGGAGATTTGTGAAAAAGTCTGGGAAAGACCGCCCAGCGACAAAAAAACGACTTACGCCATGAATCTGGGCAGCAGCGGGCAGGACCTCCCAATATCGTCACCAAATGCAATCCTCGACAAAGTACCACTGAGGATTGAGTCGGGCCCAGGGAGGGGGTAACATATAAAATTAACATTTTTCAAAAATGTTTTTAAAAACTGCAAAACCTTCAGCGTACCCCATCCACCTGAAGCGCTGGAAAAAAAGAAAGAAAATAAGTTTACTAACCTTTTTTGTAGGTCTTCTTACTTACCGTTGAGGTTAGACCTGCCTCCATGTGGTGGTTCTTCCCCCTGCTGCAGCGGACTCCCGCCCGAACCAAACTGGCAGCTCGGCAGGCGGCAAGACACTTACATCAGTTGTGCGCCAGCGATTCCCAGCGGTCTTCCTTCCCGGTTAGCGGGAGGAGTCCTCCAAACTCGCACGGAGGGGAGACTGCCCAGAAAACTCAGCGGCAGCGGGCGGTGAGTGCACCAAGTTCAGCCCCTTAAAATTTACAAACTATTCACAAAGAAATTATTCTGAGACATGTTCATCCCCTCCAACGGGCATGAGCAAGTCGGTGGTACCATAAAACAGCAGCACAACACTTAGCGCCCTACGCCCACCAACCTAGGCATGGCTGCTATTTTGGTAAGGGCACTGAAATGGGCAGCCCAGGCACTAACATGGAAATTTGCGGTGGCTTCATTAACACATTTCAAGCCAGGAATTTGGATTCTATGTCGTCAAAAGTAGCCCGATGCAATTTTGAAGTACCAATGGGTGGAACGTGCACCATGCACACTCTGCCCATTGGTACTTGGAGTTGAACAGCCCAACCAGTAATCATTTAAGGGACTGCTGCTGGCCACTCAAATTATTTTTTTAAACAAAGGGTTTGTAAATTATTTTTTGTGGGCTCGGGAGAAGCATTAATGCTCCTCTTGGCCCCACAAAATCAATCTTTTCCCCATCCCATGCCTAACCCTCCTTAGTCTTCTCCCAGGATCACCAACAGAATGCTGCTAAGGCCTGACCATGAAAATGGACATCGGACCACTTCCATCAGGCTCATTCTACCCACCTCTCCCTGACAGAAACGGTCAAATGAAGATCTACTTAATTATTCTTAAACTGATACAGCAGATTGAACATTGTTGTCATGACAGAAATTCTATAGAGGCAACCTTTGATATGATGTGAAAGGAAAGGATGGATAGATGTGAGTCACTTTAAATTATGTCACAAAGTGTGTAGATCACTATCTCACTGTACTCTAACAAATAAAATAAATAGCTGAAAACTGTGGATGTATTTACTCAGATACTGCCAAAACCAATGGTTTTCAAAGTACACTGCTGTATCTTAAATTTCAATAAAGCAGGATAAATGTTGATTTTTATTGATGGCTTATATTATGAAAGTTGACAATCACTTGACATGTATGAAAGTTATAGTTATACAGACAAATCAGGATGATTAATGACTAGTACTCAATAGGTATATTTTTCTATTAGAAATACAATTTTGTACTTGAAATCATTAATATTTGCTCATGTAATGTCCCATGGGTTGATAGCTTCATATGATAATGAAGGATCAAATTAGGATAATATTTGCCAGACCCACTCAGGAATCATGCAGTAAAATTAGTCTTGTGACACAAAATGGGCGATAGCGAATCGGCAATCGTTTCACAATGCCTAATTTTCTTTTCCATCAATTCGCTATCGCCCATTTTGTGACACTGCCTATGACACATTTCACCCCGATTCCTGCATTAAATCAGCTGATCTGAAATTGCTTTTGTTTGCTTGAAGCCACCCTTATTGTTACAGCTCCCATTCTATTGATGAAGTGGAGAGACAGCAAATATGGGGTGACAGTTTTGAATAGCCCAAGGTATTACTATGACGCATTTTGCCACCTCGTTTGATCACTGTTTTTAAAAAAAAGACAAATTTGACACGAGAGCAGTAAACAGGAAGCGCTTGAAGCTTCAACAGATAAAGCTCATCTGTTTCTCTGAACAAAAGGTTCTTTTACTTTATTATTTTCCTTGAAGATGAGCATTTTGTGCTTCAGTTTGTCTTATTAGAATACCTAACACAGTTGTCAAATAGCAATCTACATTTGTATTACAACAATTGATGGAGAAACTGAATGTAACTGAAAATAGCCAGTTTAGAGCAAGGACTTGGTGTGAGGGAAAATGAAACCAACATAAACACATTTCACAGTGTTGAAAGAGACTTTTATTTTAATAAAAGAAATGATATAACATACATTTCAAAATCAAATTTAAATTTATCAATCATAGAAAATATATTTGGCATTTCTGCACATCACTTTTTAAAATTAGGGTATTAAAATTATTTTATTATAGAAGCCTGTTCTAATCGGCAGTAGAAATCAAAAATGTTCTTCTTTGCTCAGACTCAGTGTCAGGCAGATGACCGTGTTTGTTCAATATAGTTTCAGCATTAATTCGACCTGTCATTGGATGTTTTAGCAGCATAAGCTGCTGCCATAGTATTGCACAATTTAAGGAGTAGGATAACACAGTAGAATTGAACTCTCTCCGTAAGGATACCACATTTATTTGAGGAAGCAATGATGGCTGTCAAGTGTTTCATGCAAAATTGTTTTATTATTTCTATATATAATTTCCAATCAGTTTGCTTTGCTCCACACTGAAGTTTGATATAATTTAGTATAAGAAAAACATTATAAAAAATTTTCATAGAATCATAGAAATTTCCAGCACAGAAGGGGGCCATTCGGCTCGCAATGCCTGTACTGGGTCTTTGAAAGAGTAGCCGTGCTTTGTCACACACCCCCACTTTTTGTCCGTAACCCTGCAAGTTGCTCATCAAGTGCCTGTGCAAATCGCTTTTAAAATTATTCATGGAATCTTTTCAGGTACAGTGTTCTAGAACCCGACAACACTCTATGTGGAAAAAACTTCTCCACATCGCACCTTAAGATCTTTTCCAATGATTTTGAATCCATGACGTCAAGTTATTGATCCACTCGCCTGAGGGAATATTTTTTTTCCCTATTTACTCTATCAAAACCCCTCTCGTTATTTATTCTTAGAGAGGCATTCCTTTACCTATGAAATAAGAACAGTTTGGATACATTTTGGTGCTTAGTACTGATTTACCATTGAAAGTAATCCATTACTGATTTTTATTCTGAGGCTTCTTCTAAAGTACATTATTAATAATTAGTTTAGTTTAGAATTAATGGAGGCAGCATCGTGCCATGTCACAGTGGAGCGTTAGTAGAAGCATGTAGTACAGGTAGCAGGATCTGATTTTGATTGGTGCATCTTCATACAGTGACTTCCTAATAGGTAGCAGACACAACTTACCCACAAAGACTGAAGAGAATTCAAAGGGCATATAATCTGCTGCTGCCCAAAACCACTATTAGCCACTGGTTACAAAAGCCTGGAGAAGTCATTTGCCTGCTTTTTTGAACACTCATGGTGTGTGATAGGGAGACCTAAATAAATGGAGAGGAGAAAATATAAATGCTTTTTTAAAATGATTTTTTTCCTGCTTAGTATTAGATTAACACTACATGGCTGTTTTTGTTGCCACCAAGCTTTGTGGACTTATGTATTAGCACTGTGTAAGGCTGCAGTGATTGCATATAGATTGTTTTTATTTGTTAACAGGATGTGGGCATCGCAGGCAAAGCCAGCAATTTATTGCCCATCCCTAATTGCCGTCGAGAAAGTGGTGGTGAGCCGCCGCCTTGAACCGTTGGCAGTCCATGTGCTGAAGGTACTCCCACAGTGCTGTTAGGAAGGGAGTTCTAGGGTTTTGATGCAGTGGAGAGAAGGCTCGAAAAGGAGCTTATCGTATTTTTCAAGACTCCAATGGGTATAGATAGGCTGAACTCTGTAACCAGGGGGCATAGACTTGGCCTCAGAAACTGGAAGATGATCTAATAGTTCAGACAGAAGGTGTGAAATGCATGAAATAGAGTACTCAAGGAGACATTAGAGGTGGATACTGGCAACAAATTAAAAATGGAGTTGGATAGTTTTCTAGTGAAAGAAGTAATTGAGCAGAAGGGATATACTTGAGTGCTTTCTGAATTGGTCAAATATACAATCCTGTAAATTCCTATGTTCCTACATAATCAGTGGTTAGAGGTTTGGTGACTCTAATGCTGGTACTGGTAGAAATACGTGGAAATCATTTTGGACTTCCTCGCCTCCTTTCCAGAAAAAAAAACATCCAAACTGCTGCTGCTAATTTTTTTATGTGGACAAAATCTCCCAGAGGCTGATTCAAATCGATACAAATTTGTTTTACACCAACAAACATTATAAGGAAAGGCACAGTCTAAGAGAAAAATGCACCAACATTTCTGCGTGAAGTTATACAGTGAGTCACTGTATATACTGGCAATGATGTCACTGCCATTCTAAGCATTATTTTTCATTGGACGTGATCTTCGAGACCCCAAATCATGGCAGTTTCCAACAGTACCTTGATTACATTGACAAGATGATAGTTGGGGATATATTTCACTTTTAATGATTGTAATTATATTTTAAAAGTTATTTTAAATCCATCAAATTATCCCTTTTAAATATAATAATCTGTCTCTGCTATAAGCTGATTATTTTGAACTTATTCTCACCTCGTTCAGTTGCAGCACTTGCCTTAAATTGAACTGTACTTAACATTTTATTACCATGGGTTGTGAGGTCTAAAGAGGTGCAGTTTTTGACATGACGTATTATTAATGACCTGTAATAGTATTTGGCAGTGGAAGTGTACAACGTGTCCAAAACAATATGATATAGATGCACGATGAAGGAATTACTAGATGCAGGATCTTCAGAGCAGCAAACCGAGGAATAGGAATCCACATTTATATTTCTGTTACATTAATATATTTTCTTTAATTGTTTTGTTGTAACTGTGATACAAACTTAACATTTATGTAAAGTAGAATGTAATAAAAGCAAAGGAAAACAACAATTACTATTTTCTACAATGCCTCTCTATGATTTAATAAACAAAGCTATTGAATTATAACATCTGCATTTAAACCATTTGTTTTGCATCATGGTTTTATACAGCTGCATAGCGAGGATTATTCTCTTACCTCAAGATGTGTTATATTTTTCTGGCTGAATGGTGTATTTGAAATGGCCTGCACAACTTCAAATTGATACTGTATATAGGAAGCAGCTGGTTGTCATGGGAGCAGTACTGCAGATTCTAATTCCTGCTTCTGAGTAATGCTAACAGAAAAATGATGCTGAAGACATTATGGGTGAACAAATATTATCTGCTTACATTCTCAATGTCATTTTGCTTTATATACGGCACACCTGAACACTGATGTGTGTCTGATTACTGATATATGTCTTATCACAAAACCAAATATGATTAACGCATATCTGTTCCACATAAAGTAAATACATTGTTTCATTAATTTAATAAAATAGTAAATCTCTCTGAATTTCCAACTTGAAAAGAAACTCAGGAAAATTTTACAGACGTTCCATTCAAATACACTCTGGGTTGCTTCAATGGTGCAATCGTGATTATGATTTAATAAGCATACAATAATAGTCACCAGAAAATAATGCAGAGTTTAATCACTTTGTACATAAATATATTGCAAAGAATATTGCATCAAAATGAAAACCTTAATCCAGAATTTATATTTTTGAAACATCAGCCAATGATGTGGTCTAATAATTTCAGCGTTCCATGCTAGAATATTTATTTAGGATGTTCAAATTGTATGCCAAAACACCCAAGCACATTAGTGAATCAGCATTCAGATAGCATTCCCTGGGGTGCCTGAGCAGTCAAAACAAGGCATCAATGAGTTTCTGCCTCCAGATTCATTTTCGCAGGGTTGGTTACGTACTGTGTGAAGATTATGTGCATGTTCATCATTTGCTGTGGACATTCGACCACATCAGAGGAGATATATACAGCCAGGAGGGGCTGGGTTCCACTGGCCATGTGGTAAGGCCACTGCTATCAAAAGTGACATTTTTTGGGATTCATTCACCATGGATGGGGTCTAATTGCCAGCTACCCTATTACAGAATTTGAATCTAGGTTGTTGAGAGGACTGAACTGGTTCATGTGTGGAGGCATCCCTATTGAGGATCAAGAGCTAGTGTTGATGTTGCTAACAGATCCTGTGATCTGTTGTACATCAGGGAGCAGAGTTGTTGTTTGTCCTGCATCAAATTTTTAAGTCCAAGAACAACGAGGGACCTGGAAAAGTTGATTTTTCAAATCGGCACCTGTATAGCACGGTTGAACTTGATACTCCGGGAGAATTTGCTGGATTTGCTAATCTAACTGTGACCATTCACCTGTTATCTGGAAACAGCTTCCCTTCCGAGATATTAAAACCTGAAATTCTGGCAAACAATTGCTCAGTCGTTACATTTCACAGCATGACCGGCGTAACACTTTCAGTAACCTTCCTGGTTAATGTAGTGTTGGTATCACCACTGTTTGTGGAGTTTCGTTTCTGTGGAGTGGGCCACACCCGGCCCCTTTCTGTTTTCGGTTGGGTGGGTCTGTGGCGGGGGCAGCACCTGGAGTTGACCAGACAGCAACAATTACACAGTGTGTAGCTTTTCTTTGGATTGCCATGGTGGATTATCTCTGAATTAACATCAATTTATTTATTGATTTATTTATATTTAAAATTAAAAGAATGCAAACTTGCTTCATATTTACTTTATTTTGTTGGCTTCATAGCTGGAGACAAATGAGGAGAGAGGCAAGTTGGCTTTTGACATACACCTGAGTAGGCTAGGAACAGGGCACAGTGCATCCTTTGTTTAATATAATTGATATGAAGTATCGCACCTGCTGGGACATTGGCAGAGTAGAGTCAATGGCTGTTCGCGGTCTTAGCTTCTATTTTTCTCTTTTGGCATTTGCTGCACAGTGCGCCTGCACCTCTACCTGGCCTGAGGCAATGTTCCGTCTCCAAATATTACATCTGCTGCGAAGGTTTTATGAAATCACCATTCTGATTTATAATTGTAAATGCCACAGAAGTTGCTGTTGTTAATAACTATTAATGTATAATATTGTGGACAAAGGTTTAAATGAAACTTTAGTTTGAAGTTTATTTCCAAGGGCTTTGCCAATCAGCAAAGAACAAAAAACTACTTAGTTTCAGGCAGTGTAAATATTAGATTAGTCTCCTAATGAGGGTATGTTGTGAGTTACTGATGGCTTTTGGTTCTGATGTGTGATTAATGTGGCAGATGACAAACCCAAATGAATAATCATAATTTAAGTGGAATAAAGGAAAGTAGTGTTGCTGATGTGAAGACATCTAGAATTAAACTACGTGAATTTGTTTTCTCTCTGCTTACTTTGATTCAGCACTCTATTTCACGGCCAGTTCATATTAATAGAGAACAAACACTTTGATGCAACCTTTTAGAAATTCATTCTGTATGTGAGTTGTCTGATTCTGTTGCAAGTGAAGGGTAAAAACCTGGTAGGTTGTCTCTTTAAATAAGATCTGCAGTGTTGATGTAACCCTCTAGCATGGATGGTAGGAACCATTCTCACCTCTGCAGCAGGGAGCTTGACCAGAAAGGCTCTCTCAGGCAATGGAAATGTGCTGTTTATTAAAATGCACTGAATTACAGCAATTCCCCTGGTTATGACTCCTTTTTTTGGTAGCTTCCAATCTGTCGGTAAAAGAGACAGTTCATATGCCTTGCTATAAAGAAAAATATTGAAAACAACAATGTTGTGACTCGCACCTTTTCCTCTTTCTTTAATTCTACAGAACACCATAGCAGTGGCATCAGTTCAGTTACCACCAGAAATTTTCACTCATTTCCTAGCCTTGCACACTGTTGACAACTCATCTTGCAAGCTGCAATTTATTGTATTCCGGAATGGAAAACTCTTTCCCAGTACAGGTAACTCATCAAACCTTGCTGATGATGGGAAACGCAAGTGTGTTTCGACTCCAGTTGTCTTTATCAAAATAGGTAAGATTTTATTTAAATTTGAAAATGTTAATATTTCTGATAGTTTAAATAATATGCACGAGATTGCTAAATAGCATGTCTATTTAACACCGGACCTGGTTTTAATTTTACTTTGAGAGACAAAGAAAATGAGCAGTATCTATGCTTGTAGTAGGTTGCTTTTCAAACCATTTGCAAAATGTAGCATTTGACTAAAATAATACTGGTTGCATTGCTGACCTTCACTTTGTTGCTACATATAGATGTAAAAGGCAGATTTGTGTCTAATAATCTCTGATGTCAGTTTCTATAGTTCTCCGTAATTACTAGATCTAATTATGTAACTTATTTAAACTAGTCCATCCGTTCTGAAAATGTATCCATTTTATGTCCATCATTCAGGCTGTATTCCAGTAGAGAATGTAATGTATGACATATAAGCAGGCATAAACTGCATGCATTTCTAAAAATGATTTTTGTACTGCATTCTATTTTTAAAATTAACCATTTTCAGTAAGAATTTTGTTATGCAGGGGATCCATAACACTCAGAATACACAGCTGACTTTAATTTGCATACAGCATTAATGCATATGTTGAGGATAATGTAAAAAGGGTTAAAGAAGAATTGCCGATATGCTGAAATGCTAGCATGGCTTTATTCTGATTCATTGTAATAAGTTTTTATTTCTTTATAACATATTCCAATAGAATGCTTTGTTAAAGACAGAGTTAGCAGTTTCATTTTCTTTAATTATATTACAATTCATAATTTGTGCTGAAAGTTTTTATTGTGATATTTAAGCACAGAAGTAATTTTTTATCCTTTGATTCTTGCAGCTTCCAGATCTGTGTACATAGTATTCAGCTATAAGCTTTTCCACTCCATTTACCTAATTCAATTTGCTTCTGCAGATGGGTGCAGCTTCGGGAACCTCACTAAACCCATTACTGTTGTTCTGAGGCACTTCGCGCTGGGTGCAGATCCCACTGCAGCATATTGGGATTTTGACCTTTTGGATGGGCACGGTGGTTGGCATGCTAAAGGGTGCCATATAACAGGCTCTGCCAGCAATATTACCACCATTCAATGTATGCACTTCGGTAACTTTGCAGTACTAATGGTGAGTACATGTCTGAACATTGAATAGAAAGTTATGATTGGCAACAAACCATCACATATCCTTTAACTCATCCTTAATAAAGACTAAAATATTTTACAAACCATCTCACAAAGAGATATCCGAGAATAAGCTAGCAACAATTTATAGACAGCATTAAATATAAATAATTCAACTTGCAGACCGCAGTGGTCCAGTATATTGCAGATGAACATTTAAGTGTGGCATCATAAATTGTAGTTGAAGAAATTATACTAGTGAAAATAACAGGATAACTTGATTTATTTGTAATATAAATCCTGCCTGGTCTATGTGTTGATAGTTGATGTTCAATGTTGTATTCCTGAAAGGGTTTCTGTTTTTCTGCATTTAAATTGTGTTGTATAGCCTATTCCAATCAGGCATGAGACAGATGCAGAGTTAAATAGAATATATTATTTTTAAAGAGCAGAGAAGAAACAAAAGCATTCAGTCCTAATTTTCCACAGCAGTAGATGCCATTTTATTGTAACACCCATGCATGGGTTTATAATTTGTTTACTGATGTCACTGCCTGTAATATATTTTTGACATTCTTTCCCACAATAAACCCTGCATGGTGTTAAAGATGAAATCATTAGCTACTGTTGAGTGCTACGAGATGTGTCTTAAAATATTGCCAACATGTCACCTGCATATTCCAATTCATGTCAGTAGCTTTGTGTGGCTCAGTGGCATTCTCTTTCATTTCTGTTCAGACTTGCATTCCACATCACAAGCAATATACAATATGCATATAAATTGAGCATCAACCCTGTCAGAGAAAGAATGGGTGTGACAAATCTGTGAAATAGAGTACATGGTGAGATCATCAACATCAACACATACTTAACATCCCTTTCCAATAGCAACAATTTGGGAATATTGGATTTAAAAGTGCTTTATCATTTTGAACAGGAATTTTCTGATAGGTGAATTGAAGCATTAAATCTAACTCTCACGTGCCAAAATCAAATGTATTGAATTTATAAATTCATTATTACAGCAGAATTACACCTAGATAAACAGGTTCAGCTTGTTTACATTTTGAAAGGTTTGTAATTGTGTAAATGTCAAGGTATTGGTATGTATTTGTAAAAGCCAGCTGTACTGACGACTGTGGAACAGAGGATAAGTGTGTGCAGAATACTAATCTGCTGTCAGATGGAGCACAGATGTTGGCCAATCATAGCATGGTCTGTGATGGTCTGTAATGTAATGTGATTATTATCACTCACCAAGGCATAAATCATTCCGCTTTGAAAATATTTTGGGTTTCTTCTAAAGCTCTTGGACAGCATTAAAAGTGAGAATATTTAGTTGACTACATTTCCCTTCAGAATTAAGGTTTTTTTTTTAAAAGGCCTTCAAAATCTCATCATGAGTTTTATCACATTGTTCCAAACTTCAACTAAAATTATTGTTAAATAGTCACACAATTCAAAATTAGGTAGTTGTCGGTATTGCATATTAAGTTGTGTGTTTAACTGAAAAATTCAAGAAGAATGCAGTTTCTATTTAGTATATTTAGGCTGTGTTAATCAAGAAGTATTAAGGCATAGTAATATATTTGGGAGCGAGTTCTACATCTATCGTTTCATCAATTTTTCAAGATTATGCTGACATTGTATTGTACTGAGAAGCCTTTTCATAAAATCTATGCATTGGCAGTGTATTTATTTAACATGAAAACTCCAATAAAATATTCATAAAGGCAATTGCAAGCTGATCTGTGTAATAACAAGATATTCTCATTTGTTAAATCTGAGCACATGTTAGCACTTTAATCTTCTGCTATTCTCAGTAATTCAGAAGCATCCAAAATAGTAATATAATGAGTGTTTACATTGGCAACTGCAGCAAATCTGGTAATACTCTGTTGTAGGTAACTCTTCATAGGAATCTGAGTCACATCATTTACACTCACGTCAGCAAGGGACTCTAGTGAAGACAAGAGTATTTTGAATTCCAGTAAAACATAGAAAGTAAGATGCGTATTATGACATACATATTACATTGAGGCGTGGTGTTCTGGTATTGTATCTGGAGTTGTTGTAGTGGAAAACCAGCATTGACTCCCTTTCTTCCCATGTGAGGTTTTATATCAATTCTTTACCAGATTTAAATTCTTGTCAGGAATTTGAGCATTTATATTGGGTTTAACATGGACTAAAGCCTCTGTGTAAATGGGATTATAAAGTTTTGTGCCTGCTGCATGGTAAGAACATTTCTGTTTCCTATGGCTTTGAACAAAATCAACTATAATGTAGAAAACACGATTGCTCACATGTTCAGACAAATTACTACCTTGCATGATTTGTAACACATTTGTTGGAACCCGTAAGATCTGTGTTATTCTGTAGTATTGAGATCACAGGTGGGCTCACTGACATTACTAAATAACGACAAGACAACCGTATTAGTTACTTGGTAGACATTGAGGCTATGTACAGTATCGCCCTTGGCTCAGTGGTTAGCACTGTTGCCACTGCATCAGATGCTTATGGGTTCAAGCACTTAAGTGCATAATCTATGCTGACACCTCAGTGCAATACTGAGGGAGTGCTGCACTGTCAGAGGTGCTGTATTTTGGATGAGGTGTTAATGATTTAGTGTCAGCTGTGGCTCAGTGGGTAGCACTCTCGCCTCTGAGTCAGAAGGTTGTGGGTTCAAGTCCCACTCCAGGGACCTGAGCACAAAAAAATCTAAGTTGACACTCCAGTGCAGTTCTGAGGGAGTGCTGCACTGTTGGAGGTGCTGTCTTTCAGATGAGACATTAAACCAAGGCCCCGTCTGCTCTCTCAAGTGGATATAAAAGATCCCATGATACTATTTTGAAGAGCAGGGGAGTTATTCCTGGTATCCTGGCCAATATTTATCCCTCAATCAACTAAAAAAACAGAGCTTTGGAGCTTACTTGTGTGCAAATTGGCTGCTGTGTTTCCCACATTACAACAGTGACTAGACTCCAAAAGTACTTAATTGGCTGTAAAGCGCTTTGAGGTGTCTAGTGGTTGTGAAAAGCATTACCTAAATTCCAAGTCTTTCTTTTTTCTTTTAAACCAAGGCTCTGTCTGCGTCTCACTGACATTTTATGTCCCATGGCACCATTCAAAGAAGGCCAGGAGAGTTCCCTTGGTGTCCTTCCCAACATTTAGCCTTCAAGCAACATCATGAAAACAGATAATCTAGTAATTTGTCCCATTGCCTCTTGTGGGACCTTGCTGTGCTGTCGTGTGTCCTTTACAACAGTGACTATACTTCAAAAGTTCTTCATTGGCTGCGAAACACTTTGGGATGTCCTGAGATTGTGAAAGGTGCTATATAAATACAAGCTCTATCATTCTTTCTATTTTCCTTTCTTTCCAGAAAGTGGATCAAATGCCCCTTTCATAGATTTCTGCAAGCTGCTAACAAAATGGAGAGTATCTATAATAATGGCACCATTTATACGCCGATTGTGTGCCAAAAAGATTGAGGAAATTTGTGTTTAGCGCAATCCATAGTTGAAGCACTAAACAAGAGTTTGATCATTCTTTTTAGCAGCTTTCACTATCTGCCCTCCCAAATCCTGTGGAGCTCATTTGTATAGGTGCAACACTCATTTGATGCCACTGTGACTGAAAATGTTCTGCTTTTATGCCATTACTAAACTCTGGGCCACTTACACCCAGATAAAACTGGCACAGCTACTCCCCAGTCATCTGTTTCAGGTGGAAGTGAGGAGTTTGAAAGCTTTCCTTTGTGGATTTCTGGCCTTTTAACCTGTTTTTGTGGGTTGTGCTCACTGAGGCTAACACTTTACCCCACCCCCTCCTCACGACCGACCTTACCACATGACTGCTGAGCAGTTCCTGCTGCCCCAACTGGACTTTGCCAATATTTAGCAACTGAGTTTAGAGGGAGGTGAAATTCGCTTACTTTGTGCCTCTCGTTAGCACCTGCGAAGGGGGGGAGGCTAATGAGTTTTCGCCCGGGCATGGCGAGAACAGTGCATCCCGCTAAATTGGGCGGGAACTTTGCGGCGGCGCTAACAGGTAGCGTCCCGCACTGCTGCGCCCGGTGATGATGACATCATCGCCATACGCAGCATCCTATTACTGCCGTGGAAGCTAAATTCGGTCGCGCCCCCTGTGTTCCCGGCTGGCGCTGACAACAACAGCTTCGAGTTTCAGTTGGAGTAGTGCTATTTAAAGGCGCCACCTTTGGGAAAAATTTTAGTGGGATATCATGGTTTTGCAGCTTGCTTCCACACAGGCAGACAGTCTTTTTGACAGATTTGAGCATTTTCAGTTGAAGGAGTGTTCTGGCTATTAAACATTCCTGACTTTCATTGAGGGCAGATTTGAAAAGACAACACTCGACCTCCTGCTCAGAAATCACCGTCGGAGGCGAGTTAGGCAGAGAGAAAGACAGAGAGAAAGACAGAGAGAAAGACAGAGAGAAAGGCAGAGAGAAAGGCAGAGAGAAAGGCAGAGAGAAAGGCAGAGAGAAAGGTAGAGAGAAAGGCAGCAAAATGTGGCCAGAGGAAGGAGGCCCAACAGGGCTGTCAATAGGAGACCTAACCCTCCCAGGGTATTCCGGTTGCAGTTCTCCTACATCAGTTTCACCAGGGAACAGTGTGTTCAAAGGCTATGCTTCATCAGGGATTTGGTCACAGAGCTCTGCCATCTGCTGCAACCAGACCTCGAGCTTCAGACCAGGGTGAGGATGGCTCTCTCAGTGGCAGTCAAGGTCACCATCGCGCTCAATTTCTGTGCCAGCGGATCTTTCCAGCGTGCAACAGGAGACATCTCCAACATCTCCCAGTTTGCCGTCCATTATTCCATCCACGAGGTCACAGATGGAGAAGGGAGTACATTTCCTTCCCCATCACCAGAGAGAAGCAGTACGAGCGTGCATGTGGCTTTGCCAGGATAGTGGGCTTCCCCATGGTGCAGGGCGTCATTGACTGTACCCACGTCGCTTTGCGGGCACCGCATTACAATCCTGAGGTATTCAGTAACCGCAAAGGCTACCACGCACTGAATGTGCAGTTGGTGTGTGACCACATGTGCAGAATCTTCACCATCAATGCCCGCTATCGTGGCAGCAGCCATGATGCATTCATCCTGCGCCAGACCGGTGTGCCAGCTCTCTAACAGCCACCACATCAAGCTCGCGGCTGGCTGCTCGGAGACAAGGGCTATCTGCTCTCCACCTGGCTCATGACTCCACTCCGCAATATAACACTTCTCTCAAGCATTCACATAATGAGAGTCATGCTGCCACCAGGAACATAATTGAGCAGACCATCGGAGTGCTCAAGCAACGGTTCCGCTGCGTTGACCGCTCGGGAGGAGCCCTCCAGTACTCAGCTGAGCGGGTATCCCTTTTTGTCATCGTCTGCTGCATGCTGCACAATTTGGCCATTATGAAGGCGCGGCCATTGCCAGCAGGCATAGCTCCACCATCTCATGAGGAGGAGCAGGAGCAGCATAGCAGCGATGGAGGAAGCAGCCACTCAATCGCGATTCTGGAAGGGCGGTCCACGACCGTCTCATCAGACTTGAGTTCCAATGAATTCCATTCCATTTCCCGATTGCTCTGCCGATCCCGATCAGCACATCAATTTCCCCTTCCCTACCACAGCCCCAAAACTGAAATGAGAGACACCACCTAAGATGCAACAATCCAATTAAAATTTATCTCATAACATTTAACAGTATCATAAACGACAATTATATTTAAGAATCACCCTTGTGCAATACCTTATACTCTAGAGCTCCTCCGCAGTATGTCCCCTGTAGCTGCAGCACAGCTGATGGAAGGCTGCTGAGTGTCAGGGCCAGAGACTACAGATGGCCTTGGAGGATGCTCACAATTCGCTCTGGGCCTGGAAGGCCCGGCTGTCGACTGCAACACCTCAGGCTGGACGGCAGCAGTCTGGGCTGACTGGGTGACAGGCAGCAACTAGTGCAATCGCAGAGTGGCAATGGTGGGATCAGGAACACTGTTATCCTGAGAGAGGACAGCAGGGTCCTGCTCCACTCACCCACTGCCAGCCCCCCGGGGCAGCACCTCAGCATTCCCACCAATCTGCTGGAGCACAGATTTGTGGCCTGCTGCGCCACCGTGAGATCCTCGGTCGGCTGTGGTGGACCCAGCAGCAATGGCAGCAGTCAGAACTCGTGTGTCCTCCAGCTGAGACTGCATGAGAGCAGTCTGAGCTTCGATGCCACCAACCATTCTCTGCATTACAGCACTAAGACATTGCGTTGCTTCCACCTGTACTGCAATGGAAGCTGCCACATCGCCCATGACACAGGTCATGAGATCTGGGTCTGCACCGTCTCTCTGGGAGTCCACCATCGTCTGGAGACTGGAAATGATGGGCTCCATGGTGTGCGCAGAGCTCTGTGAAATGCTGGTGGCAGATTCCTCCCTGCTCTTTACCATTGCGAAGAGGCTCTTGGACACCCTTGCCCATTGCCTATCATGTCGGAGTGCATGACCATCACCCTTCTTGTGAATGCCTTCCCATCAAGGTCCTCATCTGAGTCCGGTGCAGCAGAACGCACGTGAAAACTCTCCTTCCGGGGAGTTAGCTCCCAAACTACTCTTTTCCCTTGACATTGTAGCAGCTCACTCGGCCCCGGTGCATCACCCAGTGCAGATCCCTCTGCTAAGCTAACCTTTAATGACCGCGTAGTGCCAGTCTCTGAGCTGGTGACTGCGGGTGAGAGATGCAGTGATGCAGTGCTTTGGTCCTCATCCTCCTCCATCCTCAGTGTCATGGAGGGGGCTGAGGTACAGGCTAGTCATCTGCTGGCTGATTATCTGAAAGCATAAATGGCATGACTCATGTTAAGATGAGGGTAGGGGGGCAGGAATGGACCAAGGAAGGCAGACAGTTTCAGGAGGTGCAAAATGATAAAGTCTTCTGATGTGAGGGGGAAGTGGGATGAGAAAAGAAGAGGGGATAAAGATAACGTTGTTTCCGACGTCTCCGCCAACCAAGGAGCTGCGGGCCAATGAGCCGCAGCACTCATTCCTCCAGGTCAGACAGCTCCTGCAGTTGAGGTTCACCTCCACCAGTCCTCTTTCCTCCCTGCGATTATGTGCCATCTTGATCTACAAAAGAAAGGAATTTGTGTGAGTAAGAGTCCAGCCATGTGTGAGCCGTCATTAATTAGCTGTGAACGTAGGCAAGTCATGAAATGAGGATGTGAGTTTGAGTAGCTGCATATGTTTGGTGGGTGAGTGGTGGGAAAGTGGTGCTTTGCTCAGTATGCACAGACAGAGTTTAAGAGGCCAGTATGTAGGAGGTGTGAAAGCATGTACTCACCTTGACCACCCGAACTGAGGTTGTTAAACTTCTTTCGGCAATGTGTGAGGGCTTGATCGACAACAGTGCTGGCCGACACCTCCTCGGCCACTTCTCTCCACATGGTCCTGAAGACCTGTGGCAATGGCTTTCTTCCAGATACGGGGAACCCTCCTTCTCTCCACTGCCCCACTAATGCCTCCAGTGCCACATCATTGAAATGCATTGCCCTCTACCTTCCAGCAGGATTTGCAGCAGCCATCCCAGAATGTTGTTACACTAGCTCACAGCTCTCCCTCAAATGCAGCACTGCTGAAAATGAGCTTGATATAACCTCCCCATTAAGAGCTGGAATCAGCCAGTGTCAAGGATTGAACAATGATTGCTGAATACAAGTCACCTGAAATTGGATCATGCTCTGCTATTAATGCCCCTGCAGCGCCTACTGAGGTCATTAGTGCCTCATTTACCACCCCCCTTCATTCCTGGGGCGCTAAAGCCCAATTTAGAAGAAGTTAAAATCATTTGCGCCTGGCGCTAACTTTTCAAAATTTTAAAAGTTAACGCCCCAAACGGGGTGCTACTGAATTTCATCCCCTTGGACTCCACATCAAATGACTATTCCCCTTCTTAGGATAAGGGGTAGGCCATTTAGGACTGAGTTGAGGAGAAACTTCTTCACTCAGAGAGTTGTTAACCTGTGGAATTCCCTACCGCAGAGAGTTGTTGATGCCAGTTCATTGGATATATTCAAGAGGGAGTTAGATATGGCCCTTACGGCTAAAGGGATCAAGGGGTATGGAGAGAAAGCAGGAAAGGGATACTGAGGTAGTGATCAGTCATGATCTTATTGAATGGTGGTGCAGGCTCGAAGGGCCGAATGACCTACTCCTGCACCTATTTTCTATGTTTCTATGTTTCCTGAATTACTTCAATATCCATGAATAACAAAATACCTGATATGTCCATATTGTACTTCAGTAAAAAATTATTGTTCAGTTCAAATAACTAAACATCCCAGTCTTTTATTTTTTACATCCTAATTCCTCTTGGTGACTAGCTATATCTTCCTATCCATCATCTATTGCTTCTTCTAAGTGTCCCCCTGATAATCAGGTTGGCAGACAGGTGCTTCCTCATACTGTACAGAAGGGTACTAGGACTGAGGTGATCCTCATGATGTGCCAGCTGCCTATTGCAGGGAGCTACTGCTGGCTTCATCTACGAAGGGAGCCCTTGGGATGCCTGGAGTTGCTTGCCATGATCCACAGGCAGTGCACTCTGAGAAGAAAGGCCTCAATGATTGTTTGAGTACAACAAAGTATGAGCCTTATGGTCAAATGCCTTAATGTATATGCTGTATATAAGTCTCTGCAGGTGAATTCAAAAGGTTATGCATTGTGCCTGACATGCAGGGCTTGAAATAGGGTAATAACGAAAGGCAAGGCTCATGTTCTAGCACTTAATGGTAGCTATGAGTGAGACAATATTCATTTAATCCCCTATTTTTATTTGTGAATTTGCTAAAGAGCATTATTCTAACAAGATTGTCTAAATGCAAACACAAGCAGAAATTGCAACTGGCACTTCAGTTTAGCTTCAGATTAGTTCAAGCTTAGCATAAACAGCAACATTTTAAAGGCCTCAGTGACCTAATGAGTAAAGGCAATAAGCAATACAATTCAGAAAGTCCAAGGTGCAGTTGTCAGCTTTGGCTGAGCTAGCTGAACTCACCGATGGCTGCAGTTGAAGTCACCGTCCCCAGACTAGGGAGGGGAAAACTGGCCACGGTTTCTGCTCCAGGTGGATATTTAATAAACCCTGCTAGAAAGTGCACATGCATGGACAACAGGCGAGAATACGTTCACACGCAACTGTGTCTGACCATCTATTTACACTCACTGCCTCGGATCACATGGAAACTTGGTCAAGGTATACAGAGCTCCCAGCACTTGAACTCTTATCTCAACAAATCAGGGCTGTCAGGAGAGGAGGAAAAGTTAAAGAAAGAACACACATTGAGAGGAGATTTGATAGAGGTGTTCAAAATCATGAGAAGTGTAGACAGTGTAGATAGAGAGAAACTGTTCGAGTAGATAGAGAGAAACTGTTCCAGAGTAGATAGAGAGAAACTATTCCCATTGCCAGAATGGTTGAGAGCCAGAGGACACAGATTTAAGGTGATTGGCAGAAGATCTAAAGGTGACAAAAACGTTTTTCACACAGTGAGTGGTTAGGATCTGGAATGCACTGCCTGAAAGGATGGTGGAGGCAGATTCAATTGTGGCTTTCAAAAGGGAATTGGATAAGTACCTGAAGGAAAATAAAATTGCAGGGCTACGGGGAAAGGGACTAGCTGAATTAATCTTGCAGAGAGCCGGCACAGGCTCGACAGGCTGAATGTGCTGTGACCATTCTATGATTCTACTTTTATTTATATAGCATTTTATCATGTCGTTGAGAAATCTTTCAAAATGCTTAACATGCAATGAATGAATTTGAAATGTACGGACTGTTGTTGTGAAGGCAAACGTGCCAGCTATTCACCACACAGCAGGATCCCAATACTTGCAATGAGATCCATCTACTTTTGGTGGTGGTTGAGAGAGAAACATTGATTAAAATAGAAGGAGCTAAAGGGGAGAGATTTGCTAGAAAAGAGCATTGTTTTAGTGTATATCAAACATGTAGATGAAGGTTTATATGGTATTTATATACAAAACATAAACGCCCAGAAGTTACAGTGTGTGATATTAGTGTATGAGCACTTAACACAGTTGTATTACACAGCAGAATTTGTATTTAGATAGGGACTTTCTGTGGGAGAGTCCAGAACCAGGGGTCGTTATATGTGACAGTCAAAAATAAATCCAATAAGGAAATCAGGAGAAATGTCTTTATTCAGATAGTGGTGAGAATGTGGAGTTCGCTACCACATGGAATGATTGAGATAAACAACATAGTATGCATTTAAAGAGAGGCTAGATAAGTACATAAGGGAGAAAGGAATATGTTGATATCCCACCCTGCTTTGCACACTTTATAACCAATATTTTACATCTTTACTCATGACTCCAATTTAAGATTGTGGTCTTTAGGATGTGTAACAGCCTCATTATAAAGATCATTGTTATGAGGACCGGTGGGAGATTTCAAATGAAACAGTGGTACGCCTGCCCAAGGCAACAGTTGAGAAGTTTGAAGTGTTTTCAGGTTCGGGCCTAGTATAAATTTTTCTGGTGAGCTGTGGGCACAATACAGGTACTCTTCTGGAGCTCGCCAGTTTTGTTGCTATGTAGATCCCGGAGGGGGTGGGAGGTGAGGGGGGTGGCGGGGTGAGAATGGGCTGACAATAGGCCGTAAGAGCTTAATGGGGCCTGGAGAAACACGCCTGCTTCTTCTTACCCCACAAAAATCTTCAAAAACGAAATCTACCTCTTTGACAAGGCCTTCAGCGATTCCTTTAAGGATCAAAGCTTAGGCCTGGAGAAAGTGGGACTACCATATGCTGTGCATGGCCTGCTCATTTCTCCATAAAAAATTGCAAACGGCGGTGTAGGACCTGAATTTGCATATTTAAACAGCCTCCTTGCCTGTTTTGAGTGGGAGTGCTGGCTGCCCATTTACAGGCTGACCTAAAAATTGATTCAGGCAGGTAAATGGATGTAACAAGGTCCCCACCAGATTTTCCTCAGCTGGTTGCCTGTTTTCAGGTGAGAAATGGGCTAACAGCAGTTCAAAATCTCCCCCCTTCCTCCTGCACTGTTCCCCAGCCGCAGTTACGAAAACATATATGGATAAGTGCATCATTGCATTTTCCAACCTTACTTGTACTGTGAATTCTGTATTCACATGATCGGAAGAATAACAGGAAAATGCTCAAAGTAATAAAAACCTGACAAGATCACATAGTCAGCACAGGGTGCAATGCGATGTCAGATTTAGCAGTGTTTATTACAGCAAGTTGAACTTGATAAAAATGGAACTTTAATGTTTATGATGACAAGCGATATTACTGATATGAACTTCAAATTTTGTATATGTTTATTTTATCTGATTGTTTTGTTCCAGCGATCAGATTCTATTTATTTAAAAAATGTTATACTGGCATACTTAGTCCCGTACTTTCCACATAGCTTCGTTCCTTATAAAACCATTTCCTTCGTACAATTGAAATAGCTTTTTGAGGTTCAAAAGTAATTATTTTCTGTAAGTTAACATGTCTTTACCATTAAAACTACAGTGAATAGATTTGGTAGCTGAGTAAAATGTTTGTATAATAAGGCAGTGTCCAGACTGATCTTGTTTTGTTTAGTCTTCTGAAAACTCTGAATTATAATTCGTTGGGTAGTTTAACTACAGTTTCAACTTCATTCAAATGATCATTTGTACACTCTTTATCGAACATGTCATTTTTACATTAAATATATTATGGATTGTTACAGTAAGTGTCATAAGTAATGGACTTCAAATAATTATGTGATAGATTTTGAAATGCGTCTCCGAATAGTTTGATACTTTAATTATTCCTCTGAGTCTTTAATGACTACTTTGATTGTGACTATAGTCTGAAACCAGTTCTTCAACTTTTTGCTGCTAATGGGACAATTTCCATTTCCAGCGTGATGATCTGTTCAGTGATATTAATAGCAATAAGGCAACCATAAATACCTTTAAAGATTCACAATGATTTTGTATTAGATTGTTAAATATATTCAAACAAGCATAAAATAACTGGAAGATTATAATGACAAATATATAAAAGTATTTTCAGAGTCTCCCTCTGTAAAATTGTAATCACTGTCCAACTTTAATGATTTAGACTACCAGACAATTTGTAATCTGTGTGATTAAAAATGCAGTTGGAGTACTTTTTTCTAGATATTTCATCTTTCACTCTTATTTTTATCCATTATCCCTCCTGAACATTTTGCTCATCCTGGTTCCTCACCTTCATGCATCTTTCTTCATCTGCAATTCTGAGGACACAAGAAGCAGACTTCCCTGAGTTAAAGCACGAGCACTTTATCATACCTGTTGCCTATATGTATGGCAGTGAATTTATACCTCTGGTTATCAGTACCATTACTGATCAGTACTCATAGCTGCGCAATCCCAATCTGCTTCAGCCTGCCTCTCAACACATATGGGTCCTCAACACCCATGAATCTCAAAGGAAAGGGGAGGAAATTACAGGGCTGTGGGTTAAGAGCTGAGCAATAGTACTAACTGGTATAAAAACAGAGAATGCTGGAGATCTCATTGGGTCAGGCAGCATCTGTGGAGAGAAACAGAGTTAATGTTTTGGGTCGATGACCCGTCATCAGAATTCTGACGAGGAGTCATCGACCCGCAAAGTTAACTTTGTTTTTCTCTATAGATGCTGCCTGACCTGTTGGGATTTTCAGCATTTTCTGTTTTCATTTCAAATTCCAGCATCCCAGTATTTTGCTTTTGTATTAGTACTAACTGGTAGCTCTTTCAAAGAGCCAGCACAGGCAAGCTGGGCCAAATGGCCTTCTTCTGTGCTGTACGATTCTATGAAATAACACGCCATTCTTTCACTAAAAGCACAGATCCATACTTACCAGTATTAATACATATGACTAATAACGCCAGTACCACTCCGTACCCATTATTATTGACACCAGCATTACTGTGTACCCATTATTACCAATAGCACCGTAACTTGGCATTCATTATTGTTAACTTGGCATTCATCAGTGTTATTCAAATCCAATATTGACAAAACCAATATTGCTCTGCGCTCATTTTATCACCATTAGTTTTGCTCTATATTCAAACTTCCAACATTAATTCAACCGTATACCTGTGATATCTTACACAAATATCACAGTGTACCCATGCTATCTGCTGTTAATGACACTCCATACTCAACTGACAGTAGCTTGGCTTGCCATGTAACGAGCAAGAGAAAGCCAATTTTACCAATGGATGAGAGGCTTTGCTTTTTGAAATGTGCCAGTTAGCTGCCCAGCCAAGAATGAAGAAAACATCACACCTCGAAATTCGATGGCATCATGCCCACTTTTCAGGGTGCCTTAGCCTCCAATATGATGGGCAGAAAACACACGCTCATTAGCCGGAAGTGTGCCTCCCACCATTTGGTGCAGGCAATAACAGATGCAAATAAGGAGACTAATGCCTGATTGAGGCCCCCTCTGCAATATGGTTTGATTTAAATGTGGAGCCAAGAGGAGCATTAAAACTGTGGGTAGCTGCCAACCACAATTTCTCCACCCTCTGCGATCACAGCAGCCACCACCCTCTCTCCGGGCCACCGCCATTTTGCCACTCGATCAGCACTACCCTCCCTCCCAATTGCCCCCTTCTCCTGGTCAGCTCCCACTCTCAGTCCCCTTCAAGGACTTATCATAGGGCAACTGCCAGCAATGCAGCAACCCGATCTTCGAGGCCTCTTCTCTGACGAGCTGCCTGGGAATGTCAATTAGGTGTCTGCAGCTCGGCAATTCGATGCTAATGAGGCCTGAGGGCTCAATAAGATGGGAGCCTTGGATCTATCCATCTGATTTTGGGCGCAACTGAATTTTTACCCGACATTTGTGGCTGGTGGAATTGAATGTCAGGCAGTGTTCAGATTCAAATCTATAAACAGAGTAGTGTGAAATGAACATCTGAACTCCCAGTTATTTTGCTGCAGCTACTAACTAATTGAAACACAGAGATGGTATGTAATATAAAATGTTGCTATTACAGAGCTGATGTATTCTGTAGGCTGCAATGTAAATTGTTGAAAGAAACAGAGGTGCTCAGGGGATACTGCCTTGTAGGCTTCATGATTGTATTCCTGAAAGTCATATGGCTTTTTCTTCCATATGAGCACTTGAGCATGAGCTTATTACGTATAACCCAAATCTATTTCAATGTCATAGAACATTGTAAGTTATTAGATGGACTGTAGGGCTGTATGTTAACTTATCGGGCTATATTTGAAATTGAAAAAGCTCAAAAAGAAAGACCATCTATATAATTTTTTATTAATATTGTATGCTACTGCTTTTATTAAAATTCATAGCATAAAAGAATTTTAAATGTATATAATTACCAGATGTATGAGCTTGTCTAAATTTCTTGTATTATGCTGAACTATACAGTTTTTAAAAATTCATTCATGGGATCTGGGCATCGCTGGCAATTTATTGCCCATCTCTAATTGCCCCTCAGAAGGTGGTGGTGAGCTGCGTTCTTGCACCACTGCAGTCCATGTGGTGAAGGTACTCCCATAGTGCTGTTAGGGAGGGAGTTCTAGGATTTTGACCCAGCGACGTTGAAGGAACGGTGATATATTTCCAAATCAGGATGGTGTGTGACTTGGAAGAGAACTTGCAAATGATGGTGTTCCCATGTGCCTGCTTCCCTTGTCCTTCTAGGTGGTAGAGGTTGTTGGTTTAGGATATGTTGTTGAAGAAACCTTGGCGAGTTGCTGCAGTGTATCTTGTAGATGGTACACACTGCAGGGAAAGTGCACCAGTGGTGGAGGAAGTGAATGTTTAAGGTGGTAGATGGGGTGCCAATCAAGCAGGCTGCTTTGCCCTGGATGATGTCCACCTTCCTGAATGTTGTTGGAGCTGCACTCATCCAGGCAAGTGGAGAATATTCCCTCACACTCCTGACTTGAGCTTCGTAGATGGTGGAAAGTTCTTGGGGAGTTAGGAGCTAATGTCACCTGCTGCCAGATGCCCAACCCCTGACCTGCTCTTGTAGCCATAGTATTTATGTGGCTGGTCCAGTTAAGTTTCTGGTCAATGGTGACCCATACCCCCCCCCCAGGATGTTGATGGTGGAGGATTCGGCGATCGTAATCCCATTTAATGTCAGGGGGATGTGTGTAGACTCTCTCTTGTTGGCGATGGTTTATTGCCTGGCACTTGGGTGGCACCGAAGGTTACTTGCCACTTATCAGCCCAAGCCTGAATGTTAACCAGGTCTTGCTGCATGCAGGCATGGAATGCCTCATTATCTGAGGAGTTGCGAATGGAACTGAACACTGTGCAATCATCAGATAAATTTAATAGAATTCAAATCAATACCAATTGGTGAAGATTGTGTTCAGTGTATGCAGTATTATGTGACTGTAGTGTGTCAACTTTGTCTTGGAGTGAAACTTTCTTTGCTCTAGCAACCAAAGGTGTTCCTAGATTTAGCACCAGGTCAGTGAAACAAAAACATTCCTGGAGCGCAGTTGCTCTTCATTTGAGAGTCCTAGCTATCCATTTGCTTTCTACCTCTTCCTTGTGTATTACAAGATGAAGAATGGTTAACAATGTAAACAACCAATGATGTATAATTTCACGCTGTTGTAAGTAGCTGCATAATGTGGCATGTTGTTTATTACATTCTGTGAGAAATACAGAAAATAGCTATTCATTTTTCAAAACCCAAGTTGCCATTTAAGAAATGCTTCAATGTTTACTTGGACCTTGATAGCTCAGGACTATAATTAATTAGAACATTCTGTAACTGAAGAAATACCCAGCCACTTTTTTCACCACAACAGCTATTAATATTTCACAAACTATCATAAACAAGATACCCACAAGATACAATTTATTATGAGTATGAATCGAATCCTCAGTTCCAATCATTGCTATCTATGGCCACCCATCGCTATTAAAACACATTTTAAAGAGTTATTTTTATTTAAATACATGTGTTTCAATATTATTAGTAGAAAATGGATTATTGCATGGTATTTTGAATAATGAATGAAATATTCAACAAGCCTCAGAGTGACAATAAAGAAGTGAAAATCAAAATAATAGCTAACTAAAATTAAATGTGACATTTTTTGTAAGATGGTCAGAAGGGATTGCATAGAACAGACTATCATGCCATTTAGAATGATATGAGGAGTTGCGAATTATTGGTGATTAACAAGATAATCAGAATCCACTTCTAGCTCTATTGCCTGTGAATTATAAGCGAGTCACACTCAACAACAAAATTCCATAGTACTGTGAACTAAGTAGCAATATGAACATCGGAAGAGGAGTACGCCATTCAGCCTCTCAAGCCTGTTCTGTTATTCTGTTAGGTCACAGCTGATCTACACATCAACCCCATTTACCTGCCTTTGCTCTATATCTCTTGATACTCTTACCTAACAGAAATCTCAATCTTGCAAATTTTAATTGATCCAGCATCCACGGCCTTTTGGGGGAGAGAATTCCAGAGTTCCATTACCCTTTGTGTAAAAAAAAAAATTGTTTTCTAATTTCACTCCTTAATGATCTAGCTCTAGTTTTAAAATTATGCCCCCTAGTTCTGGATCCCCCAGCACCACCCTCCACCCTCCAACCCCCACGCTCCCCGCCGCCCCCAACAGGAGCAAATAGTTTCTAGGGTAGAGTTTCTGCTTTAGGCGAAACAGGTGCAAATTGTGCCCAAAATTGTACCCGTTTTGAGAAGTGTTTTTTTGTCAAGTTTCAGTTCAAACTCATTTACATATCACCGAATGCAAAATCTGTCATGAACCAGTGCCGTTGGGCACCATTTTAAAACGTGGTTGTTTTTCAAAAAATAAGTTGCTTTAAAATTATTCCATTATATATTTAAGTGGTAACTTGGTGCAGTTTGATTAACACAATTTAAAAAATAAGCATTTTAAATCAGTGTCTAGTTTATCATCTGTGAGTAATCCCATTTTAAATTGCTGAAAATGACTATTAGACAATGTACAGAACCATGTCCTAGTTATATTGGGTACAGTAATCGGTTTCAAAAATATATATTCAAAAGCTATACTCAAAATATATATATAAAAAAACATTCCAATTAGTGTCCGTGTGCTCAAAAAAAGCTTCCTTTTTAAAACCTCCTTGAAACTCTGCATACTTGCTCAATTAGTGGAAACTCCCGATGCTGATTAATTCATCCTGGAGGTGTGGCCAGTTTTGTGATTGAGGCCTGCTTCTCGCAGGATGTTTTTTTAAACTAGTTAAAAAGATTGCAGAAACTCAATTTGCGCTGATCGTAATTTGCTCTTAAAATTGTGCAATCTTTTGCGCTGGTTACGGCGATTTCAGACGAATTGTGCCGAAAAAACAGCGGAACCGAGCAGAAACTCCAGGCGTCTGTATTTTTTTTATTCGTTCATGGGATGCGGGCATCGTTGGCGAGGCTAGCATTTATTGCCCATCTCTAATTGTCCTTGAGAAGATGGTGTGTGAGCCGTCTTTTTGAATCGCTGCAGTCCGTGTGGTGAAAGTACTCCCACAGTGCTGTTGGGGAGGGAGTTGCAGGATTTTGACCCAGTGATGATGAAGGAACGGTGATATGCTTCCAAGTCAGGATGATGTGTGAGTTGGAGGGGAACGTGGAGGTGATGGTGTTCCCATGTCCTTCTAGATGGTGGGAATCGCAGTTTGGCAGATGCTGCAGTGCGTCTTGTAGTTGGTACACACTGCAGCCACAGTATGCCGGTGGTGGAGAGAGTGAATGTTTAAGGTGGCGGATGGGGTGCCAATCAAGCGGGCAGCTTTGTCTTGGATGGTGTTGAGCTTCTTGAGTGTTATTGGAGCTGCACTCAACAAGACAAGTGGAGAGTATTCCATCACACCCTGACTTGTGCCTTGTAGATGGTGGAAAGGCTTTGGGGAGTCAGGAGGTGAGACACTCGCGGCTGAATACCCAACCTCTGACCTGCTCTTGTTGCCACAGTATTTATGAGTTTATGTTTCTGATCAAAGGTGAACCCTGGAATGTTACCCTATCACATCTCTTTATCATTTTAAAGACCTCGGTTAGATCACTCCTACAATCTTCTATACTCAAGAGAATACAAACCTAGTTTATACAACCTGTCCTCATAATTTAACCCTTTAAACGCTAATATCATTCTGGTGAACCTGCACTATACCCGCTCCAAGGCCAATAGATTTTTCCTGAGGTGTGCCCAAAACTGACGCAGTACTCCAGATGGAGTCTGAACAAGGTTCTGTAATACTGATGCATCACTTCCTCACTTTTGTATACCACCCCTTTTGCAATTCCATTTGCCTTTTGATTAAATATAGTACCGTTGTACTAGCTTTTCGTGATCTGTGCACCCAAATCCATTTGCTCCTCCACAGCTCCTGGTCTCTCCCCATTCAGAAAATATTCTGGTTTGTCTTTCTTGGATCCAAAGTGCATAACCTCACAGTTACCTGCACTGACCTTCATCTGCCCACTCACTTAGTCTGTCTGTGTCCCTTAGGAACTCTTTAGAGTTTTCTTTTAGATATATGGGCACATGTAAAAGAGATGAAAATGCTCTGAACAATTGTAATGCATTACAAAATACATAAACATAAAACAAAATTTCAAGATGCAATATTTCACTTGTCATAGATTCAGAAGTCATGAGAAATATCAGAGGAAATAGCTGAGCTAATCAAAGCAAGCTCCATAAAAGGAGCAAAACTCAATCCCTAGGCACCTGAAGAAGTGAGCAGGTGGGGGAGTACTGAGCTGGTGCATGCGTGGCGGTCCAAACATTACTGGGAGGTGAAGCTTAGCTTTACAATGCAAAATGTAAGCCAGACTCATGAAAAACTGCTTTACCTGGAGAGAAGTGAGAATGTGGAACTCGCTACCACAGGGATTAGTTGAAACGAATAGTATGGATGCATTTAAGGGGAGGTTAGATAACATCCCCACTGACACCTGGGAGTCCCTGGCCAAATACTGCCCTAAGTGGAGTAAGTGTATCCGGGAGGGCGCTGAGCACCTCGAGTCTCATCGCCAAGAGCATGCAGAAATCAAGCGCAGGCAGCGAAAAGAGTGTGCAGCAAACCAGTCCCACCCACCCCTTCCCTCAATGACTGTCTGTCCCACCTGTGACAGGGACTGTTGGTCTCGTATTGGACTGTTCAGCCACCTAAGAATGCATTTTAAGCATGTCTTCCTTGATTACGAGGGATTGCCAATGATGATGAGATAAGCATATGAGGGAGAGGGGAGTGGGGATTCTGCTAATAAGAGTTAGATGAGGAAAGATGGGAGGAGGCCCGAGTGGAGCATAAACCCCGGCATAGACTGGTTGGGTCGAATGGCCTGCTTCTGTGCTGTATATCCTATGTAACCTTATGTAGAATGGGTAGGTCTGGTGGAATAACTTATTGGGCTAAATTTTGCCCAAGCCCACTTTTTGGCATATTGCCAGAGTTACGCTCGTTTTTCTAGGCCAGAAATGCGCAAAAATATTTGTACAAAGTTTCCCTGCTGTATTTTTCAAATTTGGCGCTGCGCAGCATGTCTAGTCACCTCGGGGGGGTGGAGCCTGCTGGCTGCGCCAAAAACAATGATGTCGGACCTTCTGAGCATGCGCGAGAAAAAATAAGGAAATTATTGAAGTGATCCCAATGGGCACACATGTGCACTACAGCTCCGGGTCTGCAATCGGCCATTTTTAAAGATCCAGTTGTGTGTGTGAGAACGTTGAGTGCTGTGTGAGAGCATTGGAAAAATCGGAGTTACAATACAAAATGCAACGCGGTGCAAGGACCAAGAATTTCTCTCAGGATGAAGTGGGGACACTAGTTACTGTGATTGAGGCCAGATGGCACAAGCTGGACACCAGCAGAGGTCACATAAAAGTTCCACCCAATGAAATGAAGAAACGCTGGAACCAACTTGCAGAAGATTACTGTGCAATGATGACCACCCCGAGGTCTGGAGGCCAGTGCAAAAAGAAATGGCAGGATCTTGGTCAAGTAGTTAGTGTAAGTAATAATTTCATTTATTCAATGGAATTGCAATTATAAAAGTGACCAGCTATATATGTCCCACCCAGCAGAAAGACACCCTCTCTAAAAAGTTGCATTTTCATCTTTGCAGAGGAAGGTGGCACATAACAAAAGGGAAAGAACTTGAACAGGATGGGGCCCGGCAAATCTGCAGCCACTGATGCCCTTGGAAGAGAGGGTCGCTGCTTTGATGGGTCCTGCCTGGAGAAAAGCAACCACCACTGCACAAGCTGGACCCACACTTGAGGGAGAGGGTAAGTCCTGCAAATTCCACAGTCTGGCTTTGCTAAATGTTAAGTACTGCGCGGGCTAGCCATGCTTCAGTTCATGGGGTTGTCTCCATCAGCTACGCTTCGGTTGATGCAATGTGCTATCATTCATTGTGGTCCTTCAAATCAGCCTGCTGCCTGCGCTGTGTGAGCCTACTCATGCCACCCACCCTGCCCCTTCCTCTGCTGCTAACTATTTGTCTGTTCTGTTATATTTTGCAGAACTTGAGGCCAACCCTGATGATGCAGAAGAAGATTCAGACGAGGACGAGCCTGAAGAAGAAAACATCTTCCAATCCTACCCTTCAGACCAAGAGCATGGGGGTGAGGGGGAGGGGATGGAGATGGATGAAGCCCCAACTGTTTTACTGACTTTGGTGGAGGTGCAGGTGCCGTCCATTGAGGTACCAACCCCTTCTAGTGGTTTGAGTGTTGGTGGGACATTTCATGCTTTCTATCATCGAGGCTGCGGGTCCCAGTGGTGGGATGCAGCGAGGCACACCTAGGATGAGGAGGGGAAAGAGAGCTCTCCTGAGGTGCAGGATCTAACAGATGTGGTTCAGATGATGGCAATGAGTGTGGAGAGCATTGACCTTACGCGATCACTCCTGGACACCATCAGTGGGACTGTCGGGAAAAGTAACAGCAATCTCACGAGAAATGGGAACGATGTCCGGGACCATGAGTGAGGGAATATCTCAGTCAGCTGAAACCATGTCAGTGAACATGAGGGAGGGAATGTCACAGGTAATGCAAACACTATCAGTGAACATGAGGGAGGGAATGTCACAGGTAGTGCAAACACTATCAGTGAACATGAAGGAGGGAATGTCACAGGTAGTGCAAACACTATCAGTGAACATGAAGGAGGGAATGTCACAGGTAGTGCAAACTCTATCAGTGAACATGAAGGAGGGAATGTCACAGGTAGTGCAAACTCTATCAGTGAACATGAAGGAGGGAATGTTGCAGGTCGTTGAGACACTGTCAGGGCACATGAGGGACGGCATGTTGGAGTTAGCTGTTGCAATACGGGAACATGCCTAGACCCCGCGCCCATTGATAAAATCAACTGCCACTCCCACTCCAATCCCACACCAGCCTCTGAAAAGCCCCAGGCCGGGCCCTCCACATTGCCGCCTGCAACCCCCCGCCGCCCCCCCCCCCCCAGCCCCCGTGACGACTCCCCCAGCCCCCGTGACGCCCCCCCCCCCAGCCCCCATGACGCCCCCCCCGCCCCCTCAACAGGTGCACACTACTAAAGATCTTAGAAAGAATAAGCTTGGTAACCTCAGGATCACTGCACCCCCACCAGCAGGCAGGGATGGTGGAGTCACCATGAACAAGCCTGGAGGGCGATCTTCGAATAAGGTGGAGGAGAGATGGGTGCAGCCTTTTTTTGCTGCTGCTGCTGCTGCTGTTGTTGTTATTATTGTTACTGTTGTAACTTGTTCTCAAATTAAAACATTTTTGTAAGTTATGTAAATTTACAAGTTTAAAATTGATAAGTGATCTTAAAGTTTTTAAGTGATCTTAGAGTTTTTAAGTGACCTTAAAGTTTGTAAATGATCATAACTGAAAACTTGTACAAAGAATTGTTTGTTAAAGTTTTGAATAAAATATATTTTACATTAAAAAACTGAATCATATTTGTTCCATTATTAACACAACTTTTGGAACTAAAGGAGAATCATTTACATCATTTGTTCCATTAACACAGCACAATATTATGGAACAGGTGCAAACAGTAAACATGGTCCATTTGGAATAGTTGCCGCTGAGCCTTCAAGCAGCAAAGCATTTACGGATGAGCTGCTGGCGCAAGGCTCGAACAAGCATTGAAGGGGCATGACGGCCCGCCCTCCTCCGCCGTCGTGCTCAGTGTTCAGATACTTGCATGACTTCCTCGTCCTCCTGCTCGTCATCTGCATCTTCCTCATCATTATCATCAGCCACTTTCACCGCAGGTCGGTCTTCTCCTACCAACTGTTGCTGCCTTATGATGGCTAAGTTATGCAATATGCAGCACACAACAGTAAACTGACCGACAATCTCAGGGGAGTATAGCAAGTAGCCTCCGGAATGCTCCAGGCTTCGGAAACGCTGTTTCAATATGCCAATGGTCCTCTCTATGATGCAATGTACAACATGTTGTATTCACGGTCAGCTTCCATCCGGGTTACACATAGGGATACCATGAGCCAGTTGGCGAGGCTGTACCCTTTGTCTCCCACTAGCCAGCTCTGACCTTCTGGCTGCTGTTAAAACATGGCAGATATAACGCTCTTGCGTAGGATGAACGCATCAGGGGTGCTCCCAGCTTATCTTGCATCGACTGCCATGATGCAATGCATGTCGTCACACACGAGCTGCACATTAACGGAGTGGAAGCCTTTTCCATTCCTGTACATCTCTGAATCCTCCAAAGGTGCTCGCAAGACGATATGGGTACAATCAATGTAGCCCTGTACCTTTGTGAAACAAACAATCCTGGAGAAGCCCACAGCCTTGTCACGCATTGCTTGGGCAATCACGGGGAACTTTATGTAGTTATTCCTCTGGGTATATAGTGCAGCTGTCATCTGCTGAATGCAGATATGTGTTGCATGTTGAGAAATGGTGCACGCATCCTCAGTTGTAGTTTGAAACGAGCCGGAGGCATAGAATGAAAGTACAACTGCAACCTTCACTTCAACTGACAAAGCAGGCCTCCTGACGCTTCCAGGTTGCAGGTCTGCTTTTACTAACTCACAGATGGTTTTTTAGACCAATATGTCGAGGAACCAACTAGGGGGGAGGCCATCTTAGACTGGGTGTTATGTAATGAGAAAGGATTAATTAGCAATCTCGTTGTGCGAGGCCCCTTGGGGAAGAGTGACCATAATATGGTGGAATTCTGCATTAGGATGGAGAATGAAACAGTTAATTCAGAGACCATGGTCCAGAACTTAAAGAAGGCTAACTTTGAAGGTATGAGGCGTGAATTGGCTGAGATGGATTGGCGAATGATACTTAAGGGGTTGACTGTGGATGGGCAATGGCAGACATTTAGAGACCGCATGGATGAACTACAACAATTGTACATTCCTGTCTGGCATAGAAATAAAAAAGGGAAGGTGGCTCAACCGTGGCTATCAAGGGAAATCAGGGATAGTATTAAAGCCAAGGAAGTGGCATACAAATTGGCCAGAAATAGCAGCGAACCTGGGGACTGGGAGAAATTTAGAACTCAGCAGAGGAGGACAAAGGGTTTGATTAGGGCAGGGAAAATGGAGTATGAGAAGAAGCTTGCAGGGAACATTAAGACGGATTGCAAAAGTTTCTATAGATATGTAAAGAGAAAAAGGTTAGTAAAGACAAACGTAGGTCCCCTGCAGTCAGAATCAGGGGAAGTCATAACGGGGAACAAAGAAATGGCGGACCAATTGAACAAGTACTTTGGTTCGGTATTCACGAAGGAGGACACGAACAACCTTCCGGTTATAAAAGGGGTCGGGGGGTCTAGTAAGGAGGAGGAACTGAGGGAAATCCTTATTAGCCGGGAAATTGTGTTGGGGAAATTGATGGGATTGAAGGCCGATAAATCCCCAGGGCCTGATGGACTGCATCCCAGAGTACTTAAGGAGGTGGCCTTGGAAATAGTGGATGCGTTGACAGCCATTTTCCAACATTCCATTGACTCTGGATCAGTTCCTATGGAGTGGAGGGTAGCCAATGTAACCCCACTTTTTAAAAAAGGAGGGAGAGAGAAAACAGGGAATTATAGACCGGTCAGCCTGACATCGGTAGTGGGTAAAATGATGGAATCAATTATTAAGGATGTCATAGCAGTGCATTTGGAAAGAGGTGACATGATAGGTCCAAGTCAGCATGGATTTGTGAAAGGGAAATCATGCTTGACAAATCTTCTGGAATTTTTTGAGGATGTTTCCAGTAGAGTGGATAAGGGAGAACCAGTTGATGTGGTATATTTGGACTTTCAGAAGGCGTTCGACAAGGTCCCACACAAGAGATTGATGTGCAAAGTTAGAGCACATGGGATTGGGGGTAGTGTACTGACATGGATTGAGAACTGGTTGTCAGACAGGAAGCAAAGAGTAGGAGTAAATGGGTACTTTTCAGAATGGCAGGCAGTGACTAGTGGGGTACCGCAAGGTTCTGTGCTGGGGCCCCAGCTGTTTACACTGTACATTAATGATTTAGATGAGGGGATTAAATGTAGTATCTCCAAATTTGCGGATGACACTAAGTTGGGTGGCAGTGTGAGCTGCGAGGAGGATGCTGTGAGGCTGCAGAGCGACTTGGATAGGTTAGGTGAGTGGGCAAATGCATGGCAGATGAAGTATAATGTGGATAAATGTGAGGTTATCCACTTTGGTGGTAAAAACAGAGAGACAGACTATTATCTGAATGGTGACAGATTAGGAAAAGGGGAGGTGCAAAGAGACCTGGGTGTCATGGTACATCAGTCATTGAAGATTGGCATGCAGGTGCAGCAGGCGGTTAAGAAAGCAAATGGCATGTTGGCCTTCATAGCAAGGGGATTTGAGTACAGGGGCAGGGAGGTGTTGCTACAGTTGTACAGGGCATTGGTGAGGCCACACCTGGAGTATTGTGTACAGTTTTGGTCTCCTAACCTGAGGAAGGACATTCTTGCTATTGAGGGAGTGCAGCGAAGGTTCACCAGACTGATTCCCGGGATGGCGGGACTGACCTATCAAGAAAGACTGGATCAACTGGGCTTGTATTCACTGGAGTTCAGAAGAATGAGAGGGGACCTCATAGAAACATATAAAATTCTGACGGGGTTAGACAGGTTAGATGCAGGAAGAATGTTCCCAATGTTGGGGAAGTCCAGAACCAGGGGTCACAGTCTAAGGATAAGGGGTAAGCCATTTAGGACCGAGATGCGGAGGAACTTCTTCACCCAGAGAGTGGTGAACCTGTGGAATTCTCTACCACAGAAAGTTGTTGAGGCCAATTCACTAAATATATTCAAAAAGGAGTTAGATGAGGTCCTTACTGCTAGGGGAATCAAGGGGTATGGCGAGAAAGCAGGAATGGGGTACTGAAGTTGAATGTTCAGCCATGAACTCATTGAATGGCGGTGCAGGCTAGAAGGGCCGAATGGCCTACTCCTGCACCTATTTTCTATGTTTCTATGTTTCTATCTCTGTTACAACTTCTTTGTGAAAACGTAGCCTTCTGACACAGTCTGCATCATTCAGGTGCAGGTACAAATACCTGTCTCGATATACCCAAGGTGGGTAAGGCCTCCTGCCCAGCACCCTATGGGCTCTGAGGTTCCTCATGCGATGACGTCGAATCAATTGTCTCCTCCATAGCACAATGATGCAGAAGGCTCGCACAAAGTATGACATTGTCAATATTGCCCCCATGTTTAAATTTGACCTTTACTAGAAGCTCAAAATGGCAGGCAGGCAAGACAGTTTCTTTGTTGTCTCTCCCCAAGGTCTGTATGGACCATACCCAGATCTCAGCAATCTTGTGACCAAAGAAGACATACACAATTTTATGGTTGTCAATTATTTCAGTTTTTTATATTTTTGCTTAGATACAAATGTTATCTTTCACACTATGTCTTCTGATTACTGACAAAACAAGAAGGCAGCTGAAGGCACCTCCTATTTGCTCGTTATTTATGTATTAGTAATTGTTTGCTGATTCTTCATTAGTACTTTTCCTACCTGCTTATTGTTTGCTCGATGGTAGGTTTCCGAGATATTCAGCAATATTTTAGGCAATTAATATCATTTAGTTAAGTGATTTGTGCCCTGTGGATGCGATACTTGAGTGGCATGCAGTAAAATTAGTGTGCACTGAACATACATAACACAAACATGTGACAAACATTTCCATTTATTCTGGATGTGCACTAGATGAAAAAGGTATAATTTTATAGATTAAGTTGCCTTGTTATTCTGGTTTGGGTATTGAAAGACATGCATTAATTAGAGTCTATAAAGAAGCGAACGCAAAACATTTAGTTCAATAAACATAGACATAGAAAACATAGAAAATAGGTGCAGAATTCGGCCCTTCGAGCCTGCACCACCATTTGATAAGATCATGGCTGATCATTCCCTCAGTACCCCTTTCCTGCTTTCTCTCCATATCCGTTGATCCCCTGCGCCGTAAGGGCCATATCGAACTCCCTCTTGAATATATCCAATAAACTGGCATCAACAACTCTCTGTGGCAGGGAATTCCACAGATTATAACTCTCTGAGTGAAGAAGTTTCTTCTCATCTCAGTCCTAAATGGTCTACCCCTTATCCTAAGACTGTGTCCCCTGGTTCTGGACTTCGCCAACATCGGGAACAATCTACCCGCATCTAACCTGTCCCGTCCCGTCAGAATCTTGTATGTTTCTATGAGATCCCCTCTCATCCTTCTAAACTCCAGTGTATAAATGCTCAATTGATCCAGTCTCTCCTTATATGTCAGACCAGCCATCCCGGGAATCAGTCTGGTGAACCTTTGCTGCACTCCCTCAATAGCAAGAACATCCTTCCTCAGATTAGGAGACCAAAACTGAACACAATATTGCAGGTGAGGCCTCACCAAGGCCCTGTATAACTGCAGTAAGACCTCCCTGCTCCGACACTCAAATCCCCTAGCTATGAAGGCCAACAGACCATTTGCCTTCTTTACCGCCTGCTGTACCTGCATGCCAACTTTCAAACACTGATGAACCATGACACCCAGGTCTCGTTGCACCTCCCCTTTTCCTAAACTGCCACCATCCAGATAATATTCTGTGTTCACGTTTTTACCCCCAAAGTGGATAACCTCACATTTATCCACATTATACTGCATCTGCCATGCATTTGCCTACTCACCTAACCGGTCTAAGTCACCCTGCAGCCTCTTAGCGTCCCCCTCACAGCTCACACTGCCACCCAGTTTAGTGTCATCTGCAAACTTGGAGATATTACACTCAATTCCTTCATCCAAATCATTGATGTATATTGTAAAGAGCTGGGGTCCCAGCACTGTACCCTGCGGCACTCCACTAGT
Source organism: Pristiophorus japonicus (assembly GCF_044704955.1). Classification (NCBI taxonomy): domain Eukaryota; kingdom Metazoa; phylum Chordata; class Chondrichthyes; family Pristiophoridae; genus Pristiophorus; species Pristiophorus japonicus. Next base: position 290,655,536 of record NC_091979.1, read on the forward strand.
CACTGCCTGCCATTCTGAAAAGGACCTGTTTATCCCGACTCTCTGCTTCCTGTCTGCCAACGAGTTCTCTATCCACGTCAGTATATTGCTCCCAGTATCATGTGCTTTGATTTTGCACATCAATCTCTTGTGTGGGACCTTATCAAAAGCCTTTTGTAAGTCCAAATACACCACATCCACTGGTTTTTCCTTGTCCACTCTACTAGTTACATCCTCAAAAAATTTCAGAAGATTTATCAAGCATGATTTCCCCTTCATAAATCCATGCTGACTTGGACCAATCCGGTCACTGCTTTCCAAATGCGCTGCTATTTCATCCTTAATAATTGATTCCAACATTTTCCCCACCACTGATGTCAGGCTAACCGATCTATAATTACCTGCTTTCTCTCTCCCTTCCTTTTCAAAAAGTGGTGTTACATTAGCTACCCTCCAGTCCATAGGAACTGATCCCGAGTCGATAGATTGTTGGAAAATGATCACTAATGCATCCACTATTTCTACGGCCACTTCCTTAAGTACTCTGGGGTACAGACTATCAGGCCCCAGGGATTTATCGGCCTTCAATCCCATCAATTTCCCTGACACAATTTCCCGCCTAATAAGGATATCCTTCAGTTCCTCCTTCTCACTGGACCCTCGGTCCCCTAGTACTTCCGGAAGGTTATTTGTGTCTTCCTTCATGAAGACAGAACCAAATTATTTGTTCAATTGATCTGCCATTTCTTTGTTCCCCATTATAAATTCACCTGAAACTGACTGCAAGGGATCTACGTTTGTCTTCACTAATCTTTTTCTCTTCACATATCTATAGAAGGTTTTGCAGTCAGTTTTTATGTTCCCAGCAAGCTTCTTCTCGTACTCTATTTTCTCCCTCCTAATTAAACCCTTTGTCCTCCTCTGCTGAATTCTACATTTCTCCAAGTCCTCAGGTTTGTTGCTTTTTCTGGCCAATTTATTTGCCTCTTCCTTGGATTTAACACTATCCTTAATTTCCCTTGTTAGTCACAGTTGAGCCACCTTCCCCGTTTTATTTTTACTCCAGACAGGGATGTACAATTGTTGAAGTTCATCCATGTGATTTTTAAATGTTTGCCATTGCCTATCCACCGTCAACACTTTAAGTATCATTTGCCATTCTATTCGAGCCAATTCATGCCTCAAACCATCGAAGTTACCTTTCCTTAAATTCAGGACCCTAGTCTCTGAATTAACTGTGTCATTCTCCATCCTAATAAATAATTCTACCTTATTATGGTCACTCTTACCCAAGGGGTCTCGCACAACAAGATTGCTAATTAGTCCTTTCTCATTACACATCACCCAGTCTAGAATGGCCAGCTGCCTGGTTGGTTCCTCGACATATTGGTCGAGAAAACCATCCCTACTACACTCCAGGAAATCCTCCTCCACCGCATTGCTACCAGTTTGGTTAGCCCAATCAATATGTAGATTAAAGTCACCCATGATAACTGCTGTACCTTTATTGCATGCATCCCTAATTTCTTGTTTGATGCTGTCCCCAAGCTTACTACTACTGTTTGGTGTCTGTACACAACTCCCACTTGCGTTTTCTGCCCCTTGGTATTCCACACCCAGACCGATTCCATATCATCCAAACTAATGTCATTTCGTACTATTGCATTAATTTCCTCTTTAACCAGCAATGACACCCCACCTCCTTTTGCTTTCTGTCTGTTCTTCGTAAATGTTGAATACCCTGGATGTTGAGTTCCCAGCCTTGGTCACCCTGGAGCCATGGCTCCGTGATACCAATTACATCATACCCGTTAACTGCTATCTGCACAGTTAATTCGTCCACCTTATTGCGAATACTCCTCGCATTGAGGCACAGACCCTTCAGGCTTGTCTTTCTAACACATTTTGCCCCTTTAGAATTTTGCTGTAATGTGGCCCTTTTTGCTTTTTGCCTTAGGTTTCTCTGCCCTCCACTTTTACTTTTCTTCTTTCTATCTTTTGCTTCTGCCCCCATTCTACTTCCCTCTGTCTCCCTGCATAGGCTCCCATCCCCCTGCCATATTAGTTTAACTCCTCCCCAACAGCACTAGCAAACACTCCCCCTAGGACATTGGTTCCGGTCCTGCCAAGGTGCAGACCGTCCAGTTTGTACTGGTCCCACCTCCCCCAGAAACGGTTCCAATGTCCCAGGAATTTGAATCCCTCCCTTCTGCACCAGTCCTGAAGCCACGTATTCATCTGAGCTATCCTGCGATTCCTACTCTGACTAGCACGTGGCACTGGTAGCAATCCTGAGATTACTACTTTTGAGGTCCTACTTTTCAATTTAGCTCCTAGCTCCCTAAATTCGTCTTGTAGGATCTCATCCCTTTTTTTACCTATATCGTTGGTACTTATATGCACCACGACAACTGGCTGTTCACCCTCCCCCTTCAAAATGTCCTGCTACCACTCCGAGACATCCTTGACCCTTGCACCAGGGAGGCAACATACCATCCTGGAGTCTCGGTTGCGGCCGCAGAAACATCTAGCTATTCCCCTTACAATTGAATCCCCTATCACTATCGCTCTCCCACTCTTTTTCCTGCCCTCCTGTGCAGAAGAGCCACCCACGGTGCCATGAACTTGGCTGCTGCTGCCCTCTCCTGGTGAGTCATCCCCTCCAACAGTACCCAAAGTGGTGTATCTGTTTTGCAGGGGGATGACCGCAGTGGACCCCTGCACTACCTTCCTGTTGGTCATCCATTCCCTATCTGGCTGTGTACCATTTTCTGTGGTAAGACCAACTCACTAAATGTGCTATTCACGTCATTCTCAGCATCGTGCATGCTCCAGAGTGAATCCACCCTCAGCTCCAGTACCCCAATGCTGTCCGTCAGGAGCTGCAGCTGGATATACTTCCCGCACACGTAGTCGTCAGGACACCGGAAGCGTCCCTGACTTCCCATATAGTACAGGAGGAGCATAACATGTGTCTGAGCTCTCCTGCCATGACTTAACCCCTAGATAAACTTAATTTGGCAACAACAAGGTTACTTACTGATAAAGAAAAGAAAAAGAAAAACTACTTACCAATCACCAAATGGTTACCAATAAAAATGACACTTCCCTGGGATTCTGGGTGACACAGTGGGAGATAGTTCAACTCCCTCTGCCCATTGGAAACAGGGCAGTAGCGGAGATAAAATGGAGGTGGTGGAGTTACTGCTGCATTATCACTCCGCCATCATTTTTCTTGGGGCTAAAATTACCAAAAGGAGTTTTGTCCACTTCCAAATTATTACCCCAAGTGATTAATTATTACTTGATACTGCATGATTTTTATTTTTAAGAATAAAAATATGTACTCCACATTTAAATAAAGTTTTTTTATTTTTTCCAGTAACTGGCAATGCTGCTTCCTCTCTGCTCAGATAACACATTGTCACAAAAAATTTTATTTTACTACAGAGATCTCACCTGATCTGATATGGACAGTTATGATAGGCTGTTCATAACAAGCGCAATGATTGTGATGATATCATGATTGGCTGTTCCGTACTAAGTAAAATGGGTCTGATTGCAAAGCAGTGTGAATGACAGCTCAGCATTCAACTCCCTAATCACAAAATGTCCAAGGTTCTCTGCTTATCAGATCTCATGACAGACTCCATTCATGCTCCTGTAGAACATTGGAATGCCAAGCTTTTAGTGCCCAGTCATGACTAATCACTGTGGTAACAATTTGGAGGTGGACAATCATCATGTTGCTAATGTTCCCTCAGATAATAAATTGGACCTGGACTTGTGGTTGGAGGCTTCCCGCAGGCGAATGCCTCCGTTCCGCAAGAAAAGTACGCACCCAGCTGGTACCTCAGTATCTTCAGACTCTTGCAGTCCTGGGCGTGCAGGCATATGCCACATATCCCAGGGGCACATAGCGATTCATAAGCATCCCTGGTATCACATTGGCCAGCCCAACCAATCAAAAAGGGCATTCCCATTTACGTAAGCATAATAGGAATCACATTAAAAAAAATACATTTTCACACAACCTAAATAAAAATAAATCATTATGTTTAAAATTAATTAAAATACAATTTAATTAAACATTTAGAACAAAAATTTAATTTTTGGAAAATTTTTAAAAACATTTTTAAAGGGGAAAAAGATAATCTAGACTAATTTTAAACATTTTTGAATGTTTAAATGATTTAAAACATGTTAATTTAATATTTATTTAAACCCTTACGCTGGTAAAAGAAGGCCCTACGCCTGCTTTTAACAGGCGTAAGAGTTTCATGGCCATTCGCTGGGCAGTAGTTGGACAATTAGTCCAACTCTCCGCCAGTGAATGTCCATTTCCTGCACATGCAGATGATTTGTCAAACTGAAACTTGACAGATCGCAAGTTCGAGTTTTCGTGCATGCACAACACATACGGAAAGCTGGAACTTGCGGGGCACTTACCACCCCGTACGCCGGTCATAGGCGCAGGAAAATCCGGGCCAATAAAAAAAAATATATTTATTTTATCTGATCCACGTCACTGGCATTTCCGCCCCCCCCACCCCGCTCCCCCCCCCCCCCCCACCCGCCAACCCCCGGGAAATCCTATGTAAAATTTACTTGGCACAGTCAGGATTTATCAGTAAACTCAGTAAACCCTGGCTGTTATCCTTGCCAGGCACAGATTTAAGATGGTGGGCTTGATTTACCTGTTTCTATCCCTACAAGGTTGAATGAGTCTTGCGTTTGCCGCCCCAACACCAGCATCATACCGGGCCATTTTTGCGCAGCGGTCGTCATTAAATATTCATGGCAATCTGCTAGTGAGCGCCTGCCACTGGCCCTCAGTATAACCAAGGTAATGCTGTAGCTGGACTAGCATTGTAGCACTCAGAGGTAAGCGGGCACTTAAAAGACCACAGGGCACCAAAGAAGCAAGTGGAGCAAATCTTTGTAGGCCTCAGCCTAGGCCTACAAAAGTAAGTGGCTGAGACTGAATTGAAGGGAAAGTAGGCTTCAACAAGGCCCTCTTCCTCCATTCTCACAGTTTGGGGCCTTCTCACCAGTAATTCAGTAACTACTGCCAGGCTTCACTTGACAGTCCTTGGGGGTGGCAGTAAGAGTGGCGACCGGGATGCAAGTGGGACAGGAACCTAGGCTCCACCTTCCTGCCAGGATTTTCCTGCAGTTAATGGGGAAGGGACGGTCAGAGACCGTCCTGGCGGGGTGAGGAAAATCAAGGGTAGGGCGGGGAGGCGGCTCGTGGACTTGCTGCCCAATTCTCCCCACTGATTCTGAAACTAAAAGCCCAAGTGATTTATCCAATGAACAAAGACCAGGAGATAACCATAAACTTAGTATATTACAACAACATCTGCTTCTTTGATATCTCTCAAGGCACAAATAAAAATAGACCTACCCCTTTCATCCAAGAATCTTTGAAATCTCTCCTGAAGACTTTGACAACTGATTTGAGTTAACCCTGAAGAGAGTCCAAAGGATGCTCATCCCCATACTCACTGTTCGAAAACACCCTGGTACATGTGCAATTACTAAACAAAAGCAGTTAGCCTGCTAAATGAGAGCCAAGAAGCAGCTGCACATCAATGACCACTAGAGTTCAGCTTTTTGCTGAGCTCTTCCCTGACCTAACAGGGGAGGGCCTTCAAAGGCATAACAACAATCCTCGAAGGCAAGAGCATTGAATGTAGGATGGTTTAGCCCTCCAGCTAAAAATTAACTTCCCTCAACACCCCCAAAGTTGTCAGTTGTTTCTTCAAAGCCAAGAATTTAAGAACCACAATGTTCAGGGAGCACTTTCTATACTCCACCTCAAACTGACAACAACAAACCCAGAGATGGAGGCCTGGGGCAAAACTGGTGTTTATACTTAGAAAACTCTCCTAAGGACTCTATGCTGATCAAGATTAATGAGGGCAAAAGCAAAATACTGCGGATGCTGGATATCTGAAATAAAAACAGAAAATAATGAAAATACTCAGCAGGTCAGACAGCAGCATCAGATTAATGAGGAAGCTGGGCACATTATCCAATATCTATCCCCAAACATGAATACCAAGTTTCCAACCGTGGTATTACCAGCACTTGTGCCCATATATGTAGGGTGCAATAATAGTGGTAGGTGACCCGAACTGTGCTCTATCTCTGGGAATCATCGGGCTCCTCATTTACTCGAGACACCCCCGGACAGATACTCCCTGAGCGATGCAGTGACTTCGGCTCCACAGATACATGACACATCATCTGTCGGACGGGGAAGAAATTCACCTTTTACTCCAACTTCTTCCTGAAATGACCACACCTGGCACTTGCGCAAAGCAGCAACATTGGTACCATCGCCATCTCTGACCATAAAACCGTCACCCTTCAGCTAACCCCCCCCACCCCTAATGCTGGCATGTTAACTTCTCCGTCCATCACCCATTTAGTCCCTGGTGATGTTTCCCGAATACCTTCCTGATAGTGCTGTGCATATTGCTGTGGAAGAGTGCTGGTCCAGGCACGCACTTGCACTTTAGCCAAAACCAACAGCTACAACAAACCGAATGAGACCTGGAATTAGAGATTTTGGGTTGTGCCACAGTAGAATTGACTGCTCCCCCCTCCCAGCCATCGCCCCCTCCTGACCTGGGTGCCCTCTTCCCGGTCGCTCACCTGCCACAATTTTCTGAGGGCAGTTGCGATGGTAGCAGCGGCTGGATTTTCAATCGCACTCTGTCAACTTGTTGGAAATGAGACACAAGGAACCAATATTATGGGGACCTCAGGCCTCAGCATTCAGGCACAGGGATTGGTGTCCCTCGGCCCCCCCCCCCTCTTCCCCCCCCCCACTCCGCCAAATCTTGGATGCACCTGAATTTCTAAGCCTATGAGTTGAATCATTGAAATTGTTTCGAATATCATTCCCATTGTAGTGTATATTACATAATTCAAACAAAGTACTATTTTCACTTCTAAAAAATTATTGACTACAATCTTGTATTAGTACAGTTTATTTGCATATACCTTTAAATAATTGCTGCTTTTATATCCATATGTGTGGCTACTTACCAATAAAATTCATGCTACATCTTTGTGTTCTTCTTTAAGTCAAGCAAACTTTTTAGACTTCCACCCAGATGCTCCAAGCAGCTGAGATAGAATTTGCTCTGTCAGTGACATATTGCCACGCTTGACACTTCCTTTTCATGTTTAGGGTTTTTTGCCTAACAAAAGATATACTTGCAATGCTCAGTCACAGAGGTTACCAGCACTTGGAGGGACTTGTCATCACAATGGGATTTTCTCACTTGACATTCAGCCATTTTCAACAAAAAATGCCCTTTTCACAGCTGGATCCGTGTACTCGTCGATATTTATGTTGCTTATGTGACTCATTAGATGCTGGATAGGCATTAAAGGATCATTACTGCAGCTGTGTCATGATCGGGTGCTAATGTTTCAGTGGCATTAATGAAGCTGCAATCTCAGAAATCGCCCTTTTCAAAACTGAGATTTCATTTGCAGTTTAATAATTATGTTGAATATAGGCATTTCTCCCAATTTTTGTTAAATGAAGAATACTGGCCTCGAGGGATCAAAATAACCACGAAGCCACTTATCTGTGCTAAGCAAAAGTATTTAGGTCCAAATCATTAATCTCTGTATAATTGCTCCTTCCCTCCTTCCTTCACTCCTTCCTTCCTCTCTCTCCCATTCTCTCTTTCTTTCTCAAAATGGCTATAAAAGATTTACAAAGACTATTGCAGAGATCATCTTAATCTCTTAATTATGAATTAGCTGGAAATAAACCTCTCTGTGGTAAAATAGTTATAGCTTGTATCATGCCAGCTATATCCAAGTGAAATACAAAAACAGCTGATAACTTGTCATGGGATTACATTCATGTTTTCTGAGAGACAAGTATGTTTTCAAATTCGTTCTTCTCCAATGATTTTCTAAGCCTTGTTAGTTATATGATATATGTAAAGCTAAATGAAATAGATTCACATTTATACTATGTGAGAAAGAAGCAGTGAATATTAATGATTATTTTTGGATTGTTTTCCAGGATTTGAAGACAGTGCTTTCCTTCAATCAGTACCCAGGGGAGTTCCTGCACCCTGTGGTATATGCATGCACTGCTGTCCTTTTGCTGTGCCTCTTTGCATCCATTATCACCTACATTGTGCATCACAGGTAGGAACTGCAAAGGACATATAATTATTGATTTGTTGCTCTGTGAGCCATATTAGAAGTATACAAAAAAAATGTTAAAGAAATTGTATTTTGGTCAAATTTTAAGCTCATCAGGATGAAAGAAAAATGAACTCTACAAATTCTCTAGAGAAGGAAATGAGACAAACATTGGAAAGAATGTAAGAGCATAACAGAATTCAGAACCACATTAAAGGGGTGGTCAGAAGGGCAAAGTGAAAGCTGGAAATGAACATAGCTGCAGATGCAAAACAGTATTGTAAGAAACTCTTTCAGTATTAAGAGGGCAGTCAGAGAAGAGATAAGAAATAATGGGGCCAAACCTTAAAATGAACATAACTTTATTAATACAGTAAATGATTACCATCTCCAAATGTTCACTATGGAAGAAATAACATGCTCTCCATAATCACTGAAATTAAAAGAAATCTAAGGATATTAGTGGACTTGACACTTAACATGTCCAATCACAGTAGAGCAGTAATCGGCAATAGAATGCTAAGCTATATAGCCAACAATTAGAATATAAGTCAACTGAACAATTATCTCGCCAAACTATATCCTAGGTACTGTGTCCAGTTCTGTTCATTAAGATACAAAAGATACATTCAAGTCCTTAAAGTGCAGAGAAGCGTCAGAAAACTGAATTAAAGACCAATTGGAGAAATCTGACCTTCAAAAGAGATGCCTAAGAGGGATCTCATGAAGAGAGAATTATTCCAGCACTCACTTCCGGTTTGAAGAGCTGATTTATGCTGGCTTTTCCAAAACCTGATCTTTATTCCTGGGTTTAAATAGCCGTAAAGATTGTTGACATCATTGCATCATGATGTCACGCTGCACTTGCAGACAGTTTAATTTATGAGCAAAATATTTTTTTCTATAATCCCCATAATCCCCAGGATGAGACAACTAATACTTCAAAGATTTTTTTTTATTATACTTCCATTTTTTTTCTATTGTGCTAGCAAAATTCTAGCCATTGCCCTCACTCTACTCTGACCTTTGTAAACACCATTCATCCATCATCATAGGCAGTCCCTCGAAATCGAGGAAGACCTGCTTCCACTCCAAAAGTGAGTTCTCAGGTGACTGAACAGTCCAATACAGGAATTACAGTCTCTGTCACAGGTGGGACAGACAATCATTGAAGGAAAGGGTGGGTGGGGAGTCTGGTTTGCCACACGCTCTTTCCGCTGCCTGCGCTTGCTTTCTGCATGCTCTTGGCGACGAGACTCGAGGTGCTCAGCGCCCTTCTGTATGCTCTTCCTCCATTTAGGCGGTCTTTGGCCAGGGACTCCCAGGTGTTGGTGGGGATGTTGCATTTTATCAAGGAGGCTTTGAGTATACAGTAGACACCTCAAATCGCTGGAGAAATACCACCAAGGATGTCTCCACAAGATCCTGCAGATTCCCTGGGAGGACCAACATTAGTGTCCTCGATCAGGCCAACATCCCCAGCATCAAAGCACTGACCACACTCGACCAGCTCCATTGGGCGGGCCACATTGTTCGCATGCCTGACACAAGACTCCGAAAGCAAGTGCTCTACTCATAACTCCTACACGGCAAGCGAGCCCCAGGTGGGCACCCTCAGAACCTACTTGATAAAACACCATTATTCTGCAGTTGACATTACATTGGGTCTGAGATCTGTAGGTCAGTCATGAAACCCCAAACTTCATTTGGCAGCTCCAATGTGTTCACTGGCCTCTGACTCTTTATTACACTCCAACTTTACCATCACAGTGCAACAGGAATCGCTTCACTACAATGCTGGAGCTGGTATGTGAATGTAGCCTTGATTAGTGCACAATATAGAAAACTTAAATCTGGAAGATTCCTTAAATTGTGACAAGTGGGCATAAGTTCAAACTTGAAAGGCAGATTTAGGAATCATTTCTGGTAAAGCAGGATGACAGTCCCTACTGCACCTTTGCGAATGTCTTCTCTCCATGCCAGCCATCCTTACAGATGTTTAAGGAGCAGCAGTTCTGCGACTCTCCACATAGAGTACAAAAGCTAGGAAGTTTTGCTAAACTTGTATAAAAAGCATTAGTTTGGCCCCAGCTGGAGTATTGTGTCCAATTCTGAGCACCACACTTTAGGAAGGATGTGAATGGTTTGGAGAGAGTACAGCAGAGATTTACTAGAATGGTTCCAAGGATGAGAGATTACATATAAGTGGATAGACTGGAGAAGCTGTGGTTGTTCTCCACCAGGTCTGCATTATGGGCTCATATGATTAGTTTTGCGATGTTGACCCATATCCACGAGGCACAGGGTTGAAGCTTCATAAAATATGCTTACTAAAACCCTTTGAGCTGGTAGGAAAAGGAATTTTTCATTCTGTCATGGTGGGCTGGTTCCATACCCAGGGCCCAGTAATGAAAGGAAAGGTACTACACTGTACCACCTAGTCCCTCCAACATGCTGATATTTTGGTCATAATACAAGCCTATCAGACTTCAATATAAGAAATAAGAGCACGAGTAGGCCATACAGCCCATCAAGCCTGCTCTGCCATTCAATAAGATCATGACTGATCATCAACCTCAACTCCACTTTCCCGTCCGATCTCCATATCCCTTGATTCCCCTAGACTCCAAAAATCTATCTGTCTCAGCCTTGAATATATTCAGAGACTCAACATCCACAGCCCTCTGGGGCAGAGAATTCCAAAGATTCACCACCCTCTGAGTGAAGAAATTCCTCCTCATCTCTGTCTTAAATGGCTTCCACCTTATCCTGAGACTGTGAGTCCTAGTTCTAGACATGCCAGCGAGGGGAAACAACCTCTCAGCATCTACCCTGTCAATCCCCTTCAGACTATAAGACCTATTTAATATGTCTGGCAGTACTACAACTAAAACTCTTTCAAATTCACCCTCCATAGATTCAAATTCATCTTCCAATCCTCCTTAGAGTACGCTGACCCTTTATAAAACACTGGCCCTGAAATTGCAGTCACAGTCTTCCCGCAAGTGGATGCCTCCGATCACAAAAATATTGAAGAATGTACCTGGTATTCCCGGAGGAATGAAGACTTCTATTCCGAGGCCTCGATGCGCAGCCAAGCGCAGAGGCCCACGTATTCCAGGAGCATAAGTGTATCCTGGGATCACGTGGTCCGGACCAACCACTGAACATGATGTATCCCCATTCTCGGTAATGGTGAGTTCCCTTTGTACAGAGCTACTATTACTATCAATGGGGATACCCCCAAAAATATTTTAAATAAATAACAAAAATACTTCACACATTTAAAATTAATTGAAATTGAATGTAATTAAATGTTTTAAAATGGTTTCAGGGATCAGAGATTGCATTTATGTGGATAGACTGGAGAAGCTGCGGTTCGAGCAGAGAAGGCAGAAAGGACATTTGTAGAAGGGTTTAAAATCATGAAGGGTTCAGATATAGTAAATAAAGAGAAACTGTTTCCAATGGCTGGGTCGCTAGCCAGATTTGAGGTGATTGTCAAAAGAACCAGAGCCGAAATTAGGAAAATCTTTTTTAGGCAATGAGTGGTCAGGATTTCGAATGCACTGCCTGATAGGATGGTGGAAACAGATTCAGTAGTAGCTTTCAAAAGGGAATTAGATTAATACTTGAAGGAGAAAAAATTGCAGGGATATGGGGAAAGAGCAGAGAGTGCAACTAACTGGATTTTTCTTCGAAAGAGCTGGCACGGAATTGATGGGTCGAATGGTCTCCTTCTGTACTGCATTATTCTAAGATTCTACAAACACACACTGCTATAAATTTGTCACATTCAGCCATTTCATTTTCATTTGTGAGTCCCTGTATGGAATGGAAGTTCTAAAACGATATTTTCGTTCATACAATCATTTTTTTTTAAACTTGTTTTTCTTACATAATTATAAGTGGCATAATTAAATAATCTCACTGTTTTCCTGAGCAACTGGTGCCAAGCTCAGCTTATGTGTACTGAATATAAAACTTAATCATTAGTTATGTTGTTTTCAAGTCAGAAGCCAGTTAACTTTGGAGGAAGTTGACAGACAGTTCTTTCATATTAAGAGGTATATTTCTAACAATTCTCCATGTTTCAAGTAACCCTCATAAAACTAAACTAACAAATTATTTTATTTCTAACCGAATTATCCGCAGAATATGTAATGACGAGCTGGAGTCCATCAGTTACTAGACTGTTTCTCATTCTTTATTGCTGCATCTTTGGAACAATAGTTATTCTTAATTACCTGCAGTTTTTTTGTATGGATGACAGTAAACCAGATCATTTGTTCCTGATTAGAGATAGTAATATTACTAGCAGTCTGGGAATCTAGCAGTAAAACACCTATCAGATTTCTCTCTGTTTATGAACAGAGAAAAGGTATAAATAAAGCTGCATTACAAATGTTTTTTTTCTGACAGCACCATCCGCATTAGCAGGAAAGGCTGGCATATGCTGCTGAACTTCTGTTTCCATACTGCCCTCACTTGTGCTGTATTTGCTGGAGGCATCAATCGTACAAAATACCCAATTATCTGTCAAGCTGTGAGTATCGAATTTACTTGTTAGTTTGCGGAGTCTCTAAATGGGTGAATGAATGGTCGAACCCACTGAAGTAACTGATTATTGTACTTTCAAAACTTGAGTTGAAAAATAAGATGGCAATGTAGGCAAACCAAGCTCAATTTTATTGTTCCACAGTTTCTGCTTTTAATAAAATGTTTCATCATATATTCTGCACAGAATAGCATAATTAACTTTATTTCTAAATCTAATGTCATTTTATTGTGTTTTACCTTGAGATTACTGGATGATCTTTTAGAATTTGCTCACTGGTTTCTGTCATGTAACTGCAAACAGTTTGTGCTAGATTGTATGGCAGTGTTAGAATGAATCATTGATGAATATGTAGAACCCAAATTATTTCTTGTTCAGAGTTCTCTTAATAAAACAAAGTAAAGGTAATTTGTAAAGTTATTTTTATGCAGAAGTGGAACAATTGCAGAGGTACTGGCCATAATCTTCCAATCCTCCTTGGATACGGAAGTGGTGCCAGAGGACTGGAGAATTACAAATGTTACACCCTTGTTCAAAAAAAAGTGCAAGGTTAAACCCAGCAACTACAGGCCAGTCAGCATAACCTCAATAGTGGGGAAGCTTTTAGAAATGATAATCCAAGACAAAATTAACAGTCACTTGGACAAGTGTGGATTAATTAAGGAAGCCAGCACGGATTTTTTAAAGGCAAATCATGTTTAATGAACTTGATTGAATTTTTTGATGAGGTAACAGCAAGGGTTGATGAGGGCAATGTGGTTGATGTGGTATACAAGAACTTCCAAAAGGCATTTGATAAAATAACACATAATAGGCTTGCCAGCAAAGTTGAAGCCATGGAATAAAAGGGACAGTGGCAGCATGGATACGGAATTGGCTAAGTGACAGGAAACAGAGAGGTGTTCCCAGGGGTCGATACTAGGACTGCTTTTCTTGATATATATTAATGACTTGGACTGGGGTATTCGGAGCACTATTTCAAAATTTGCGATGACGCAAAACTTGTAAGTATAGTGAACAGTGAGGAGGATAGTGATAGACTTCAAGAGGACCTAGACAGGCTGGTAGACTGGGTGGACATGTGGCAGATGAAACTTAACGCAGAAAAGTGTGAAGTGATACGTTTTGGTAGAAAAAATGAGGAGAGGCAATATAAACTAAAAGGTACAATTCTATAGGGGGAGCAGGAACAGAAAGACTTGGGGGTATATGTGCACAAATCACTGATGGTGGCAGGGCAGGTTGAGAAAGCAGTTAAAAAACCAAATGGGATCCTGGGCTTTATAAATAGAGGCTGAGTACAAAAGCAAGGAAGTTATGATGAACCTTTATAAACATTGGTTCAGCCACAACTGAAGAAGTGTATCTAATTCTGGGCACCACACTTTAGAAAGGATGTAAAGGCTTTAGAGAGGGTGCAGAAAAGATTTTACAAGAATGGCTGCAGGGATGAAGGACTTCAGTTATGTGGATAGACTAGAGAAGCTGGGGTTGTTCTCCTTCGAGCAGAGAACATTTAGAGGAGATTTGATGGAGGTGTTCAAAACAATGGGGAGTCTGGACAGAGTAGATAGAGAGAAACTGTTCCCATTGGCAGAGGGGCCGAAAACCAGAGGACACAGATTTAGCGTGATTGGCAGAAGATCCAAAGGCAACATGAAGACAAACTTTTTTTTTTACGCAGCGAGTGGTTAGGATCTGGAATGCACTGCCTGAAAGGGTGGTGGAGGCAGATTCAATTGTAGCTTTCAAAAGGGAATTGGATAAGTACCTGAAGGAAAAAAGAAATGCAGGGTTTCAGAGGAAAGGGACTAACTGAAGTGCTCTTGCAGAGAGCCAGCACGGGCTTGATGGGCCGAATGGCACCCTACTGTGCTGTAACGATTCTATGATCCTATGTTAAAGAGTTAAAATGAATTAGAAGAAACCAATGTTTTATGAATCACAGGTCACACAATAGCGTCATTGTATCTCATTTTAGTTCCAATCTAAATTAACAGTGCAATGATTCCATTTAATTAAAATTGGCATTTCCCTGTATTATCCAGGGGCTTTATTGTTAACCACAAAGAGTAAGTTGACAGCAATTTGCATATTTAATCATCAACTAGACACACGTCCTCACTACAGCTGAGTTGACCTGATAAGAACAAGCAGAACTGCATCCAAACAGTTTTTTCCAGGGAATGTGGTTTGGAACCTGAAGGATTCAAACCTGCAGCTTTAGGAAATCAATAATGGGCCAAATGAATTTGGGGCAAAATTATTGGCAAACATTTGTGGAGAGGACAGGCATATTTATTGATCCAGTTTTAGGAATGGTTCATCTTCTAAATAATGGAGAATACCTGCCATTTACTGCCATCCAGGCTATGGTTATACATCAAACTGGTTTGATCCAGCTTTTTTATGGGTTTATATATCCCAACAGAAGTTTCTGTAATAATTGATCTCAGAACTCCAGAAACACAAATTTTATGTTTGATCAGTTTAGCTTATAGGTTTGATCCTATTTTGGAACTAGTTCAAACCAGATTTTTAATATCATATTTAATTATATTTTTCCTCATACAACAAGCTGAAATGATGTTCATTAATCAACGCCTTGGGGCATTCTAATATATTAAGGAAGCCATATTGCAGTACTCTTATTAAGCCTTGCAAGCAAAGACTAAACATTGTGATATTTATTATGAACTTCCAAGTCTTTTATATAAAAGCTGTTAATTGTATGTGAGAGTTCTTCATAGACTTGATTGCCAATAAGCCTATGATATATTATGGTCATTATATCTTCATTAAAATGTTATTATTTACAGGTCACTCTGCATTTTTTTCAGATATTTATCTTAAATATATGAATTCAGATTAACTGGATGTACTAATAACAACTGTCTTGTTTAAAATCCCATATCTCCCTCTACTTCATTCCTATGAGTTTCTATATGTTTGGCAAAAGGACACAATGAAAATTGATATGAATCATGAAGCAGAGTGTTCTCTCAAGACCGTTATTGCAAAAGATGTACCATATTGGTTAAGTCAAATGATTGGCACATATGGAATTTGATTAAAATCAAATATTATAACCAGATGGCACTATCTCAGCAGTTCTAAAAGTTTTAACCCCAGTGCTATTAAAATTGTTTTATGCCAAAAGCCATTTAAGCACGGTAAACAATATTTAAACGGTAGATTATTAAAAGGGGATTTCAATGCGGCAGTGAATTAGCATACTGCTCTTTCAACTCTGGAACCTGGTTTTAAACCCAAATCAAACTGAGATGACAGTATCTTTTTTATGCTAACTGTAAGAATCCTATATGAAATTAGTTTGGCCAGTTTCAGCCCAATTCTTGGAAAGTACAAACATGTGGCACAAAATTATTCATATTTTAGTAGTAAATTGACCATCTCACTCCGAGATCCTGAGGGTGGCTGCTGTGGGAAGTGGAAAAAAATAACACTGGTGCAAAAGTGATACTGTTTTGAGGTTCAGTTAAAGGACATTGTTTATAAGGTAATTATGGAAATGGAAGGCCATTCAGTCCATCTTAGTTCATCCATTCAGAGAGATTAAAGTCTCTCCCAATTTCAGCATTCAATTGTTTCTCAGAGGATTTCAGGGTTTTCACTGCTGCAACTTTCCCTGGAATTCTATTCTTTGTTTTTCTCACTGTTTGCGTGAAGAAGAATTTCCTGACATCAGAGCTAAATTACTATTTACTAACTTGAATTTGTGTCCCTTGACGTATGCTAACAATTTATCTTTTCCATTCCCATAACTCTCTAGTATCACCTCTCAGAACATCTGTGGTGAGAAGTCCAGGGGCTAGAACCTCCACTTTTGTGCTTATCGCCCAAATATGGGTGTTATTTCCGGCGTGGGCATTAAAAAAGGGTTTTCAGATCGCTGGCTTCTTGCCCATTCTCAAAACACCTAGTTTACATTTTTGAAAATGGGTTTTACCGCGAGCGATATCAAATGGGTGGTAGCGTTAAATTTTTTTAACCTTCTGCCATAAAGTGTGTCCGTCCTTAGCAACGGCATAGCAACGTTCGATTCCCGCGATTCGGGAGGTCAAGAGTCATCATGACATGCGCAGAAGAGGAGACAGAGAGAGAGGGAGCTCAGATGCACGGAAAGCGTGTGTGGCTGTTGTCATGTATCTTACATGACAACTGTTGGTACTATAGCAAGGTGTGCCACCAGAGGGCACAGCAGTGGGAGACTCGTAGGTTACCTGTACAGGTGTGCCTGGCCTAGTATAAAAGGCAGGCCACCAGGTGTGATCCTCACTCTGGAGTTAACTAATAAAGGACTAAGGTCACTACAGTTCAAGTACATCACACTGTCTCGT